>NC_085965.1:6489546-6802264 GCF_910591565.1 Cydia splendana | reverse complement strand
CGGCCACAATTCAAAATTTTTAATTTTCTGGATTATTGCAGATTCGTATTCAAAATGGTTCAATTTACCACCTTATTTCGAGAGCCATAGCATAAAAGGTCTTTAAGAGCCTTTTTCTCACAAGTGGCCTTATGGATTTGACCATAAATTGTCACATGATTCCCTGCAATACAGCCACTTGCCAGTCTGCCGCCTGCTCCCGCGGCGTTCGCACGTGAACCTGACGGCCCTTTTGAGTTGTGGCTATATAGCACACGGTTTAAATGAAGCTTTTGAGTTGCGTCCTAGAAAATAATAATTAGATAATGTTGCTGATTATAAGCTAGTTACACATATTATCGCGTACAGTGATCTTGTTCCTATCAAAATTGATAAAATAAAGGGATATTAACTATTTTGGTGTTTTTATTTATATTTGCATAGTAACCTTTATCCAATAATTTTGTGTTTAAATTTGGCCGCATCCCAAAATCTTTAAAAAATGTGTCTGCAATACGGCCACAACTCTAAATACCTGCCTTTCGGGCCTTGTGTCTTAAAAAATATACATTTCTTTTAAAAAGTGGCGTGGTCATAAGGAGGGTTATATCATTCCGAGTAAAAAAAGCTAAATTTTAAATCATAGACCTAAAACTAAAGGAGTAAGATCCTATTAAACACCCTGAACTATACTCTCACAACTTTGAGACGCGATTTCTCGAAAAAACGGTTTTTTGAGATGTGGCAGTGTAGCAGGCACACGGCGATATAAAAATACTCTAAATTTTAAAATCAGAATAGAAAGAAAGAGAGAGATGTTTGTTACAAATCCATGCAATCATCTTCAGTAGCGTCCTATTTTTATACCAAATACAATGTGAGCAATTTATGCATGTCTCGTTTTAAATAGAATAAACGAAGTGAAAATCAGAAAAAAATATCTCTAGAGCAAATTACAGGAAGCGAACGAAACTAAAATGCGGGACGGCTCGCCCTGGCTTGAACTATACAATATTTGTATCCAAACGAGGCCAGCTACTTACAATAAGATGGAAATGCAAAACCCGCTGTAGAATAATGGATACTGTTTGCTCACACTTATAGAAAAGTGCATTTTATTTAAACAAAAGCTTTTTATTTCTACCGTTTTACTACAGTAAAGGCTGAGTAGGTATTACGGGAAGTAGCCTTTTGATACCTAATACGTACAGATTAATTATAAAGACATGGAATGTAAATGTTTTGTATGACAATATATAAGAAATGTGTTCTTATGAGAAATAAATCCTTTAAACCCAAGTCGCTGGCCCAATATTACAGGGTTCTATGTTTCACTTTTATCGAACTGAAATTTGAACATTGTCATAGTGACATTAAGTCGAATTTCAACTATCTTGGAAATGTAACATAGAACCCTGTAATATTGGGCCAGCGAAGTGTAACCCCTCTGAAGACGTACGACGCGACAGCAGAGCTTGAATATTTATGTGTTCGTATGAATGGAAAATCGATTACCCCGATTATTCACCAGTCCAACTCATTACTCTAGGGATTAGCTAATACACAATTAATTTCCTTTGGATCCATGTTCAATATGTATTCAAAGGGATTTCCTTTGTATTGTAGGTGTGAATACATTTATTAAGTTGCCATAATAATATTCGTTTGTGTTGTGCGACGAAATTGGATTTAAGTCTGACGTTAGTATGTATCTTTTAAATCTATCTATATATATAACCTTTAAACGAGCAATAAAATTCTTGTTTATTTATATACTTCGGGGATCTCGGAAACGGCTCTAACGATTTCGATGAAATTTGCTATATGGGGGTTTTCGGGGGCGATAAATCAATCTAGCTAGGTCTTATCTCTGGGAAAACGCGCATTTTTGAGTTTTTATATGTTTTGCGAGCGAAGCTCGGTCTCCCAGTTATTTTAAATGTCTAACTTCTATGAATTTATGACGTATAAATAACACTTGCACTGCGTGGGCTATCAAAATCACTGCAGACTTTTCTTGGTCTAACTTTAGGTACACAAGTTGACTTTGCATAATTTTTTTTTAATTATCTTTCTTACCAAAATATTAGTTAACAGTTTATAGCCTGTAAAGTATTTAAAATTTTCAGTGGTATCGTAAAAAAAAAATAAAGGCGATAAACTTTTGCGCAAAGTTGTAAGCAACAAATTATTTTATTTAGCTGAGTTGTAACTAAACAATCGTGTCAAAACAAACTTTATTACTGACGCCAGAAGATTGATATTACAACGAAAGCTTCTACTTGACTAAGTTGAAGTACCCACTTGAACATTACTTTGTATTTTATATGCGATCATAAACTCACACCTTTTGACTCAACGTTACTTCAAAGGAGCGCAGTAATAATACCCTTAAAAATTTAAGGGTTTACAATTTAAGGATCCTTTGAAAAATATTCTTGTTCTGGTGTTGTCGCGTAGGTCAAAGCCTACCTCATCATATCAGCCAGAGGACGTCCACTGCTGGACATAGGCCTCCCCCAAAGAGTGCCACAATAACCGGTCTTGCGCCACCCGCATCCAACGGACTACCCACGTTGCGCCTTCCGGTACGTGGTCGTCACTTGAGAGCCTTTCCGCCCCAACGGCCATCGGTTCTACGGGCAAAGCCTACCTAAATAGCAGGAAAGGGACATTTCACTTTCCATACAGTTCTAATTCTGACTAATTGAAATATCGCTCGAGTCCTTTCAGTTCTCTGTTTTAAGACTCGATTCAGTTTTTTAGACTATCAAAATTAAGTCGTAGCTCGAGTCATTTTTAACTTTTTATAGACCAAACTAAAACAAAACGTACATAGACACCTACATATCTTCATAATGGCTTTTATACACACCCGCAACCGTTTGTAAAAATTATAAACAATTATGCCCCAGTAAAAAAAAAATTCACAGATTTCGTGCCTCACACGACTATCGAGCACATTGGAAATGAATCTACGGAATTCGAAAAAATATTGTCGCTGAGCGACGAGAAAGTCTGGATAAGGAAAAAGTTACAAAATAAAACTACAACGTTGAATGATAATTATTTTATTCTTAGACTAACACAAGTATCCTGGACATAACGCATGTGAACAAACAAATTGCAAAATTTCCGCACGCGTATCCAAGTTTGAATAATTGTCGCCGTGGCGCATAAGTATAGGTACATATTTCATTTTTCGATTAATAAGCAGGATATATTAATGTTCAAAGTACAAGAAAATTATTACACGGCAAATCCGTAGTCAACTCGAGAAGTGGTGATCGGCAGCGGCCCATTTGCTGCAAGATATGAAATCTTATCCCTCTCCCTCTCCCTCTCCCTCTCCCTCTCCCTCTCCCTCTCCCTCTCCCTCTCCCTCTCCCTCTCCCTCTCCCTCTCCCTCTCCCTCTCCCTCTCCCTCTCCCTCTCCCTCTCCCTCTCCCTCTCCCTCTCCCTCTCCCTCTCCCTCTCCCTCTCCCTCTCCCTCTCCCCTCTCCCTCTCCCTCTCCCTCTCCCTCCTCCCCTCTCCCTCTCCCTCTCCCTCTCCCTCTCCCTCTCCCTCTCCCTCTCCCTCTCCCTCTCCCTCTCCCTCTCCCTCTCCCTCTCCCTCTCCCCTCTCCCTCTCCCTCTCCCTCTCCCTCTCCCTCTCCCTCTCCCTCTCCCTCTCCCTCTCCCTCTCCCTCTCCCTCTCCCTCTCCCTCTCCCTCTCCCTCTCCCTCTCCCTCTCCCTCTCCCTCTCCCTCTCCCTCTCCCTCTCCCTCTCCCTCTCCCTCTCCCTCTCCCTCTCCCTCTCCCTCTCCCTCTCCCTCTCCCTCTCCTCTCCCTCTCCCTCTCCCTCTCCCTCTCCCTCTCCCTCTCCCTCTCCCTCTCCCTCTCCCTCTCCCTCTCCCTCTCCCTCTCCCTCTCCCTCTCCCTCTCCCTCTCCCTCTCCCTCTCCCTCTCCCTCTCCCTCTCCCTCTCCCTCTCCCTCTCCCTCTCCCTCTCCCTCTCCCTCTCCCTCTCCCTCCTCCCTCTCCCTCTCCCTCTCCCTCTCCCTCTCCCTCTCCCTCTCCCTCTCCCTCTCCCTCTCCCTCTCCCTCTCCCTCTCCCTCTCCCTCTCCCTCTCCCTCTCCCTCTCCCTCTCCCTCTCCCTCTCCCTCTCCCTCTCCCTCTCCCTCTCCCTCTCCTCTCCCTCTCCCTCTCCCTCTCCCTCTCCCTCTCCCTCTCCCTCTCCCTCTCCCCTCTCCCTCTCCCTCTCCCTCTCCCTCTCCCTCTCCCTCTCCCTCTCCCTCTCCCTCTCCCTCTCCCTCTCCCTCTCCCTCTCCCTCTCCCTCTCCCTCTCCCTCTCCCTCTCCCTCTCCCTCCTCCCTCTCCCTCTCCCTCTCCCTCTCCCTCTGCCTCTGCCTCTGCCTCTGCCTCTGCCTCTGCCTCTGCCTCTGCCTCTGCCTCTGCCTCTGCCTCTGCCTCTGCCTCTGCCTCTGCCTCTGCCTCTGTCTCTGCCTCTGCCTCTGCCTCTGCCTCTGCCTCTGCCTCTGCCTCTATCTCTATATCTCTATTTCTATTTCCACCACCACAAGAATGCATAGATTGTCGAATAGTGCGTTATCTACGCCCGTCTCAAACAGGATAGATAGAGTTAGACCAAGAAAAATCTGCAGCGATTTTGAAAGCCCACGCAGTGCAAGTGTTATTCTGCCGTCATAATCCCGATAATTCACAACAAACACCGATAACGAACTCTGCGAAACATGAAGTCATAAATGTCCTGTGAAAAATGTCGTTCTGACTTTTTGACTATTTTAAGGTTAGGCTACAGGGCAAACCCTAAACCCGATCGTCTTTGTTTTAGGCTCAAATTGTAGCTGACTAAATTGTCCAGAGCCGTTTTTCTCAAATTTTTGATATCATTCTTCGTTTCCAAATTATCGAGCACCAAAGTCAAAAATTCGGAAAAAATTGAATTTTATTTTCACTATTTCGACCATAACTTTTTTTGTTTTTGACTTTCTCGAATAATTATTTTTGCACCTTACAGCTCTCGTGATTATGCGTGTTTTGAGCCTATTTTTTAATATCATATCTTCACAACTTTCCGAGATATAAGGGGATCGCACTTTTTCGTGAAAACGGACCGTATACTGGAGCGAACGAAAAGACATTTCCAATGTCAAAAATTGCTAACTTTATTTTCGGACCATTATTTAACTACAGGTACAGGTACAGGTAGGTAATTGAAAAATAAAAACACCAACATATTTATTTTATTTATATTTTTATTTACGTATTCCTATGTGTTACCGTTAATTAAACGAAAACAACAATTTTGTGTAACTGTACAGTATTGAAAGATCTCGTGCAAATAATAGACTTAACCTTAAGTGAAACACAGCCATTAGATTAATGTCTAGTTATGTCTATCCTCCTAAGGCCCAAGGTCCTACCTATAGTACTAAATCATTATCGATGAAAATTAAGCCATATTAAAATTGGAATAGAGTTGCAATTGTTTTGTTTCGTTCAATTTTCAAACAAAACAAAATCATCTCTATTCCCTGCGTTATAGGTTCAAATTTCAGTGGCAAATTTTGGATTTTTCATTTGTATGGATGGACCTTAGGAGGATATTATAATAAAACTAATTAACGCTCAGAGAAACTACAAAACCGGAGACACTGTTGAAATCAAGTACAGCAGAACCTCGGTAGCACGAATCTTAAGAGAAAAGCCAAAAAGTTCGTGGAAACGAGTTTTCGTCTTATAAGAATATCTATAGAGGTTACGACTTTGAATGGTTGATCACGAACGCTGTAAAGGGTTTGAAACGTCGGGATGTTGTATTGACTTCAATATACGCGATATAATCTGTTTCAATAGTTTTATTTCATGAGTAACTATCGCGGTAACCGAAGACAATATTAGGTTCTTATAGTGTTTTGTCCGTCTTAGAGAGATTACAAAGGTAAACCGAATAGAAAAATCGTATTCGGGAGGTATTTATACAAACGCATAAATAGTACTATAAGTGTCGCTTAACTTCAAACTCGGGTAAATCCATTCGACCCTCTCTGCAAATCTCTACCCTGTTACCTTTTCTTAATACCAAATTCGCATAATCTGACAGATGGATTTGAACCAGAGTTTGAAGTTAGGCGACTCATATAACCGTTTAAGGAATCGTTGATAACTTCGTTTTAATGAGGTTAAATACCTCTTGTTTGAGTTATGAAGGTGTTAACAAGGATTTCGCCTTATCGAGGTTCCACTGTACGTATTTTAAAAAGTTGTTTATACCTACACACCTTGGGTATGCTTTAAACATGCTTTATGTACCTACATTTTAAGTTTTTTATAGATTTTTATAATTTACAATGTACAAAAAATATTTTCCTCTTTGATAAGCTGTTTATAAAGGTTACTTAAACTTTATGCATTCAGAGAAGGGTGCCGATCTCGTCGCATAGTAATTGACTGTCCTAATGTAATGTTATGCATATAAAAATTCTTTTCGCATAATTTTTCTCCACCTGAAACAAAGAGTATTTTCGAAAATATTTTGCATAAGGTTGTGTAGAATAGGGTAGGATAGGTTAGGTTTGTTTTATAATTTTTCAGAAATGTTATTAGTTTCGACACATAACAATTATGCGAAATGAGTTTTATGCGTAACATAACATTAGGACAATCAATTATTATGCGACCCAATATAGACCCTTCAGAGAGATGTACAATATTTTTCTATTTTTAAATATTTTTCAATTAAGAAAAAAGAAATCGAACATAGACCGATAAAAATGATGTACTTATCTAAACTTACGTCTAATATCACCAGACATGATTAACTCTATCCTCATAAGCTCATACAACTTGATATAAGAGTGGACATCACAAGGGCTACTACCGAGTTAGCGTTCTCGTAGACATCTGCGCCTGAAACAAAAAGGTAGATGTTTAATTTTGAATAAAAGCACTAAATCTAATACCTTTAAACGATCAATGTATGTTTATATATGTATATGTTTCGGAGATCCCCGAACAGCTCTAACGATTTCGATGAAACTTTAAACTCTTGCGTTTTGAACACAAACGGGTCTACCGCGATATAATTTCATTGTTTCATTGTAACGTCCGAATTTAAGATAAAAACAATGCAATTATATCGCGGTAGACCCGTTTGTGTAATTAAATGTGATTTCGATGAAAGTTGCTATATGGGGGTTTTCGGGGGCGAAAAATCGATCTAGCTAGGTCTAATGTCTGGGTAAACGCACTTTTTTGAGTTTTCCAAAGCTCGGTCTCCCAGATATACATAACTTACTAATTTATAGACAGTGAACAAGCTTGAAACATTCATTGGTTTATAATTGTCACACGAATCTAAATTACGCTTTCATTTTAAAATTGTTTGGGAGTGGCATTTTGCCAGCGTGACTGTGATCCTGATACATTTTTTTCTTTTCGTTAGGCGTTTGTCATCTTGGCTAGGCGTCTTGATGGGTTTCATTTCAAGGTAATGAGAGTAGTGTTTTATACAATTTTAAGGCGAATCTAGACGGATATGAACCGTGAATACATTTTGTATTGTTTTCGAGCTCCCGGTCGATATAAAGTCTAGTGAAACTAACCGTGAATCATTCAAAACTGTTTAAGGCGATTGTTTAAAGTTTTTTGTATTTTAATTAAAATTTATAACTAGTTAGCAAACTTTAAATTAAAATTTATGAAAATAATAAATAATACATTTATTATAAACTAAGCGCACAAAGTTCTACAAACCTAAATAAATATTAATTTCGTATTCCCAAGTTGAGAGTTACAAAGCAAGGTCGGAGCTCCAACAACGCCCAGCCTGTTGAGTCATAGTTGGACACTATAGTTATTTACAAATTAACTACGTTATTTAAACATGCTAGCATCAGTTCATTTTGTATTAAACTTTTAATAACTGACTTATTTATTCGCAAAATAAATAGTTAAACTATAATTACAGCACGCCAATGCTGCCATTGTAATTAGTGACGGAAGTAGTGTCACCAAATGTATGGGACGTGCAAATTTTGGTATCGGATGAATTCACTTGGCACAGATGTAGTATACGTAAAGCTAAACCAATCCAGCCCGGTAGCCATCCGCCATCCCCTGGTGGGTAGGCAGGGGGGCATCCAAAGTTACACGCCGCATATCGGCTTCTACCTTGAGTTTGGTATCATTTCCAGATAAATCGGGCACGAGGAATTCATTTTTGAGACCTTTGATGTACAGTTTAATCGAAAAAAATAAAAATATCTATACATATAATAAAGCTGAAGAGGGTCGAAAGTCTGTACATGGAAGATATTTGAAAAAAAGTTGGCTGGGGATACTTAGAATTGATAACAGAACACGTTCCAACAGTTTTTAGAATTTTTGTCTGTTTGTCTGTTTATCTGTTTATCTGTTTGTCTGTTTATTTGAACGCGCATCACGTGAAAACGGCTGAACGGATTTTAAAGAAAACTTTACTAATCTGTCGAGAAAATCCCCGGCCAGGTTATAGGCTATAAAAATGTAACCCTTAAAAGGGGGGGTAGCCACAACATTCGATTGACTTAAGTTTGCCCCTGAATCGTATGGCGCTACTTAGGAAGGAGGGGCAAACTTTTTTCAAATATGTGCTAACACTATAGAGTACCCTGGTAAACTAACAGATGGCGCTGAATTTAATACGATGTGACATAAATAAGCCACCGAGGAGGGATTTTGCCAAATTAACTCTAAGTTTAGAAGACCCCTCTTCTAAAATTTCAATCAATCGTACGGATATCAACAAATTTAATTGAATAATTGTGTTGATTTAATAATACAACAAAATTAAACGACAGTACATTAATTGCCCCTCATTGCACAGTGCCATCTTTTGGGGAGCTGAGTAAACATTAAGTAACCAAGAAAACTAAAAATGAGTTTACATAGTTACGTAGTGGTAAAATAAACACACATATCAACACGCGTATAATTGCATAAAATTATTTATTTTCTCCGTCATGAATTATACCTAATCGTAATAATATCACATCCATATCAAATCCATATTCATACGTATCGCCTCCTTAAGCACTTAATAATGTCCACGAAGGTGGGTGGGTACTTTGAAAAAAAAAACATTGACCTCTGTCATTTGCAGTGCCGGATTAACCCTTTTAAGCAAAATAAGCACTTGCTTAGGGCACCATGTCTAGGGGGCACCAAACATTATCCACAAATTTTCGCGCTCGCTTCGCTCGCGTTTTCAATAACAATTCTAAAATAAGATTCTAAGATGTTTATGATAAAGGTGAAATTTGGGTGGCGACTGCAGCACCATTAGGTACTCTGTTGTAACGTTACTGCTGCAGCACTGTCAATTTGGGTGATAAAATGATGTGACTGATTTCCACAGTAAAAGTTAAAATGTACAACTGTCTATCAAATTGTTTTTTTAATATCGAAAAATTGTCGCGCTCGCTTCGCTCGCGTTTTCAATAACTTTCTAAGATATGATAAAGGTGACATTCGGGTGGCGACTGCAGCAGCATTAGGTACTCTGTTGCAACACTTGAAACGTTACTGCTGCGGCACTGTCAATTTTCGTGATAAAATGATGTGACTGATTTTCATACTAAAAGTAAAAATGTACAACTGTCTATCAAAATGCGTGTTTTATATCGAAAAATTTTCGCGCTTGCTTCGCTCGCGTTTTCAATAACTTTCTGACATATGATAAAGGTGACATTAAATTTCGTGATATAATAATGTGACTGATTTCCATACTAAAAGTAAAAATGTACAACTGTCTATCAAATTGCGTTTTTATATCGAAAAATTGTCGCGCTCGCTTCGCTCGCGTTTTCAATAACTTTCTAAGATATCACAAAGGTGACATTCGGGTGACGACTGCAACAGCATAGGAACAGGTACTCTGTTGCAACGTTACTGCTGCGGCACTGTCAATTTTCGTGACAAAATGATGTGACTGATTTCCGTACTAAAAGTAAAAATGTACAACTGTCTATCAAATTGCGTTTTTTTATATCGAAAAATTTTCGCGCTCGCTTCGCTCGCGTTTTCAATAACTTTCTTAGATATGATAAAGGTAACATTCGGGTGGGGACTGCAGCAGAATTACTCTGTTGCAACGTTACTGCTGCAGCACTGTCAATTTTCGTGATAAAATGATGTGACTGATTTCCATACTAAAAGTAAAAATGTACAACTGTCTATAAAATTGCGTTTTTATATCGAAAAATGTTCGCGCTTGCTTCGCTCGCGTTTTCAATAACACTCTAAGATATTTATGATAAAGGTGACATTTGGGTGGCGACTGCAGCATCATTAGGTACTCTGTTGCAACGTTACTGCTGCGGCACTGACAATTTTCGTGATTTTTATCATTTTTGATGTGACTGATTTCCATTCTCAGCTGAAATGCAGCAATCACTCAATTTACCAAAAAAATTCAATGTAATCTTGATGACCCTAGGGAGAGGGGGCACCATGGTCTAGAAATACTTAGGGCATCAAAATATCTTAATCCGACCGACTGGTCGTTTGCGGAGTCAAACGATTTGGGATTCGCATTTTATACGCATTACCATGCCTTCCCGAAAAAAATCGAATCATTCGCGAAAGTTTCGCAACGCATTGAGGTTACAAGGGGCACGTGGTCTTCCTCAGGAGTCTGAAGAAGACCACGGTAAATGGCGCTCTAGCCAGGCAGTCCGCTTCGCTTTCGCTCGCGCGCGTATACCTTACTGTATCGTCCGATATTCGCCTACTACTCTGTCGTTTAAATCCTTAGAGAATATAACCAACGGAGACGCCATGTCTATAATTTTCGGTACAAAATAGTCTGGCGTTTTTTGCGGGGGAGGGGCACATCAAATGTGTACCTACGTAACGTAAACATAGCCATGTCAGATAAACGTCGGTTGACCATTGGCCGCCTATTTTCGACAGAGGGGAACGCCTGTTAATGACCACTCCGTTTGGTTATATTCTCTAAGTTTAAATCACGTGTAAAATTTGAATAAGGTCGAATAAAACTATTGATTTTGGAGTGTAGTTTTATTTAGTGGTACCTAATTGTAAAATATTTTATCTGGACTTCAGTCCTCTAGCATATCCATATGTCAACTTTACTTCAAGTTCCGCCTCCAGGGGAGAGGGAGAGAAATTAGGATTAGAAATTAGCCGCTTACTGACACAGACCGAATTACACGCGGGCGGAGCCGCGGGCACAGCTAGTATACGAATAAATCAAAATCGGTGTGCTATTATCAGCCGAAACTAGAAATGCTAGAAAGTTGAAATTTGCACACCAGGTTACATTTATAATGTGTACAAGAGATAAGAAGAGATTTTGAAAAATTCAACCCCTAAGGGGGTTAAAAAGGGGATGAAAGTTTGTAGGGGGTTCATTATTATTTTAAGCTAGGAATTTCAAACTTCGTTAAAAGATATACTATTAAAATACAAGAAAACTAATTTCAGCGTTTTTGAAAATTCATCCCCTAAGGTAGCGAAATAGGGGTTGAAAATTTGTATGGAGATCAAAAAATTTTTCGAGTGTGTGGCTTGAAACTTTTTATATGTGCATATTATTAGAATACAAGAAAAGTAATTTCAGCGTTTTTTTAAATTCATCCTCTAACGTGGTTAAAAAGGAGTTGAAAGCTTGAATCCATTACAAATTACTTTGACTGCCCCCCCCTGCCTACCTGCCAGGGTGTGGCGGATGTCTACCGGGCTCAAATAGCTTAGCTTTACGTATATTACATCTGTGCTAAGTGAATTCATCCGATACCAAAATTTGCACCTTATCACACTACTTCTCTCAGTAAATTGGTATTTTAGATGTATTAGGTTAAATATTTTATTTAGGTACCTACTTATGAATTAAGTAAATCTAATCATTGGGTTACCTATTTTAAATTAAATATTTTTGGATTGTTATTTCAACTCAGATATTTTTTTTATTACTGGAATGAAATATTCTTTCAAGCTATTATGTAGTTTGTAATTTGTTTTGTTGGTAATTTATGTTAAGATTTTTTATGTTTATTTTACTCTGTATTTATGTATTAAGTTTGATAATTTGTTTGAGTTTCATTCTAACCAGAATATTACACCTACCTTAGTAAGGAAAATTAAGGATTGGGCGCACCGCGTTACGCTGCGTCTTACGTAAGCGAACAACTCGCGAACGCGACGCGGCGCGGCGCGGCCTGACGCGGCGGGCCCAAGGCGTTCGCGTTCGCAACGAGATTGCCCACGTAGGACACTTCTATAGGTATCAAAGGACTGATTCACCCCGTGCCGCAGGCTTCGCTTCGCGTTCACGTGTTGTTCGCCTACGTAGTACGCTGCGTTATCTGCACGAATAGTGCTTTTTACTTCATACCCACCTCTGTTAGAAACATATTTGTCATAGAGCTGCGTCCTAGTGTTGACGGCGACAGTAGCGATGGCGTCGCGCAGCACAGGCGGATCCACCTGCACAGGTAATATATACAAATTATACATGACTTCGTAATAGACTTTCCAAAAAATTGTTGTGTATGTCTTACTTGTGCATCAGTAGCTTGAGAGAAATCCCACACTAGCGTCTTTTGAGCGCTAGCGTCTAGTCAGCGCCATGGAAAATAGTGTCTGCGCGGTTGCACCAACGTTGCGTCGAGCAGTAGTCATAGATTTGACTAGACGTCGACGCTCGGGAGACGCTGATGTGTGCTCTCTCTGAATACATTAGAGCATGAGACTCGATCGCACAAAAGATCCCTATGGGTCCAAGTGTATCCGCAAGGGCCCCCGAAAACCATAAGATAGGATAAGGGCATGAGACTCACCAGGAGCACGGACTCGCACCGTACGCGCAGTGCGCCGCTGGCGGTGGCGGGCACGTGCACGCGCAGCACGCGCCACGACGCGCGCAGCCCGCCCGCCAGCGGCGCGCTCACCTCCGTGTGCTGCCACGCTTCGGGCTGCAACAATACCCATCGATTACTATACTTGCCGCAAAACTAAGTGGCGATTCAGGTCGTAAATCATCGGAATCATACTACTTATCTCTTTCGCACTTGCACTGCCTTATGGAACGGGACACGAGTAGTATTAAATATATTATCGGGTAGGACTACAGTAATGCGGGTAGTATTACATAAAAAGTGCGGTAGATACTTTTATTGCCTGAGATGTCGTACTTAGCAGCTTACAATGTTATCTCATAAACTGAACTGGGGGCCTAGCCAAGATACCAATTGTTTCCGCCGTAGCGAACGAAATGGTACCTAATGTCTCTCGTATCACCCGTGTATTCTCATGAATATAGTCCGGTTAGACGGGGCAACCGCGTAATTAGTACGAGTGCGAACCAGGGTATTCAATATACTTATACTGATTTAATATATTTATACTAAAGCATAGAAAATTGAGCTTCATACATAGACCAACTCAGAATCATTGCAGGTTTCAATTCATTGTAGGATTTGAAGTTTCTAATTACGATATTGAATAGGTCCATTTTGCAATACAATTAAAAGGGTAGTCACGTCCCCCAGTCACGTTGGCGTTGGCCCCTATTATGTAAAGTATTGATAGACCACCAACCTTTTGTATTTCGTTGTCGATGTACCAATTAATGTTTGAGGGCGGCAATGAGTAGTCCGTCGTACAATTCAGCAGCATCTGATCCCCCGGACGAACAAAATGCGGAGCTCCACTTATAACTGGATCCTTGTCGGGCATGGCTGCAGGTAAAAATATTTTATTTTATCCCTTTATTTATCTTTTATCTTCGGCTAGGTTTTTGTAATATGGATATAAAAGTAAAATACAAAAATATATTATAAGAAACCTAACCTAGGGTGCCGCCGGCAGCGAAGCAAGCCCTAAGCTGCCGGTGGTCAGAGCCGCAGAGTGAAGAACCGACTTACTATACGCGCCGTGTCCAAAATTACCGCCTCGCCTTCTGCGTCTGACCCACCCAGCGAGAGTCTCTCTAGTTGTTGGTCGAGACACTCGAGACTCTTATATCATCACTACACCTTATAAAACAAAGTGTCTGTTTGTGTGTTTGTATGTTCGCGATAAACTCAAAAACTACTAAAAGGATTTTCATGTGGTTTTCACCTATCAATAGAGTTATTCTAAAGGAAGGTTTCGGTACTTTCGTTGTTTGTTATATAATTTGTTAACCCGTGCCAAGCCGGGGCGGGTCGCTAGTTTATTTTTTTATTATGAGCCCATAATTATTAATGTCCCACTGCTGGGTAGTAACATCCCTATTCTTCCACGTATCCCTATCCTCGGAAGTCTCACAACTCTCACAGTCTTTGTCAAAGAAATCAAGCTGGTCCAGCCATCTCCGGCGAAGTCTACTGTGACGCCTTACAATTTGTGAGTCCCAACGGGTAAAATTTATTTGAATGTTGTCAATCCACTTCAGTAATAAGACTAAGTCAGCCATGAAGATTCAAGGGGAATAAATATCTAAAAATAATTGAGTCATATAAAAATTGTAAGAGAAATTCCTTTTGACACCGTTAGGTTCTCGAGTTGTAACAAAGGATCGAAGCGTAATTAAATTTAGGCGTTGAACCAATCGTAGCGGCGTCTCGTTACGCCTGAATCAATGGAATGACAATGTGTTGTTAACCGCAGCTCTCGACGTGCGAGTCTTTCGATTTTCTCAGTAGGTAATTTAAGAAATGCGAAATGATTACAAAGAAATAAACATTCACTAATTAATCTGCTAATTTTTACAAGATATACTATAGAAGGTTGAGTCTAATTTTATAGGTAAGTAGGCGTAGGCAACTGACCTAGTTTTATTTGAATAATATAAGATTAGGTTCTTTATTTGCATTCTGCTGTTTCGGAATCAGAAATGAATACATAATTATGTTTTAATTATTATTTCGCGATAAAATTGTCCCTGATGTAATGCCTACATATTTTGTAAACAACATGCCATGCGATTAATAAATTATGTATTTGTTTGAAAACAAATGTTACATAAAAGCGATCTAAGATTGTTATTATAATAACAGAGTGGTAATGAAAATTACAATTGCTTTTCCGCTCGAGGAAAACTCACTGTCACGTTTCTCAGATATTCAATCTTCCTGAAATTAATATCCTATTGATTAAGCAATACAGGAAATGCAGGAGAGCAGGCCGCGATGGTATGGTCACGTAAAAAGAAGGCCTTCTGACTACGTAGGAAATTTGGCGCTACAACTTTCCATCCCAGGTCGAAGATCTAGGGGCAGACCCAGAACAAGATGGAAGGATGTAGTGCTAAAGGACATGAGTGAGTGCAAGTTATCCGAGGACGAAGTCGTGGACAGGGCGAAGTGGAGAAGGTTAAGCAGGAAAGCTAACCCCGCCACCATGTGGGATGGATAGCTAGGAAGAGAGAGAGATTGATTAAGCAATACAGATATGAAACAAATAAACTCTACAGGGCAATTAGGTTTAATTTTTTCATGGAATACTGGATCCGTTCTGATTGGTTTGCTCACGCAAAACCTACCAAATTATATACGTCTAGCCACAGAATAAATAATATTACTAGGTACAGAATGTTCACTCTCTAAGAAAACGCGTCAATTATGCATATGAAGCGCAATCGCGAGCAGGCGTCCGTTCCGTAGCGGTGCGCGGCAACTACTACTGCTAGACACCAAAATTGGTGTAGGCAGCATGTACTTGTAGCAATGCGACGAAATCGCGGAGTAAGCCACGCCTGATCTAGCGCTAAAACGAGAAGCTGACTAGACTGACTGAAACGTAAATGGACAGGAAGAGTAAAATTGATCACTATAGTATCTCTGTCAACATGTATTCGGTAACACGACATAGGGGAACGGGGATGTTACTGTCAAACTTTTGATAAAATGTGTGACAAATTGAATATCAAGTCTGTTTAATATCAAGAGTGATACTTGAATACAGCTTTTCTTCCACTAACCTTACGTTTTGGTATATTCAAGCGGCATTCGCAAACGCAATTCAAATGTACCGGAATTAATCCCTCCTCAACAGGAGGATAATAATAAGAACATAACAATTCTCACCAACAACGGTCATGTGTTTGGTCTGGCGGGCGATCTGGAACATGGGACCCTCGGTGGAGACCTCGCAGGTGTAGGCGGCCCGCGTGGCCTGCGGCAGCGGCATGACGCGCACAACGCACAACTCCAGCTCGCATGACCCGCCTTGCACCATGACGCCGGTCACGTTGAACAAGCGGATTTGAGTCTGTAAGATAATCATTTTTAAATCGACATAGTTTCAGTTCATTATTCAGGTGTTAGCTAGGTAGTTTAGATTCGGAACTTATGTACGAAATATCATTTTTATATTTAGGTACCATTCGTTTTTCGGTGAAGGGAAACATCGTGAGGAAACCGGACTAATCCCGATAAGGCCTAAACTCTGGGTTAAGGTCAGATGGCAGTCGCTTTCGTAAAAACTAGTGCCCACGCCAATTCTTGGTATTAGTTGTCAAGCGGACCCCAGGCTCCCAGGAGCCGTGGCTAAAATGCCGAGATATCGCGAGATGATGAGGGACCTCGTTCAGATAAAATTTGCATTCAGATTGCACCAGAGTTACTGCAGCCTATTGCGGCGCAACATTGTTGCTGACTGCATTGCTGCAGCAAATGTTAAAAATCCAGGTATCAACATTGATTTTCACATATCCATTAGCAATGCTTCGATAGAACCAGACCAACACTTTTCCAGACTGAGCTACAGCTGACCGATGAAGTTAAGTACTTAGGGCTAACGCTCGACAGTAAACTCAACTGGAACAATCACATCAACAAACGCATAGACAAGGCGGGAGTAGTCTTCTGGCAGTGCAGAAGGATGATTGGTAGGAGGTGGGGACTCAACCCGAAAATTACCCTTTGGCTCTATAAGACTATAATCCGCCCCCTACTCTGTTACGGTGCTCTGGTTTGGTGGCCAAGAACAAACCTAGGCAACGTACGAGACAAGCTACAAAGACTCCAGAGGCTCGCATGCTCGGCCACCACTGGCTGCACGAGGTCCACTCCGACTGCAGCCATGGAGGTCATGCTAAACCTTTCACCGCTGCACCTACACATACAACAAGAGGCCAGTCTCTCAGCGGTAAGGTTACGAATCCTCAATATATGGTCTAACACCACAGGAGCTCTTCACACAGCATGCCTGGAAAAAGTATACAGCGAATTTCCAGTGCTCATGGCGGGCACGGATCGAATTCACAAACAAGCCATCTTTGACAAAAGGTACAAAATACAATTATTTGAGGACGACAACTACGAAGGACTCAATCCCCGGGAGCTGAGAATCTTCACTGATGGGTCCAAAACAGACAGCGGATCAGGCTCTGGAACCTTTTCAGAAGACCTGAACATGTCAATCACCACTCCGCTAGGAGCCCATAACTCGGTATTCCAGGCTGAGTGCATGGGCATCATTAACGCGGCGGCTGCCATCACTGCAAGGAAGGTAGTAGGATCCTCCATCCGCATACTCTCCGACAGTAGAGCAGTCTTAATGGCCCTAAAAAGCCATATAGTCACATCCAAACTTATACACGAATGCCACGAACGACTAATGGAGGTATGTCAGAACAATAAGATCACCTTACAATGGATCAAAGGACACAGTGGATCCCGAGGTAACGACGCCGCGGACGAGCTCGCCAGACAAGGATCGGGTGCGGGGGCGATTGGCCCGGAACCGATCCTCCCGATACCGTTTAGTAAGGTACGCTCAATGCTGCTGGCACGTACAGGGAAACTACACACAGAACACTGGCTAAACCAAACTGGATGCAGACAGGCCAAGCAAGCCATGCCGAGCATGAAAGGTAAGCTCACAAGGGCGCTCCTTCAACTAGGAAAGGTTCGACTGAGTATGGTAACCAGTGTCATAACAGGTCATGGACTTTTTAACAAACATCTTTTTATAACAGGTGTCACAGACAGTCCCCTATGCCGTGGATGCATGGAGGAAGAAGAAACAGCCTCTCACGTGGTGTTGGAATGCAGCGGATTGGCCCCATACAGGGCAAAACATCTCGGATCCCCGAGTGACCTCCCCGAGGTCCTACTCAACATCAAAGGTCTGATAGGATTCCTCGAGGAGCTGGGCTGGCAAGACTAGTCCACCCCCTATCACGCAAAATAGGCGCAAGACGTCGAGTTGCGGAAAATCGCCCGAACTACAATACAATACAATGCTTCGATACGGACCTCGTACTATGATAATACCAATTACCAAATACCAAATAAATCTAGAACGTTAAAATTGACAAGTCAGGTTAGTCGTATTTCACGAAAAATTATTTAATCATTCAATCAATCAATCATCCATTTATGACCCATTTTGTACCTTGTCACAGTGACAATAGTATGTGGTCTCCAGCTACTTTCATATTGGTGGTCACTGTGACAAGGTACGAAATGGGTCATAAATTAATACTTTGGAAGGTACTGTACGTGTTTGTGAATTGGGCCAAGTCTGTTGGAATTTAATTTATGTACGTCGACAGGTGTTCAATAATCAATTATTAATGAGAGTGGTCTACTTTAGGAAAAATAATTAAATGCAAATTGATATTTAAGATGGAATCAATTTAACAATAGGATTTTACGCGTTGAGAGAATTTTACCTTTTGAGAGGGGTTGTACCGGAAGATCTCGTGCAGGTCGCGGTACCACTTGACGGAGTGCAGTTTCTGGTCGTCCATGTGGAAGTGGCAGCTGAGCTCGGCCGCGCGCCGCGGGTCCGCGTGCAGCGGGACCTTCAGCTGCGTTATCTCGTGGCCCGATGTCAGGACTGGCGACAAGGAAAAAAAATATTAATACTGCATCGTAATAGTACCTACACAACCTAGCCTAGCCCTATAGTAAGCTTGATAAATGGCATAGACTAAGGGCACACCTTAGTTAACTTTTGTGGAGCACTTACCGTACCTACCAATTGTTGAAATAAAAAAAAAAAAAGTTTATTTCGTTCTGTTGCGATGCCCTTTTTTATAAGTACCTAAACAAATAATTTGTACATTATCGGGTAGTTATAACATTTATTGATTAACCAACCAAAATACAAAACCACCTGGATCTGTCACTGAACGACCTGACTTTAACCTACATTATTTGATCATGTAATGTTTTCATCTACCCTCAACTGGCTTAAGAAGCCATTTGAGGGTAGATTGCGTTAACTCTTTTTTAAATACCTAAAGACACAGGCTATAAGCAGGTATAAGAGATAATTGTATTAAGAAGCACCGCTCTTCCGTAATAGTACCTACCTAGCTTACAATTTTGGTGTGTGTACTACAGTAGGTATACTGTTGCAGTGTTGATCAACAGTTGCTTCACAAAAGTTAACTGCGGTGCGGATGCAACATACAAACGCGGGAGGGAACAAATGAACATACATATGTATATACATATGTACATACCCACATACATACCGGTCAAAATCCTCCTTTTGCGTTGCCGTAGTCGGGTAAAAATACTAAAAATGTATCGGGATCTTAGAGCATTTAGTAACTGGAGACGCCTTATCGGTCATTTTCTCTACAAAACAGTATGCCGATTTTTGCGGGGGAGGGGCACGTCAAATGTATGGCTATTTGTACATGAATTGTACGTAACGTACAGATAGCCATGTCAGATAAACGTCAGTCCATACAAAAGTTTGCACTATTGTGCAAGGTTTTCGGTAGAGGGGTAAGCTCTTAAAGGCGTCTCCTGTTATTAAATGCTCTAAGATCCCGATACATTTTTAGTATTTTTACCCGACTACGGCAACGCAAACGGAGGATTTTGACCGGTATGTATGTGGGTATGTACATATGTATATACATATATACATACATATGTATGTTCATTTGTTCCCTCCCGCGTTTGTATGTTGCATCCACACCGCAGTTAACTTTTGTGAAGCAACTGTTGATCAACCTGCAAGTAAAAGTCACGTGATAATATCTATACATTATTTAAGTTTCAATTGATGTTTTCTATAAACGGTTGTCGATCGTCTCGGCCCCATGAGAATTGGAGTTTTTAAAGTGTTTTATATTTTGTCTCGTGGGGACTTTGTTACATTTGTTTGGAACTTAATGTAATTATTTACGGCAAAGTTGTCATATACAATATATACAATAAAGTAAGAATAAACTTTAAGACGTGGGCCGTAATCATGTTTGCATGTTAAAGTAGTTTATATTCAAGTCTTACTCCAAAGTTCATAGAAACTCTTAAGTCTTGTATTCACGCAACTTGTCAAAGATACTCTGGAAAGTTTTTACACGTGTACAGTCTAGTTTAGAAACAATTTTACAAGCCAACACTCCAAAAATATATTTACACGATGTTATTGTCAGTGTTATAGTGATGTGCCGATGAGAACGTTCTCGTTTCTAAGAATTCCTTTCCGAAGAATTTCCAACTTTTTCGAGAACGTTCTCTTATTAGCATAACATATCTGGGAGACCGAGCTTTGCTCGGAACACATAAAAACACTCAAAAATGCGAGTTTTCCCAGAGATAAGACCTAGCTAGATCAATTTATCGCCCCCGCCGAAAACTCCCATATAGAAAATTTTATCGAAATCGTTAGAGCCGTTTCCGAGATCCCCAAAATATATATCGTATAAATAAACAAGAATTACTCGTTTAAAGGTATTAGATAAGTTATGAACAATCTTAATTTTTTTAATGGAATGACATAATTATTTACTTTTGTTAAGCTTATACCTTTTGCCTCAAATAACTTGTTTGGGCAATTTTGTGTTGTTTTACTGCTGGTTTTTTTATCAATTAGTATTATTTTTTATATTCCTATGAATGGTGCCAAGTATTTGCTTTTAAGCTTCCATGGTATTTGTCTTATCTCCTACACTAAGCGGTTATAAACAAAAGAATTCATCGCTTTTGCGACGAAAGGGTAAAACTCTCAGAGAACATTTCCGAGAACGTTTCCGATAGATTTCTCTGTTCTCGGGAAAATATCGAGGACGGCACATATCGCTAGTCAGTGTCTTAGAGGCGTGTAAATATATTATAGAACGTTAACTTGTCAAGTTGTTTTGAGCTCGACTGTACGTAGTTCGTCGTGTCGTCGTCGAAGTTCGAATTTAAGCATAAAGTTTGCTGGAGCTTATAAATAAATGATTAAATATGCGCTTTATCAACTCCAAAACACTTTTAAAAAAATTGTTTTTGAGTTGTATAACTCTATTATGTATAAACCCTTGCTTTAACCATTATCGTATAACGTAGGTACTTATCGTAGAAAATATTACGATTTTTTGGTCGTTGTACACATGAACAGTTGTACACTGAGCTGCAAAGTTCATGTGAACTTAATGAATGAATTCCATTCATAATGTATCTGACATCGTAAGATTTTGAACCCGTTAGTTTAGGTAGGTTAGGTTAGATTAGTTAGTAATCTCCCTACCGTCAGTTTATAATTTAACTAGCGAGATTATAAACTGCCCAGTGTTTAAAATTTTACGGTGAAATATGCAATTTTGCAGCTGGCAGTATGTAGGTAAGTACACACCACAAGCCCAGCGGGTCGTGTCGTAGTATGAACTATACAGGGTGGCTAAAAAATAAGTGCATTCCCGTTGCCAGGGAGGTTTTGGGATTATACTGGGCAACTTTTACTATGGCACCAACCCCGAAATCGCGGAAAAAATTTGGCTGTCTCATACATTTTGGCTGGTCCATTTTCTATGGGAGAGTAATTTTTTTTTCGCGATTTCGGGTTTGGTCTCATAGTAAAAGTTGCTCAGTATAATCTCAAAACCTCCCTGGCAACGGAAATGCAGTTACTTTTTGCCACCGTGTAAGCCCCATAATCTTCCTACACTAATTATGTGAACAGGCAGAACGTACTCAAAGAACCTAAGGGTAACATTCCATTTCTGACCGCAGCTGCACTAATAGTACGAACGCGTCGGTGTTATTGTCAATTTCCATAGTAAAATGAATGGTAGTGGTAGTGCTGCTGTCGTTGGTAATGGACTGTCACCTTAACTTGTGACAACACAGCCCCAAGAATTATTTTGGCATCTGTCAAACCAAGCTCTAAGCACTATTGTCTGATAGCTTCAGGCGTGTCGTTAGAAAATCGATCAAGTATCGAGCTTGAAGCGGCGCTCTGGCTGCTTCATCCAAAAATGCCTACGCATACACAAAGTTGACGAGTTCTTCATGACGCCCCGGCCCGGGCCCGGACCGTTGTAGCGTGAGTCATCCTTTGGACCGCCTGTTCCTACTTAATTCTATTTTCTTAATCCCTTTGTTGATTTTACATTTTAGTTATTGTAAGAATCGTTTACAAACGGCGTCGGCATTTTACAAACGTTTCGCCGTTTGCAAATTGTCGAAGAAACTATGCACAAGGAAACGTACCGACGAGAACGGTAGATGGTAGCACTTGCTTTGGCAATGTACATGTGTACATATGTTTCCGATTCAGGCCACGAGATGGCAGACTCTCCAACGCGCACGGTCCCTATATTCATGGACAAATGTAGGGAAATGCAAAAAAGGTTTAATTACTGGATTACAGCACCTAATGTCAAAATTTTTGTGTTCCTCTAAATTTGTCCATGAGGGTGCAGTTTAATCAGTAGGTAGTGCTCGCGATTCTGAATAGGAATAACCTTAAATTTTATAAATCCTAAGAACACTTGTACTAACAACTTAGAGGATATAACCAACGGAGACGCCATGTCTAAAATTTTCGGTACAATATAGTCTGCCGTTTTTTGCGGGGGAGGGGCACATCAAATGTATAGGTACGTCATGTCAGATAAACGTCAGTCCATACATATGGTTGACAAGTGGTTGACCATTGGCCGCCTATTTTCGACAGAGGTGAACGCCAGTTAATGGCGGCTCCATTGTTAATTACTCCGAGACTAACAACAATAAAAAAGTCCATTTGCAATGAGGGCGAGCATCTATTTAAGTGTAATTTACTGTAATATTTCTGGATAATTTATTCGCGAAACGGATATTCCAGTCCATTTACTTTACTTTAGCACTTTGGTTCGGCGGAGGGAAAGAAACGTTTTTAATAAAAGTACATAATTTCGAAACTTTATTAGATTCGACTCGGATAAAGGTTGACGCACGCTGGACAGCGCCAAGCCCAGGCCGAGGCGTCTCACACATTTTCTATGACGGCTGATCGGTGATCACGTGGTGCTTTCCATAGAAAATGAAGCGCCGGAAGCTCCGGCCCGGCCCCGGCCCGGTCTAGCGTGAGTTATCCTTAAAGGTTGAATAATAACTATGGTGGAGAGTTCCCGCATTTTTTGAAGAGGAATGTGGACGACCGCTTCTTCATACAAACGTAGGTCCCATTTTCCTCTGTGATTATTAACATTATAGAATGTATTTTTACACAATTTGGTGTATATTAACCACTGGTATTCTCCTTCGTTTGACTTTTTTAGATTTTTTTTTATTATATGAGTTATGAAGAAGTTTCCTTAATTCGCAATTTTTTTCGCTTATAACAGTAATAAGTAATAATTAAAAATATCGGATTATATTAACGGATTAAATGTCATCCTTAGAGCATTTAATAGAAAAACTTGCACAATTGTGCAAGTTTTGCAGTTGGCTATTTGTACGTTACGTACAAATCATGTATGAAATATCAATACATTTGACGTTCCCTCCCCCGCAAAAATCGGCAGACAGTTTCGTAAAGAAAATGCAGCGATGACATCTCCAGTTACTAAATGCTCTAAGATGTCATCTCATAATCGCGGCCTTCGACTCCCTCATACATAACAAAATTTGGGAAGCCCTGAAGGAGCAAGGTGTATTGCCGAAGTACATCAGGATAATAAGAAATATATACGAAGCAAGCACTGTTAGAATACAGCTAGAAAGTAAGGGAGAAGAGATCAAAATAAACAAAAGAGTACGACAAGGGGATCCTCTTTCTCCAAAAATATTCTCTGCAGTGCTTGAGGGAATATTTCGTAATCTTAAACGGGATGGGAATCCCAAATACGGACTTAAAATTAATGGTACTACTCTTACACATTTACGATTTGCAGATGATCTAGTGCTGATAGCAAAAACAGCTGAAGACCTGCAAAATATGCTAAAGGAACTAGCTTGCGAGAGCGAGGCAATGGGGCTTCGAATGAATGCAGAAAAAACAAAAACAATGACCAACTCCAAAAAGACACCTATAGTGGTAAGTGAAGAAACCATCGAGTATGTCGATGAATACATATATTTGGGACAAACAATATCCATGGATAACCAGATGGAGAAAGAGATTGCGAGAAGAACAACAAACGCATGGAAACGGTACTGGTCACTGAGAGAAGTAATGAAGAATAAGGAAATTAATATAGCCACGAAGAGGAAGCTGTTTAATACATGCATTTTACCAGTCTTAACCTATGGCAGCCAAACTTGGACTTTAACTAAGAGCAATCTAAACAAACTACAAGTATGTCAAAGGTCCATGGAAAGAAGTATGATTGGAGTCAAATTGAGAGATAGAATTAGAAATAAGGTGATTAGATCTAAAACACGTGTAGAGGATGTAACCATTAAAGTTAACACATTCAATACCACTAAGTGCTACGGGTTACGCTCGTAGCGCGTAGCCACGGTTTCGTCGTATGTAGCGCGTAGTCGCTACGAACAGTGTACCCGACAGTCGGGTTCTTGGTGTTGAATGTGTTAAATCACTCAAATGGAGGTGGACAGGACATATGATCAGAGGCAAAGAGAAATGGAGCAAGAGAATTGGGGATTGGGGGTTGGGGGTGGTTCCTGAAAGATAGAAAAAGAAAACAAGCACCACCAAAAATGAGATGGGAAGACGAAATTGTAAAATTCGCAGGGAGACAGTGGACTAGACTAGCGAGAGACAGGGAAAAATGGAAAGGGATGGAAGAGGCCTTTGCCAAACGGCATAAGGACCAAACCGATGTTGTCTGAAATAGTAATAAGTTAAATTTTATATTTGATAAGTTAAGTACAATAATATGTAAACTCTTAAACTGTAAAATTTGTCTGAATAAAAGGCTTATATTATTATTATTATATTGTACATAATCGCGGCAGTAATGAGGCGAACCCATTTTGTACAAGTAAGTAAATTTTGGAAATGTTGAAAACTTGAAAGTCTTGAAACTTAATCAGTTACAAGTTTGGGCTTGAATTAGTTCAAGTTTGGGCTCGGTTTCATCAAACAGACAAAATCAGTTCAACCACATTCGTGGCCCAAGTTTGGAAACTTTGAGTAACTTACGCTAAAATCATTCGTGCGAGACGGCCAAGACGCTTAGAGGCCAGTTCGAACGTACTGTAACATCAAAGTGGTAAGTATCGAAATGATGTCATTTAGTCTCTCTCGCGCCTATACACGTACCGGCAAGTACAAGCGCAATGCATGATAACTAAATGACATCATTCTGATGTCAGTGTACGTTCGAATTGGGCTTGGAAGTCAGAACCCCTAGTGTTTATTCGGTAGCGTGACGAGCGTTCCCGTTTGCGTTATGTCTATTTTTGTATGAGATTTGGAACAGCGCCAAGCGGGACATTTTGGAAACTCAAAATCCCATACGAAATGACACTTAACGCGTTAACGCGTACGTCACGCCACGCTATCGAATAAAATTTACACTAGGGGTGGTATACAATACAGTACGCAAAATCGTGGCAGTTGCGTGGCGCATTGCCTTTTCCCTGCCTCCAGGGACCTCCCTTAGTAAGTAATACTAATCAACATTTTTGCAATAAGTAAGCCTTCGCACAACGAGCGTACTACTAGTGATTAAGCTACGTTAATTTTATTATCTATGACGTAACTATTAATTTATATTTGTCATGGGAATTCATGGGAATATTTATTTTGAAAATCTGTTTTCCTTAATTATGAGGATTCTCGGTTAAAACCATTTATAATTTTGAAACTGACACGGGACTTCATCGCGTAAAACTTAGGTACGTTTATTTATGGCCTGACGCTTAGAACGTAAGTTTATTTATGGCCTGGCGTTTCGAACGTGACGTTACGTTCGAAACGTCAGGCCATAAATAAACGTATAGTTTTACGCGATTAAGTCCCGTGTTAGTTTTAAAATTATGAGTGACAATCGTGTTAGTTTAAAACAAAACTATTTATTCCTTGTAGCTGCGTATCACTAGGTACGTATAAATAACCTAATTGATTGCGTATCACTATATACTTATAAGCTATCATTCTAATTAAGAATTTCCATGAACCACCCCCTCTCTAATTTAAGGCTTGAACTCGATCTATAAATAAAATTGTAAATTAATAAAGTCAAATCCGCCAAATAATTCTTTTTGATAACGAAACAGCAAAAGCTATTAAATTGTACCTATTATTTATTGTACACCGTGGGCGTTCCACGTTCCAAATGAAATTTTGTCGTTTTATTTGTTCCTTCACATTGGTAGGTAGGTAAGTTTTACATTATCCAAAGAGGTATAAACTTATTTCGTGAGCTTAGCCTGTTTCCACGGGTGCAATTTGGGTTAACGTTTAGAAAGTGCGAAGACAAGGGAAACTTACTACTTAATATGTAAGTCGATGCCTATAAAATTATGAAGTATACAGGTGTCAGATATACGCTAACTATGTACTTGACTTACTATACCTAATATATGTAAGTAGTCATACCGGAAAATTTTCAATAAATAAGAATAAATGAAAGAGGTTTTGCAAATAGATCATAGGTAATGAAATGAGTAATGACTAAAGCTTTTAATTGCAATATGAGATAAAGCATTGTACTATATGTAGAGTTATAGGTGACACAGCTCAGGTAAGAAAGCACATCAAAATTTATGAAGGCATCTCATAACAATCAGTCAGATCCCTATAATATGTATTCTAATTTCTTTTATTGACTTTAAATTCTTTTTTTTGTTTTGTATTTTGTCTCTTTTCCTGTTGAATTTGATATGTTTTCTGAAAGAGCTACGTATTTGTTTCCTAGTGATTTCATATATGTACATATATTTTTTTTTGCACGCATTCTATACTAATTTCAATTGTATTTTTCTTATTTACTCGTAATGCATGTTAATTATAAGATGTAAGTAATAAAGTTTTGAAAAGATGTGTCCCGCCGAGTTTGTTGCCGGTCCCATATTGGGATACCCTCCTCCAATTGAGGGGGGATTTAAATCTTCTCGAGGCAGAGGTGTAGGGTTGGAACCGGTGTAGCTTTATTTGACGTTCATAAGCGCATTGTAATATGCCTACTTGAATAAACTATCTTTTATCTTTTATCTTAATTAATAACGTTTACTTTGTTAATGACTTCAAAATTACTTTCCATCGTTACCAATAAGTCGATTTTTAAATTATCACTAGCGTACCTACGTTTTTTTCCTAAAAAAACCGTTCATGTTCATGCCCGGGCTAAATATGAAATACAATTGTCATTTTTCTTACTCTTCCAGCGTTGGAAAACTGTCAGGCATAGATACCTACGTGGCATCAAATGGCACCTATCAATAGCAAAAAGAATTGTCGCCTTTTCTCTAAAATATTACATTTGGCGCAGAAACTCTACCTCGAATTGGACAATTGCTGTGTGCTGATATCTGCTATTTATTGTTGACGATGTGGTTCATTTGTAAAAGGTTCATATTGTGCGAAATTGCTTTTAATTTAATGAATTTGGTAATTCATTCATCATCAAAATTTAAGAGTATGGCTCTTGTCGGTGGAGTATGCGCCAGTTCATTACTTGCTATTAAATATTGTACCTATTTATATTTACCTAGTAAAACAAACTATTACATATTATGTACTCTACAGTCTCTACACCTACCTTATATGCTACAATTATAATATATGTCAGTGGGTCACTAAGTACGTCATTATTAATTATGTTTTAGTTTTTCAGGAGTGTTGGGTTAGTGAATAATGAAAACAACGAGTTAATAAACGATTTTGAAGGAAACTATTGTTCTGCACTTAACAAAACTAAAAACCGGTTTACCGTTTTTTATATTCCTATGTCGGTTAATTACCGGTATTGAAAATCCACCGGTAATTACATTCTCTAGACTAGCCGCGAGTCAATCATCTAACTTCGTCAACAGAAGCTGTTTAATTCCACTGACAGTTGAATAAAAATTAATCAACTCTTGTTGACGAACGCAACAGTGGATGTTGTTTCGAATTGCTGGGACTTTGACAGGATTTAAACGCAAACCTTTGTAAATTACGCCTAAGATAATCCAGTAAAATAATCCCACTCAAACCTCACAATTTGTACAGAAAAACACTTCTCGAATTCGGATAATCCTCAAAGAAGATTCTCTTATGTTGTGCAGATTGTGTAATAAACGAAACGGGATTTCATGTTTGTTTTCAATCCGAAGGTCGAGGGTTCAAATCCTGGCTGGTACCAATGAGTTTTTCGGAACTTATGTACGGAATATAACTTGATACCTAGCTATTTACCACTAGCTTTTCGGTAAAGGAAAACATCGTGAGGAAACCTGCATACGTCCGCGAAGAAATTCAAAGGTGTATGTGAAGTCCCCAACCCGCATTGGGCCAGCGTGGGGACTATAGCCTAAACCCTCTGGTGCTTGAGAGGAGGCCTGTGCCCAGCAGTGGGACGTATATAGGCTATTTTTTTTTTCAGCACAGCGTTGGGAAATACGAGTACATGTATAGAGAAAGCTCTTAGTAGATTTTTGATTTAAAAAAACAGCGCTGATGACTTACACGTATCACTGACAATTATATCCCCTCTCCAAAATTCATACAATACACAATTACCCGCTATTATATTAGTTTTATTTATATCTCCGTTGACATTTGCTGGAACGTCAGTCTTTCCGTGATAACAGCTGGTGCAACTCAGCTGTAACGTCGGAATTGAAGGTAGGTAAACAATGAAAATATATCGCGGTAGACCCGTTTGTGTACTTAAATATGTGTAGAAAACGCGAGAGTTTAAAGTGTTATACCCGCTATTAGAGTTGTGATTGGTCAGGATAAGTTGTGATTAGCTAAAATTAAATTCTTAATAATGTCAAACATGCATGTTGTCTTGCGTTGTCAAGCTGCTCGCAGTACAGTTGAGTCGCTTTAAAAGGCACTTGGGGTCATTTTTAGGGTTCCGTACCCAAAGGGTACCTAATGGGACGCTATTACTAAGACTCCGCGGGACTAGCGGACAGTCTGTCCGTCTGTCCCTCTGTCCGTCCGTCTGTCTGTCACCAGGCTGTAACTCATGAACCGTGATAGCCAGACAGTTGAAATTTTCACAGGTGATGTATTTCTTTTGCCGCAAAAATACATAAATATTTATAACAAAATAAATACATATTTAACTGAGGTCCCATACAAACAAACGTGATTTTTTTACCGTATTTTGCATAATGGTACGGAACCCTTCGTGCGCGAGTCAGACTCGCACTTGGCCGATTTTTGAGCTCCAGTCTAGTCAGGCTTCTATAGTTATTCTTGTTCGTTGGTTGAGCATATAATGTGCCGGCAGCTCACCGGCATAATTGCGTTATATCTGGTTGCGGTTAAAGCTAAATTATTCACTAATCTCTCCCAGGCGCAAATTAATAGAGCTTAGCTTATGAGCTGTACCGTAAAACGGGGTGAGTAGGTGTCGCGGGGAGAGGTGGGTTATGAATGGGGAGAGAAGGTTTGAGAGGGGGTGAGAAGGGATTTTAAGGCTACTGCTACAAAAATAATGTATTCCAATTTAAAATGGAGCTAAAGTAATACGCATAATAAAAAAAAATCGATCCAACAATCTTCCAAAATCACCTTTGTATGAAAACCCCTCTCACGCCATATACGAGGCACTACGGGGTGAGGTGGGTTTTCCTCTTTATCGTCAAAGTTATGAAATGGAACTACCCAAAATAAAATAAAAACTAAAATACAAACGTCCGGAACACTTCTTATATACAGCCAGCGGTCGGCAACCGGCGGCCCGCGGGTCGCATGTGACCCGCGAACCTCTCACTTGCGGCCCGCAAGCCTCCCTGGCTATTTTGTATGTAATATTGACAAACAATAATGTCTAATAAAGTCATAAATATTAACAAAGTGCGGCCCGCGTCAACTTCGTTAACTACTATGTGGCCCTTGGCTGCTAAAAGGTTGCCGACCGCTGATATACACCATTCAGATTTCATATTTAAAAATAAAATTTTATCGAGGTTTGAATTTCAGTTTTGACCCTAGGACCATACTCACCCCATTTTACGGTACTCAACTAATTACACAGCAATTGAGATAAGTAGTGGCAATATTATCACGCACATTCACAAACAGAGGCTATCAACAAAGTGGTAGCAAAAGTATAAAACTTTGCCCTTTAACATAACTTTGCCCACCGCGTCACCGTTCAGTAAAAACGAAAAAACAGATACACTTTCTTCACATTCTACAGAAAGTGTATCTGTAACTACTTTTAAGTTATAGACGACCGGTCTGGCCTAGTGGATAGTGACCCTGCCTGCGAAGCCGATGGTCCTGGGTTCGAATCCCAGTAAGGGCATTTATTTGTGTGATGAACACTAATATTTGTTCCTGAGTCATGGCTGTTTTCTATGTATATAAGTATGTATTTATCTATATAAGTATGTATATCGTCGCCTAGCACCCATAGTACAAGCTTTGCTTAGTTTGGGGCTAGGTTGATCTGTGTAAGATGTCCCCTAATATATATTTTTTTTTTAATAAAAATAAAAAAAATAATTGCAGTTTCAATTGTATGGCGGTGGCTGACTTTATATGATGACTCCTAAAATAATGTACTGCAGTTAGTCAGGTATTTTCGGAGCGGAAGCTTTCAATTCAGGCAATTGACTCAGTTTGAAGACGGCGCGAGATTTATTAGACCGTTCCCATTTATTTGAATCTCGTAAATTTGAAACGAGCGGAGCGAGGGTTTATGCATTATTTATTACAAGAAAAATACTCTGGAAAATACCGTTGGGAAATTCGCATTATAAATAGAAGGAGAGTAGTATGCGATTGGCATTAATGTAAGTAGGTTGTAAGCATGGGAACGTAATATTTCCTTTATTTCCTAAAATCCCTTGATATTATGAAGATACATCGTAAATTTTATAGCATTTTTGGTGCAGCGTAGTGGTGTTAACGGAATTGGTATAGATAATTCCAACTGAAATGGTAAATTAAATAAATAAATAAATAAATATTGGGGAAATCTTACACAGATCGACCTAGCCCCAAACTAAGCATAACTTGTACTATGGGTCCTAGGCGACGATATAAACGTAATTATATGATAAATACATACTTATACATATACATAGAAAACACCCATGACCCAGGAACAAATATCTGTATTCATCACACAAATAAATGCCCTTACCAGGATTCGAACCCAGGACCATCGGCTTCGCAGGCAGGGTCACTAGCCACTAGGCCAGACCGGTCGTCAATCAATTAAGGTTAATATTTACGTAATTAGCGCCAATGAATCATTAGGGTTGAAATTGTTTATATTATAACAATTCCGTTAACACCACTCCGCTGCGCCGAAAATGTTACGATGTCTGATTATGAATAATTTGCAGAGTACCTAATGATAATGACAACATTTTTGTAAAAGTCTTTATAATCAAATTCAAATAATATAAGTATTTCTGACTAGTCACTATTAATAACTATAGAGTCTGTTCGGAAAGAAAAGAGTCGTGGAATGTATCGGGCCCCAAACATTCCACGACTCTACTCTTTCCGCACAGACTCTACTCTGTAATCTCGTTGCGCTGTCAATACCATCGGGTAGATTGGGGGGAGTAGACGTACTGGTTAAATTTTATATGAAAACGTTCACCGAAATAAAATAATTATCAATCAAAAAAGAAAATTATTTGGTAGGTATCAAAATTAAAATATTATATTAATGATCTTTCGTTAACTGAGTCTGCGTAACATATTATTAAAATGTTCTAAATGATTTGGGGTCGGCCGAAGTCTTATAGAAAATACAGCCATTAGGTTTTGTTACCTATTGAGTACTTAAACAATGATTAGGAAAACATTTTAACTTTAATTTAAAATCTAAACTTAGCGCCACTTGCACCGTTCCACTAACCCGGGGTTAACCGGTTAAACCTGGACTTACCATGGTTACCAGTACAATTTGACACTGGGTTAACGGTTTAACCGGTTAACGCCGGGTTGGTGGAATGGTGCAAGTGAGCCTTAGGAGCTATAAGTAACTAATACTATTGATCGTAAATATTTGCTAAATACTCATGTATACATATTTTTAAGATATATCAGGCAAATGCGCAGACGAATCGCCTGATGGTAAGCTATTAACGTCGCCCATGGCCACCCGCAACTCCAGTAATATCTCTAAACTGAATTACAAAATCGACAGGCATAGACCGAGCCGGGTTAAATGAATCAAAATGCTATTTTGCTTCTAACGGGGATCAAAATCCGCGATTAAATAAACCTTATATAAAACAAGACACTTTACTCACCACATAACGTAATTAGCAACAAAAACATCATCTTAACAATGTCATGAGTTCACTCACACACTTCAAATAATTGCAATTTGTAATTACTTAGTCACATCACGTTTCCAATTAACTAGTCCTATCAACTTCACCTACCATCTAATCGATAGATACCATTAATTAAAACAGAATTCGATGTCAATTTTGGTTTCTAAATTCAAAAACTTTCATCCGTTGTTTACAAATGACGGAGCGCGATCGTAGGCCAAGTCAGCGCGAGGTGCCGCGAGCGTGCCGGCCGAGTGCGCGCCGCGAGCCGAGTGTGATCCGTGCTCGCTACCCTAGCGACATGCGCACTCTACACTACCCCTAAAGAGTCCTTAAGTGGACTAAGTTTTTAAACTTTGATGATTTATAGAATGACAAGCTTTGTTAAGTGAAAAGTTGGTAATGAAACAACGTTTTGATTACTGTTTTAAAATCTGTAAGATGTAACATTGAATTTATCGGATTTTTTTCGTTGTGTGTAAAGTTTTAACGTCAAACTAGTCAGATTATCGTGTATATATAATGTAATTTTAGTCATTTAAAGAAGTCAAAATTATTAAGATGTAAAGTAACCTTTAACCTTTTAGTGATAGGTAATATTCTACAAACAATATCCTTAAACATATTTTAAACATACTTGTCTATCTTCATTTAACAGAGTTGTGAAGCGTTTTCTGCTATTTACATTTACCAAGTGAGCGATCTTTAAAAATAAATAAACTTAGAACAAAATAAAAATATTTAACATACGAGTAGTTGCAAGCTCTGTTACACATTTCAACTAAAATTGCTATTTTTCTTAACCACTAGTAGCGGAACTCATATACAATAACTTATCTTGGGATTGTTAGAGTGAGCTCCGTCCGCAATCCTAGTCTAGTTCTGAGTGGAGCTACTCTCGTGCAATATGAAACAATAGGCTGTTGCAGGAAAAATATTGTATAATGTCTGTACCGAGATCATTCTAGTCTCGTATTGTAGCAAAATTAGTCTACTTTAAAAATGTCTTTATTCTTTATTCTTTATTCTTTATTCTTTATTCTTTATTCTTTATTCTTTATTCTTTATTCTTTATTCTTTATTCTTTATTCTTTATTCTTTATTCTTTATTCTTTATTCTTTATTCTTTATTCTTTATTCTTTATTCTTTATTCTTTATTCTTTATTCTTTATTCTTTATTCTTTATTCTTTATTCTTTATTCTTTATTCTTTATTCTTTATTCTTTATTCTTTATTCTTTATTCTTTATTCTTTATTCTTTATTCTTTATTCTTTATTCTTTATTCTTTATTCTTTATTCTTTATTCTTTATTCTTTATTCTTTATTCTTTATTCTTTATTCTTTATTCTTTATTCTTTATTCTTTATTCTTTATTCTTTATTCTTTATTCTTTATTCTTTATTCTTTATTCTTTATTCTTTATTCTTTATTCTTTATTCTTTATTCTTTATTCTTTATTCTTTATTCTTTATTCTTTATTCTTTATTCTTTATTCTTTATTCTTTATTCTTTATTCTTTATTCTTTATTCTTTATTCTTTATTCTTTATTCTTTATTCTTTATTCTTTATTCTTTATTCTTTATTCTTTATTCTTTATTCTTTATTCTTTATTCTTTATTCTTTATTCTTTATTCTTTATTCTTTATTCTTTATTCTTTATTCTTTATTCTTTATTCTTTATTCTTTATTCTTTATTCTTTATTCTTTATTCTTTATTCTTTATTCTTTATTCTTTATTCTTTATTCTTTATTCTTTATTCTTTATTCTTTATTCTTTATTCTTTATTCTTTATTCTTTATTCTTTATTCTTTATTCTTTATTCTTTATTCTTTATTCTTTATTCTTTATTCTTTATTCTTTATTCTTTATTCTTTATTCTTTATTCTTTATTCTTTATTCTTTATTCTTTATTCTTTATTCTTTATTCTTTATTCAAACACTATGTATAAGTTTACAGCTCCAGCCAAGGCACTTATACTGTTAATTAGGTACATATGTTGTCAGTATCAGTCAGTATTATAAAATTAGTAGGTACACTTATTGTATTACACACTTATCTTTATAATTGAACATACATATTATGTATTACTAAGTTACATAGAGATAAAAAAAAGAATCTGATATTAAATAACATAGGTAGAGTTTAAAAAAATCCTGATACTACGTTGTAGGGACGGCCACTTGTCTGCGAATATGTCTGCGTTTTGGACTGTAGCTATGAAGTTATTTAGTAATTCTATTGCTCGGTACGTGGGTGCGTTTGAACCGTGATAGGTGCGAACATTTGGATATGCAAAAAGGTTTCTGGCTCTACGTGCGCTACGCCCTACTGCAGCTATGTAGTTGTCTGGGGTAAAAATACGCATACGCTCCAGAACGGATGGGTTGTCAATACGATTTCTTAAAAGCAGACAATAGTGTAAGGCAAGCGTTTGCTTACGCCTTAGCTCGAGAGACTCTAACCCTACCATTCCCAATACAAAGGATGACGGAAATAAGTACGGGTAGTATCCGTAATACCTTTTGTAAAGATGTCTAGCAAATTTACGTTGGACGCGCTCGACCATTATGGTATATTTTGCTTCCCGAGGGTCCCATGCGATAGAATTGTACTCAAGCTTGCTGCGAACATATGCATTATAAATAATTATTGCGATTTTAGGGTCACGAAATTCAGAAGTCGTTCTAATAATGAACCCTAAAATTTTGTAGGCACTTTTGCAGATATTTATAATGTGTGAGTGCATGTTTAGCTTAGTGTCGAGTGTTAACCCTAGATCCTTTATTTCTGTTACTCGGTCAAGGGGAATGTTAGTAAGAGTATATGTCTGGAGGATATAATCTACAGACCGGCTAAAACTTATTACTTTGCACTTAGATTCATTTAGGTACAAGCGGTTTGTTTTACTCCAGCTGTCAACCATGTTGATTGTTTGTTGCAGTACCGTACAGTCGGATGGATTTACGACCGGTTGAATTATTTTAAGATCATCCGCATAGAATAGTGATTCCACGCCTGATATATTACTTGGCAGATCATTGACCATGATTAAGAAAAGAGTAGGCCCCAGAGTGCTACCTTGACTAACCCCGGAACGAGTGTAATACCTTTCAGATTGGTAAGAGTTTAATTGGACATATTGTGTGCGATTCCTGAGGTAGTCAGAGAAGAAAACAAGAAGTTGAGGGGTGAAACCTAAGGCTGACAGTTTGCATAGGAGAGTATCGTTGTCAACTAAGTCGAAAGCTTTCTTGAAGTCGAAATAAACAACATCAACTTGTCGTGCAGTATCCATTTGGCGCAAAACGCTATCAAAGAAGCAAATGTGGTTGGTAGTAGTGGATCGTGAAGCGCGGAATCCATGTTGACAATCTACTAATTTACGATTTATCTGATTAAGTAAGCAGTGGTTTAGAATGGTCTCAAACACTTTTCCAAACACGGACAATACAGCAATGGGCCTGAAGTTTGTGATATCGGAGGACTTACTTATCTTAGGAATTGGGGTCACTCTTGAGACCTTCCATTGGGATGGATATACGCCCAGCTTGAGTGATAGGTTGTATATGTGAAGTAACGAGTGTTCTAACAAGCATACACAGTCCTTGACTAGAAACGGGGGTATACCATCAGGCCCAGCTGACGACTTAGGTTTGAGTTTCCGAATAGCGGCTCTGATTTCTGAAATACTGATAGTTGGGATAGCAATCATAGATTCATTGTTGTTACCAGCCTCCAGTTCCGCTTTTTTGGGATCTAGTTGCGGAGCTTCAGGCTGGAATACGGAGCTGAAGAAGGACGCAAAAGCATCGACTGCTTCTTGATCAACGACTGTTTTACCTTTATATATGTATTCAGATATTATGTTTCTATTCTGTTGTTTACTTTTTACATATTTCCAAAATTCTTGAGGGTTTTTACTTATATTACATTCAATATCATGAAGATATTTTTTATAAGATTTGTTAATTAACTCCTTTACGAGAGACCTGTAGTATTTAAACATTTCGAGGTTAAATTGTAGGCCTAATGATTTAAATTTCTTTAAGTGATAGTATTTTAGTTCGACATATTTTTTGATTTCCGGTGTGTACCACGATGGATATGTATATACTTTAGTTTTGGGTAAACGTTTGGGCACAGTAACATTGAAAACGCCGTAGAGTTTTTTGTAAAAAACGTCTACCGCAGAATCAATGTTATTTGAATTAAGAACATCAGACCAGTCAATAGACTCTAGTTCTGTATACAAGGCAGGGAAATCAGTTTTAAAAAAATTCCATCCGGTCGGAGCATCACTATGTTCAACACTACGTGACGGTGAAGATAATGTGGTCCGTCTTGCCTGTCCTCTTGGCAGGGTGACAGTCACTCCTAAAGGTGGGTGATATGGATCTATTGGTATCAACGGCTCGACATCGCTACCCACGCACACGTCACTGAGACTAGTTAAAACTAAATCCAAAATGCCTCCATATTCGTTACAAATTTTGTTTAATTGCCTAAGTTTGCAAAATTCGGTGAAACAGTTAAATTGGTCAACTACAGTTTTTGTGCATGAGGAGAGGTTGAAATCGCCAATAATAATGGATTTTATGGTAGAAAATGTACAAATTGTATTCTCAATACACGTTAGTACGCGAAGATACTGATCTCTATTATAATTTGGCGGTAGGTATGCTACACATATAAGAATTTTATTATTTTTAATATGAAGTATAACAAATAATATCTCCATGTCTGGTGTCAAGCCATCAATTTGCATTACTAACTGAGGTTTGTAAATATCTTTCACTGCTAGCAGAACTCCTCCCCATCCCGCGTCGCCTGCTCTATCCTTACGGAACACGGTGTAGTCCGACGGGAAGAGCTCAGCATCTTGTATCGAGCTAGTTAGAAATGTTTCAGTGAGCGCAAATATGTCACAGGCACTTGCGAGGGCATTTCTATAAAAGAGCGAGGTTCGGCTACGTAGTCCCCTAACATTTTGGTATATTATTTGTATTCTAGTAAAGCGGTTTTTGTTATGTATTGTTTTTGTCTGCGTAATTTTGTCGAAAGGGCTGATTCCAAGGTTTGACACATACGTCTTTTGGCCAGTTATCAGGGATCATAATTCTATCTAACAGACTCGATGGCACAGTAAGCTTAAATGAAGCATATTGACCGCGGGATTTAAGACATTCAACTTTAAATGTGTCACAATCATAACCTGTAATAACTTTTAAATGATTTTTAACTACATCATCGGGGGTTCCCAACTTCACATAATATAGGTGAATTTGTCTCATCCATTCAGACGCTTGGAGTTGAGAAATGCAAGTGGTAGCACAGCCCCGTGTGATTCCCTTTAGTGACTTTCTATGGTCGTTAATTTCTGATAGGCCATTTTGGGTTGGATTTGTCTCGCGAGATGTTGATGGTGGTACCTTAAGCGGTGCGGCAGGAGTAGTAGACACTTGATTGTCTTTGTTTTTGTTAGGTTTGGAATCGTTGTTTGTTCTTGCCTTGGGACTGGAGCGAATAACGGGCTGGACTGGTAGTAGGATAGGAGAAGCTGGTGCTGTGGTGGTGGTTACAGCGGCGGCGGCAGCGGCGTAGGATGGATAAGTATTGGTAGTTGCGGTGGTGGTAGCAGAAGCGGCGACGGGAGCAGCAGGGGTGGAGGTGTAGGTAGGTGCAGATGTAGCGACGGGAGCAGCAGGGGTGGAGGTGTAGGCAGGTGCAGATGTAGCGACGGGAGCAGCAGGGGTGGAGGTGTAGGTAGGGGCAGATGTAGCGACGGGAGCAGCAGGGGTGGAGGCGGCAGTTGTAATGGGAGCATTGTGCTCACTTAGTCCTGTAACATTGTTGTGTAGTACGGCAGTAATCTTATTAATAAGTGTCGGGATTAATTCATCTGACACCCTCTTGCAAATTTTATCTATTAGACGTTCATTAAATGATTCTTCAATTTCCTGGCGTACAATAGATCGAATACTTTCAAAGTAAAGAATGTCGTCGCGGAAAGTCTCATTGCAATACTGCACACTAGTATTTAGTACATTTGGAGACCGCTCTCGCCGTGTTGTGATGTTTCCAAACATGGAGTTATCTGCTTCGTAGATAGGAACAGAAGGAGCGTTGGAAGTACTGGGATTAGGTATAGGAGTAATTGACTTCTTGGTTTTATTAACGATATTCGTCTTTCCATAATTTTGGTTACAGTGACGGCATTTCCAGTTACTTTTATTTTCTATGGTCATAAGGGTAAACCGTTTAAAACTTACGCCCATTTCTTCTAGACAGTCTAGGCAGTACCTGGAGTAGCAGGAACAACAATCCAGAAAATTTCTGTGGGTCACCGTGCTACATTTACTACACAGAACCATTATCGAATAGTATTTTAGCAAATTTATAAATATATATCAAAGAAAATACGTATATAATGAAGTAAAATAATGAAAATAAATTTTATTGACGTTGACGTTTATGACACGTTCTTTCTGTCTTGAGAAGGTACTATCAAAAACTAGTCCTTTAGGGTTATAATGGCCCAAATCTAAACAAAATCCAAAATTTTCACAGTTTTTTCGATTTTTGACAAAGTTGCGTTCGGCGCTCGAGGTCACAAACTTGGATTATTCATTGGGCCAACATCATAAACAAGTCTGCAAAAAATCAGAACTACTGGAATTGACAATGAAATATCCGATGAAGGGAGACCTCCCTCTGTCACTCAAGCTCATGGATTGGACATGTGCGTACTTCCAGTTCTCACCTACGATACTCAGACCTAGTCTTTGACGGAAGCTCAAGTCCAAACTCGGGGTTTGCCAGAGAGCTATGGAGCGCAGCACATTAGGTGTAAAATTAAGGGATCGAATCCGAAACACCACGCGCTCTAAGACTCGAATAATAGATCGGAAAGCGGCTAAGTTGAAATGGGACTGAGGTGGTTATGTCTACCGAATGCCGGACGACTTGTGGGCCAAGTTAACCACGGAGTGGGAGCCCCATGAGTCTAACCGGGGATCCGGCAGAACTCGTCGGCGATGGCGGGATAACTTGGACTCCTTTTTGAGAGGCTGGCCAGATATAGCACCAAACAGAGACGACTGGAAAAAGAGGGGGGAGGCCTTTGTCCAGCATTGAGACACAGTGGGCTCTAAATAAATAACTGGATTTGACGCAAACGCTAAATGTATAATGTTACTGGATTATAAGTAAATCAAATTTATCGTATGTTTCATGTAATTATCTTAATTGGATGGAATACATTTTGGAAATGACTGATAGCATATCAGGCAGTAATATATTTTAGTTAATATATTTCTCTCTTATCGGCAGTGGTTCCGCTCAATCGGTTATTTTCGCAAGGAATTTGACATTTGTTTTATTGGTATAACAAGCTCAAAGAACTTTGTCTATTGCCTGCGGAATTAAACAAAGTTATCAGTTTCTTCGCGCTATGAAACGGTTGGCTCGCTACCAGTCGTTGTATTGTCTATTTACTCTTCATGTGTTTTGCGGACAATGTGTTCGTGACAAGAGTATATGAAAAAAAAAATATAAATCCTGTACCTCCGTCAGGGCAGGTCAGCGGAATGAAGTGTACTCGCAATACTAGTATGCGGAAATTAGGACTCTTTTTATCAAACTAAGGCCCACTTGCACCATCCCACTAACCCTAAATAAGTGTCAAATTGTACTGGTAACCATGGTAACTCCAGGTTTAACCGGTTAACCCCGTATTAGTGGAATGGTGTAAGTAGACCTAAGACAAAGATCCTTCCTTCCTTTGTACAGTTTTGAGTACAAATCAAAAGGATATATAAAAAACAATTGGCTTCGGCCAATTAGTCTTTTTGCCAATTCTAAAGGTTGGTTAGAAAGGGTAGTTTTAAAGGTAACATTTTGATTCAGATTGCACCAGCGTTACTGCTGCAACGTTGTTGTACCTACAGTATCGCTGCTCGAAATGTCAATTACCTGGGCATCATAACCCTGATTTGGCATTTCCAGTAAAGCAGTAATTAGCCTAATTAATTGCTAGTAACGGTAATTACGCCAGTGAATCTAAATCCGTATACACATATCGCTGGCTACAAATCACGCAAGGCTTAATCCGGCTGCCCATCTGCCATAGACAAAAACTAATCCGAACGAGTTTTCCGCCAAGCCCCTGTACACGAGTTATATAGTTTATCTGGAATAGTTATCGACAAGCGTTGCTCCGCGGACCACGACTGTCGATACCAAGGGAAATTGTTAATTCTATCTGAACGAAACACATAGGAAACCACGACTTAGCTTTGCTCGTACGTCGCGATGGCTTGGCAGCCTTCCAGCCAGCGATTGGGTTTTACTATGGCGATTATTTCACTTGTGCGCTATTCAAACTGCTTCAAGTGGCGACTAGATGAACATGAATAATTTTCGTGTGCAACGAAGGAATATGTTAGACATTTGTTCCTTGGAAACCCAGAAATATTGTGGACCCAATAATTTATTTATTTATTTATATAATCTTTATTGCACAAGGTAAATACAAATGCACAAAAGGCGGACTTAATGCTCCCTTCTTAAAGGTTTACTCCCTTCTTCCAGTACGGCTACCACCAGTTTTGACATTGACATAACGCTCACGTTTACGTAACTTACTTTCTATGCATCTCGCTCGTACTCGCATATGCGAGCAATAGTGCAAGCGAGATGTACAGAAAGTAAATTACGTAGACGTGAGCGTTATGTCAATGTTAAAACTGATGGTAGAGGCTCTGTATGGGTCGAAGTGTTGATTATTTAAACGGCGTGGCGCTGAGAATAATATTGTATGTTGAACACGCAGCGTAAAACATTGAAATTGTTGTTAGGAAATACGTTTACGAAACCCGGTCATTTTTTATGGCCGAATAATGTCAGTTACTTACCAAAAGCTATTACACTGTTTAATTTTAAAATATGACCTATGATGTATTAAAAAGTATTTCTTGAGTGATGCAACTCACATTAACATGACATTCGGATGGCAACTGCAGCTGTAAGTAAGGGTAACATTCCATTTCTGACCGCAGCTGCACTACTGGTACTGAACCGTCGGTGTTATTGTCAATTTCCATAGTAAAATTAATGGTAGTGCTGCTGTTGTTGGAAATGGACTTTACTGTTGCGAAATGACTGTTGCTGCTTTGACGCGGGGGCTGTTACTGTCAATTGCTTGTCGCATCTAGATTGCTTTCTACACTAAGTAATAGAAAAATCCACGTTTTAACGTGGGATTCTATCTGCTAAGCATATTACTTACAATCAAATGCTTGTGCCGCACAGTACCGCACACTGGTGGAATCCCGCCTTTAAATAGTAAGTGCCAAACTAATATTTTTCTGTTATACCTAACATGCATAAGGTAAAAGTACTAGTGCTCAACATGCTAATGCCCAATAGATGACCAATTATTGAGATTGAATTATTGATACTTATGTACTGGGACCGCGTCGAGCACCAATACGTTTACCTTACGTGCTCCAAATGTTATTTGCCATAAATAGTCACAAATCGACGAATACTAACTAACAATCCAGGAAATTTATTCCCATCTACAAACGAATCCCTGCGAATACAGTCATATTGAGCTCGGGTTCAAAGGTAATTAATTGTGTATTAGCTAATCCTTATAGTAATGAGTTGGACTGGTGAATAATCGCGGGGAATCGATTTTCCATTCATACGGACACATAAATATTCAAGACTCGTTGTTGCTCGTCATCTTTGTACAACTTCGTAGTGAAGAGGCATATTAACGTATTAAGATATACTTTAAGTAATAATTTTGATATTTATAAATAAAACTTATAAAAAAAACTAACCCCCTTATTCATAAAACTTTACGGGCCTGATTTAGTTAAATTATGTTTTGTCCCTTTCTTACAAATACATAAGTCATAATGACAGATAAAGACAAACGATTATTAGCTAATTGAGGTTTGTAGTGCGTTTATGAATAAGGGGGTAAATATATAAACTGTAGATAAAAACATGTTATCCTTAAGGATCAAACACTAAACTGTGTTCGCGTCTTTCCTGTAGACATACACAAAAGTTAACGACAATTAAGGTTAATTTTCTTATTTAACCCTTATCCACATGAAAAGGTACTCCTTTTATTTGGATAAGTATGATAAAATCATTAGATATATGCTAAACTGTTAACTATTGCCCACAGGAGAGAAAACTGTACAGTTCGCGCGAACACACAAGTTTAGTACGCATGACTGCCCATATTGCCCTTGTAATACATTTCTTACTGGTTATAAAATATTAGAAACTAGCGACCCCCCCCCCCCCCCCCCCCCGGCTTCGCACTGGTAAACTTTAACAAATTACTTATACACCTAAACCTTCCTCAACAATCACTCTGTTGATAGGTGGAAATCTTTGAGTTTATCGCGGACATACATACAGTGTGGAAAGATAAGTCGGGCCCTGGAGGGAAACTACCTTAAATCCTTAAGCTGGCTCATTTTACTTAAAGGAGACATTCCTTTATTTTTAAAAAGAAACAAAACTGCATTCAATGATTTTTCTGTTTTTCTTCAATTTGGCTTGTCTAAAAAAATCTTGAGTACTAAATATTCGATTTTATGGATATTTTGTACGACAGACGAGTGTAAGACCTAATGTTTCTTGGAGAAATGTTATCATTGACATTAACTGTATCGACTAGTAGACCCTTTAATTTTTATATTTACCTAGTTATAAGTTTGTAAATTTCTGTACTGTAGATATTAACTGTTTTTGTAATGTATATAATTATGTGTAACACAGTCACTCTTTACTGCGACGACATGCAAATGTATTGGTAATTAATATTTTCATAAATTTTTACGAATTAAAAAATAGAATAGAATATTTATGAGATGTACGTTTTTAAATATAATAACTAGTAGAATAAAATTGCGAGTTTTTATTTTTTGAAATTTTTAGTTGGTTCGAGTCCCGGGCGAGGCAATCGAGTTTTAGAAAATCTTTGAATGCAGTATTGTTTCTTTTTAAAAATAAAGGAATGTCTCCTTTAAGTAAAATGAGCCAGCTTAAGGATTTAAGGTAGTTTCCCTCCAGGGCCCGACTTATCTTTCCACACTGTATGTACAGACAGACTTTGTTTAATAAGATGTATAGATATTTTGTTAAGAAAACCAAAAATTAAAGAACTCATTTGTATACTAGTCTTGATATCATTAATCAAAATACCTATTCAATCTGTTACGAGTCTTGAGTTCACGGAGTTATCCGCCTTACCCGGCCACATCGCCAAAACTTTATATTTGCCTGTCCCAAACCTTGCCTCAAATCATTAGAATACTTAAGTCATTTACAATTGGTTAACTAAATTTGCTACGTGGTCGCTTGTCAAAGTCTTTAGCGAGTTTATTCGCTTCTCGGAACATTGCTCTTTGGCAGTTGTTAATTATTTAGCAAGGAAGTCTCAATCTCAATCGCCTCAACAAATATTTTCGTTCGCCTCAGAGTATTAACAAACGCATTTGGTGGAGTTTTCATATAATTAAGATAAAATAAATAATTTTTTTTATTCATTTTAGAAAATTCAACTCTAGTTATGGAATTCATAATGAATACAAAAATTCCAATATACATATATTTATTAACAGATGAGTTTCATCTTAATAATAAACATTGATTAAAGTTTCAATACTATTTATATAAGAGGACTAAATTCATCGACTTCGCAACGAGCACTCACGAATAAATACTAGGTTATGGACCAGCTGCCAGGCGTTCTATCACCGTATTGGAATTGGTAATATTCTGGCAGCACAAAGACTAATTGGACGCTAGTTAGTACGATCTAGGATAGTCAAATTCATGGCAAAGTGAGTCACAAGTAGGAGGTGAATTTGAAATGCTAATTTAAAGGTGACGTTTGGATGTCAACTGCGCTGTTGCGGCGTCGTTGTTGTCACTAGTTTCCTTGACAAAATGCGTGACGGAATGAACGTCATAATCACGGCAGTAATACGGCAGCGAACGTCACTCATTTATCAAGGAAGTTGATAGAATATATAGATACATCGGCGGCAACAACGACGCTGCTTTAGTATTGCCGTGTATTTACAATGATTAAGTACTCCAGCGGCCCCAAGGTTCGCACAATTTTATTTATCTAAGCATTTCTGCAGTTCAACCATCGGCATCGGAGCTTGCATAATAGGAGCTTGACTGATGCACGTTTTCTAATAGAAGAGGGCCGAATTCTATCTCTATCATTCTTGCATATTCCAGCGATAGAGAGGCATAAAACGAAATTTCGATTTCTGTTTTTCGCGGTAGGCATCCCTTTAGCGCGCACAAAATTGGTTTCACGTTCCTAATTACGGCTGCGTCTCTAATACAGCTTACCTGTTGTGTTCGATAATGGCCCCAGGCTCATTGTGCAGTATACCTGCATAGATAATCGCTCGCATGGCTCAAAGCAACGCGCTAGTGTAGCGTATTTTGAAGTCATCTACTGCTGACCGGCATCGGCACAAAGCGTTGAACGGGTCTCCGCATCCTTATTGAGGTCGTTTATCAAATAAATTCCGAGTCCCGGTGAAATATACTACATAGTTTTCGAATAGCCTCCCCAGGCTTGGCCGCTTTATTGCAATCGCCGATCGGTTTACAAATTATTGTCAGATATTCTTATCTATTGGCGTGAAACTAGACTAGGTTTCTTTTTCTTTTCGCAAAAAAGAATCGGGCGGGTTACGATTCAGACGACATTAAATTAAAGTACAGGTCCAATTTGTTATTTTGTACAATTTTGCTAATATAGGACACATTTTTTTCTACCGATTTTCTTTCGAGTTCTAGACGAAAGAGAACAGTCGAGTATTTATAGATTATATCCTAACTAAATGAACGTCTGAGCGAACGCGAAATGCGGGCGATCTGGATATTCTAATTTAATAATTATATGGATTAAAAATAAGACATGGCCACGGGGGTTCGCTAGGTCTGCGGCTTACCACATTTCATCACCAATCGAAATACATAGCAGGCAAATGATGAATAGCTTTATTCACGTGATAAAATAAGTGTCACTTTTTAACATCACACGATTGAAAGAGACGCGGCCACTGTTTTTGCCACGTTGTCACGTAGACAAATACAACCATTACATCCGTACAGTAAATAGTCTCAACGAATTCGACTGAACAATATGACAGTTAATGCCAAGCAAATGTAAAGGTGGGATGCAAATAACCTCTGGCGTTGAGACGTGACACGCGCCGCTCCACGGCCTGAATACGAATATAAACCGCGATAGGTGAGCGTTCACAACAATATACGAGTTTCCTGCATCTTTACTGCCTTTTTAAACTATCTTGGCTACATTGATATAACCGACGGAGCCGCAGTATACTTCAAAGTGTGAGCCTGAGGGCTCTTATCGCTCGCGTGATTTGAATGCTGCGAACTTTTGTTTGGTACTGACCAGAATGTTTGCGACGACTGCCTTTTGAATACATATATTTTTCTTATCGTTACTTTTTAATGAAAACTTTGCGCAGTATTCGAATGATAAGTAGAATTGTATCAGCCGCTAAAGGGTAAAAACGGGACCCTATTACTAAGACTCCGCTGTCCGTCTGTCCGTCTATCTGTCCGTCTGCCTGTTTGTCTGTCACCAGGCTGTATCTTATGAACCGTGATAGCTAGGCAGTTGAAATTTTTACGAATGATTTATTTCTGTTGCCGCTATATTAATAAATTAAATACTAAAATCAGAATATAATAAATATTTAAGTGGAGGCTCCCATACAAGAAACGTGATTTTTTTACTGTTTTTTGCGTAATGGTACGGATCCCTTCGTGCGCGAGTCCGACTCGCACTTGGCCGGTTTTTATTACATTATTTATAGTAAAACTGTGCTATCCTGTTCGTCGTACTTTAATTTTCCAAACTAGAACCACACACTGGTAAATTTATACGTATCATTAAATACCTAGTTAGCATTTGCATGTTTAGCTGCTCGCGAAAAGCGCGTTGTCAATAAACGGATTCAGACGTGGGTGTATGTGGCGTTCTGAAGTCGCGGTTTCAAACCTTGGTCGCGCCGTAAGATCAGAAAAAAATATTCTCGAAAAAATTCATAAAGATGATAAAAAAAATTAGGTCAGGATTTTTATCATACGTAGACGAGAGGTTTTAAGTCTCTCCCGCTGTATTGAGGTCAATTCTCCGCAACAAAATAATCCGTACATCCTGGGCAGATATAATCCTTGCATGCAATCTCCGGCGTCATCAATCAGGCCCGAGCGAGGATGAGAGACGAAGAGGGGATTGGATCGGCATAATTACATGTTTGCAAAACAGCAAACGATCAGATCCTGGATTACCTCGCACGATTAAGCGAAACCCGCACATTTATATACCTCGCAGTATACACGGCGCACTGTGGAACGAAATTCGGCTCTCATTGACATAGAAACCGAAGTTGTTATTTTTATGTTTTTTTGATTGAAATAGGTTTTGCTAGGCATTGTTATGGTAACCTATGAATTTTAGACTATTTGGAATGAAACTTGTCGAGTTACGATTTTTTTTTCAAAAACAATGTATGGAGCAGGAACAAGAAATCATTATTACTCAAGAACCGCAAAACAAACCGTAATATCCTCGCAGGTGGTTATACTACAAATTATTTGGGATTTTTTGGCATACTACATATATCCGTCACGGGTGCGGTTTTTTTTTTTAAATCATTAATTGTTTCTATGGAAAAAGCACAAAAACCAAAGTCATTATTTTAAGATTTTTTTGATTGAAATGGGTTTTACTTAGTGTGTTTATGCTAAATTATAAGTTTCAGACGATTTGAGTTGAAAATAGTAGAATTATGATTTTGTTTCAAAAAAAATGTAGCCGGAACAAAAAACCAAAATATCTCAAGAACCGCAACAAATACGGTAATATCCTCGCAGATGGTTATTCTACGAATAATTGTGATTTTTTGGCATACTACATATATCCGTCACCGGTGCGGTTTTTTTTTAAATCAGTAATTAGGTCAGGAAATGAATGCCCAAAAAAGGTTGTAGAGGGAAATGCTAGGAACACAATTTTTGACTCCGTAACTTTGTTTGGAGTAGTTAGGAGGTGAACATATCAAAAGTCCCCGCCCTTAGCCCTGGTGCTGGGGGGGAGGGAGGGGTTTGAAGGTCCCGTTTTTCGGTTTTTTACTTATATCTCGGAAACTATGCGTCCTAGCGACATGATATTTTCTACAAAATTAAAGCTTATTAAATTTGCTACAAGTTTTACTCATCAAGTTTTTTGATATCTTGTATAGTTTTCGAGATATCCGCTCTCGAATGTTTGTAATAGGCCGTGGCAGGAAGAGGGAACATCGTGTGGCTTAATAGCTTTTCAGCCTGATTTATTTGTGATGATGTGCTACATTATTAGTAAGGTCTATACTAAATTTCAGCTTTCAGCTATTCTTATTTTTGAAGAAAAAAATAAAATAATATAAAAATTTATTCATGAATATTTTCATTTCCATGGAACGAATTCTTTCGTGCTTTACACGTATGGTACACTTAATCAAGACCTACAATATGTCATTATAAACAAGTTACCACTTCATACAAAAAAGAAAAAAATACATGTGTCAATATTTTTAAATATTTTTTTTATAACTTATTAAACAGACACATCTCCAATTTTTTTACGAATAATAGCCCTTTTAATGAACTATAACATATATTGCATCTTGAGGTGGTATGGGGCTCCAGCGAAAGAAGTCTCTCTCAATGCCTACAGGTACAAGTCATTCTTCAATCATCATGAAGCCTGATATCTCTTGTCTTCCTCCCACCGAGGGAGCAGTAAAACAGCATTCCCTCCGAACATTCCACCAAGTTCAGCTGTGGTTAGGAAATGACCTGCCTCCTCAGATGTATGGGTGGAAAATTGAGAACAACTGCCTGGTTCCAATGCACAGTGAGTTAGTAGCTGCACTGGAGGACATTCTGAAAATGATTTTCTGCCGATGCAAGAAAGAAAGACTGTGCCATCGCAAAGTGTGGCTGCAAAAAAGCAAACCTTAAATGTTCCCCAGCATGCCTAAATTGCCAGGGAACTACTTGAATGGGTCCCTCAAGTTGACTACGAACATGAAGAAGTACAGGAGGATCCTCTGACCGTTTCGTTACAGGGGTTCGATGGAGAAGAGATAGAAAACGAGGACGATGATGAAGGTCATTCTCACCCCAAGAGAGCAATAACTTAACTCAATGGTGCATACCATACTTTTGTAATGATTAAATTTAAATTATATTGACATAGAAAAATTAAATTTTTCTATGCCAATATACTTTGTTTTCATTTCATGGTTGTGATTTATGAAACTATCCTAAAGCCTGCACGCCTGCCATGCATGTGTCAAAATGTGGCTTTCCATCGAGACGGGTCCTTATGCTTCATGTAGGTTCTGGTACAGAAGAAACATTTCCATCAGAGAAGGGTAAATGCATGCTCTATTTGAATAAGGGACGGTTCCATCAGAGTAGGATACTCTGTACATGTACATGGAGCATAAATACCCTTTTCTGATAAAAGCCACAAATTATGATTTCGAGAAACGATATTATGAACCCGTCCATTATTGATACACATATGCAAGAAGGTTAAATATGACGGATTTAATTACATCAAGGGGACTCACCAAGTTTTTAAAATATTTTCGTCATGATGCACCATTATTAAAAGCTTGAATTAAATATATGTTATAGTTTATTAAAAGGGCTATTATTCGTAAAAAAATTGGAGGTGTGTCTGTTTAATAAGTTATAAAAAAAATATCTAAAAATATTGACACATGTATTTTTTTCTTTTTTTGTATGAAGTGCTAACTTGTTTATAATGACATGTTGTAGGTCTTAATTAAGTGTACCATACGTGTAAAGCACGAAAGAATTCGTTCCATGGAAACGAAAATATTCATGAATATATTTTTATTTTATTTTATTTTTTTCTTCAAAAATAAGAATAGGTGATAGCTGAAATTTAGTATAGACCTTACTAATGATGTGGCACATCATCACAAAAAAAATCAGGCCGAAAAGCTATTAAGTCACAAGATGGTCACTCTTCCTGAAACGGCCTATTACAAACATTCAAGAGCGGATATCTCGAAAACTATCTATATCTATCTATACATATAATAAAGCTGAAGACGGTCGAAAGTCTGTACATGGAAGATATTTGAAAAAAAGTTGGCTGGGGATACTTAGAATCGATAACAGAACACGTTCCAAAAGTTTTTAGAATTTTTGTCTGTTTGTCTGTTTATCTGTTTATCTGTTTGTCTGTTTATTTGAACGCGCATCACGTGAAAACGGCTCAACGGATTTTGATGAAAACTTTACTAATCTGTCGAGTAAATCCCCGGCCAGGTTATAGGCTATAAAAATTCAACCCCTAAAAGGGGGGGTAGCCACAAACCTTGATTGACTTAAGTTTGCCCCTGAATCTTATGGCGCTACTTAGGAAGGAGGGGCAAACTTTTTTCAAATATGTGCTACCACTATTGAGTACCCTGGTAAACTAACAGAATTAACTCTAAGTTTAGAAGACACGGATATCAACAAAAATAATTGAATAATTATGTTGATTTAATAAATTAATATATATATCGAAAAATGTTCGCGCTCGCTTCGCTCGCGTTTTCAATAACTTTCTAAGATATGGCGACTGCAGCAGCATTACTCTGTTGCAACGTTGCAGCTGCAGCACTGTCAATTTTCGTGATAAAATGATGTGACTGACTTCCATACTAAAAGTAAAAATGTACAACTGTCTAACTGTCTATCAAATTGGGTTTTTATATCGAAAAATTTTCGCGCTCGCTTCGCTCGCGTTTTCTATTACTTTCTAAGATATGGCGACTGCAACAGCATTACTCTGTTGCAACGTTATTGCTGTAGCACTATCAATTTTCGTGATAAAATGATGTGACTGATTTCCATACTAAAAGTAAAAATGTACAACTGTCTGTCAAATTGCGTTTTATATCGAAATATTTTCGCGCTCGCTTCGCTCGAATTTTCAATAACTTTCTAAGATATGGCGACTGCAGCAGCATTACTCTGTTGCAACGTTATTGCTGTAGTACTGTAAATTTTCGTGATAAAATGATGTGACTGATTTCCATAATAAAAGTAAAAATGTACAACTGTCTATCAAATTGCGTTTTTATATCGAACAATTTTCGCGCTCGCTTCGCTCGCGTTTTCGATAACTTTCTAAGATATGGCGACTGCAGCAGCATTACTCTGTTGCAACGTTATTGCTGTAGCACTGTCAATTTTCGTGATAAAATGATGTGACTGATTTCCATACTACTCGTAAAAGTAAAAATGTACAACTGTCTATCAAATTGCGTTTTTATATCGAAAAATTTTCGCGCTCGCTTCGCTCGCGTTTTCGATCACTTTCTAAGATATGGCAACTGCAGCAGCATTACTCTGTTGCAACGTTACTGCTGCAGCACTGTCAATTTTCGTGATAAAATGATGTGACTGATTTCCATACTAAAAGTAAAAATGTACAACTGTCTATAAAATTGCGTTTTTATATAGAAAAATTTTCGCGCTCGCTTCGCTCGCGCTTTCAATGCCATTCTAAGATGTGATGAAGGTGTCATTCGGGTGGCGACTGCAGCAGCATTAGGTACTCTGTTGCAACGTTACTGCTGCGGCACTGTCAATTGTCGTGATAAAATGATGTGATTAATTTCCATTTTCAGCTGTAATGCGGCAATGAATGTCACTCAATTTACCAAAAAATTTCAATTTAATCTTGATGACCCTAGGGAGAGGGGGCACCATGGTCTAGAAATGCTTAGGGCATCAAAATATCTTAATCCGGCACTGGTCGTCTGCGGAGTCAAGTGATTTGGGACTCGCATTTTATACGCATTACCATGCATTCCCGAAAACAATCGAATCATTCCCGAAAGTCTCGCAACGCAAAGGTTACAAGGGGCACGTGTCTTCCTCAGGAGTCTGAAGAAGACCACGGTGAGTGGCGGTCTAGCCACAGGCAGGCCGCTTCGCTTTCGCTCGCGCGCGTATACCTTACGGCTTACTGTATCGTCCGATATACACCTACTACCTACTCTGTCGTTTAAATCACGTGTAAAATTTGAATAAGGGCGAAAAAACTATTGACTTTGGAGTGTAGTTTTATTTAGTGGTACCTATTTGTAAAATATTTTATCTGGACTACAGTCCTCTAGCATATCCATCTGTCAACTTTACCTACTTCAAGTTCCGCCTCCAGGGGAGAGGGAGAGAAATTAGGATTAGAAATTAGCCGCTTACTGACACAGACCGAATTCCACGCGGGCGGAGCCGCGGGCACAGCTAGTACAAGATATCGAAAAACTTGATGAGTAAAACTTGTAGCAAATTTAATAAGCTTTAATTTTGTAGAAAACATCATGTCTCTAAGACGCATAGTTTCTGAGATATAAGTAAAAAACCGAAAAACGGGACCTTCAAACCCCTCCCTCCCCCCCAGCACCAGGGCTAAGGGCGGGGACTTTTGATATGTTTACCTCCTAACTACTCCAAACAAAGTTACGAAGTCAAAAATTGTGTTCCTAGCATTTCCCTCTATAACTTCTTATTGCTTGGCCTAAATTGATTTTATGGAAAAAACACAAAAACCAAAGTCAACATATTAAGATTTTTTTGATTGAAATGGGTTTCGCCCAGTATGTTTATGCTAAGTTATAAGTTTCAGGTGATTTGAGTTGAAAATAGTAGAGTTATGATTTTTTTCAAAAAAAATGTATGGAGCCGGAACAAAAAATCTAAATATCTCAAGAACCGCAACAAATACGGTAATATCCTCGCAATTCCTTACAGAATATGTCATAAAAATAACAACTTGGGTTTCTATGTCATTGAGAGCCGAATTTCGTTCCACAGTGCGGCGGCCTAAATACCGCGGTTCCCATTAAAAGCCCATCAACGTGCACACTAGCGCCACTGCTAAATAATCGTGATAATGCGTCCAAAGTTAAAACGGCCGTTTTTGTTTTGAGTTCATAGATCGACGAATCCAGCAACATAAAAACTAGTTTGATATATTCAAAAGGCATTAAAATACAAAATACATTACGTAGCGGCCCCCTATTTTAAATACCTGTCATTACATTTAAATAATCACGTTCACGATTATTTAGCAGTGGCGCTAGTGTGCACGTTGATGGGCTCTTAAGGTGATATTCGGATGTCAACTGTTGCTGCATTACTGTTGCGTGCGACATTAATGTTGCGGCGTTAAAACCGCCGCTGTATCTGTCAATTTGCTAGATAAAATGACGGATTGGACGTCATAATTATGGCAGTAATGCGGCAATGAACGTTGTATATCTACTAAGGGTAACATTCTATTTCTGACCGCAGCTACACTACTAATATGAACGCGTCGGTGTTATTGTCAATTTCCATAGTAAAATGAATGGTAGTGCTGCTGTCATTGGAAATAGAGTGTCACCTAGCACTAAAAAAGATACTGTCATAAATTCTCTGTTCAAAATGTAATTCAAAAATGTAACCTTAAACTATTAATTAGTAACCTAATATTCTGACACAAATGGGGTGTAGATATTATAAATACCTATTACAATAATCTTATTACATCTTCCTTATTTTGCGGCCGCCTATCTTATTTCCGAAATTACCAGTATTAATAACAAGAATAGAGATGATGATATTTCCGCTCCTTCTTGGTGTTCGTCACGGTTTTTGCAAGAAATTAATTCAGATCGTTTATCAAACAGCTACTAAGCGAGGAGTGACGAGAGGAGCCAAGGTAATTACACTTTTTTCGTTAACATGACATTGATGTCTTAATAGTTCGGTAACAAGCGAGTCTTTCAGCCGCGAGCCGGGTTCTCATTTCCTCACGGGCCATTGAGGTGTAGTCAAAAAGAAACATTTCAAATAAACCGCGCGGCTATAGAATGCAGCTCTCCACGAGATTGTACTATATGCCTAAGTTAACATATTAACAGTAACTATACGTTACTGTCTGCAACATAAATATGCGACGCACGTAATTGTATAAATAGCAAGTAAGTAATAATAGCCTATAAATATGTTATGTTTAGATTTACTTGCTCTCTCTATACTTGGATACCGAGAATATAACACATCTTCGGTAATGTCTCGTTTCACTTAATCTCCATTCGACCCTCCAACTACCAACTTATCAGATGGCGACCCATACCAGAAGAGGACCAGGAAAACGAAGTCCACCACAGCGCATCGCATAGGAAAATGAAGATAGAAGTCAAGGCAAGAAGATCACCCTAATGAAGAATTCAAGTTAAAGAACCTATTTTTCAAGAAAGAAACTTCCTGCGCATTTTCAAGAAAGAAGCTTCCTATTAAACAGAACCCTCCCACACATTTTGAAAACGAAAGAGAAGAAAGAAAAAGATGACCAAGAAACAAAACTCAAATTAAGAAAAAACGAAGAAAGAAGAAAGAAGAGCGTTGTCCAGGGTTATCCCGGCTCGCAATTCAAGAGGTGTCCAGGGTTATCCCGGCCTATATCAAGAGGTGTCTAGGGTTATCCCGGCCCATGCTCGAGGGAGTCCAGGGTTAGCCCGGCCCGTCATCATCGTCGGAGCAGAGGCAGCCACATGCAGCGTCAACGAGTGCCACATGGAGGTGCCAGCTCGCCAGCAGCGTCACGCGACCGCCCAGCCAGCGCGGAATGCAGCGTCGACATAACCTACTTACGGGGGTACATTGCCCGCTACTAATGTAAGTTAGATATAATTTTATCATTACGTTTTAATTGTTTCGTCGCGATATATAGGAAATGTTAGGTATCCTAATTTTAGCCGTTGTATGTTATTAACCGTAGCCGCAAATTTATTATGCTATCTGAGTTAGTGTCCATTCGTGAAAGGTTAAATAAATTAAGAGAAAATATTGTAAAGTTAGGTCCAGAGAGGCGACGGAAAGAAATAGGTAGAAAGAAACTAGACGAATCAAACGAATTATATAATCGTGCGGCGGATATTGTGTCTCAGTTACAGAAGCAAACGGAAAAATATAAAATTTCAGAATTAGAGTTAGCTAATAAGCATATAAACGATATTGCCGACACTTACAGTAGGATAAAGATAGCATTAAATTATTTTGATATAGAATCTCAAACAGACGGAAAAATGGCTAAGCCCAGTTTTGATGTCAAGACGGCCATCGCCTTGTTGCCCGTCATGACGGGGCAGGAGGATACCACTAAACAATTAATAGACGGTATCCTAATGTACAGTTCCATTATTAATAGCGAAACTCAACAGGTTTTAATAGACTTCGTCCTAAAAACAAGACTTTCATCTAGCGCTAAGCTCAGATTAAAGACGTCATATAGTAGCGTAGAATTACTTGTCACGGATATGCGCACATTTTTACTACCTAAAAAATCGTCCGAATCGATTCAGGCTCAACTATACAGAGCTAGGCAAGGTAGGAGAACTATAGAGGCATTCGGAGCCGAGATCGAGGATCTTTTCGTCAACCTGACCATATCTCAGGCCGACGGTAACGATAGCAGGTACGATATACTTCGTCCGCTGAACGAGAAATCAGCCATTAAACGGTTTGCAGACGGTCTAGCAGACCCAAAATTAAGCACAATAATATCATCTAGGCAATTTACGTCATTGCCCGAAGCAATCAGGACGGCCATTGACGAGAACAGCTCATCACCACAACAGGATCAGGTCCTACATTATGGACGGGGACATTCTCGTAATAATTACGGGAACCGGAATGCCCACTCTGCGCGTTACAATAGGAATAAGGGCAGAGATTTTAACACAGGAAATAAAAATACATTCGGGACACGGTATTATTCCAATAATAACCGTAACACAGGTATTTCGCAACACGTCTCGACATATAGAGTTAAACGACCGGACAATTTCGCTGACCGTGCAGCTACAGTCCACCGACCTACGCGCGCGCCCACTCGCCCGAATACGCGTGCGCAGCACATGCAACCGTCACACGATAATGTAAAACCTAACAGGCAGTTTTTTCGTGACTAATATGAACAGCGCAATATTTAGTTATAATAAAGATAATTATAGCACAGTAACTTGTAGTATAGGTAAAACATATAAATTAAAACTCTTGGCCGACAGCGGAGCAGGCCTGTGTGCTATTAGATACGAATATTTACAAAACAAACCCGATCTTTTCAGACAAATACAAGGACATAGCATTACTATTAAGGGAGTATGCGGAGATTTAACTTCAGAAGGATATATATACTTAGACTTAGACTTTAACGGTTTCATTTGCGAAGAAAAGTTTCATGTTTTTAAGAATATGCAATGCGCAGCCCAAGCAATTTTAGGGGAAGAATTTTTCAAACGTTACCATGCAGACATAAGTTATAAACGCAATGCAAGTTTAGAGGACCGAGGTCAGTCCGTTTTGATACCTATGCAAGTACATTTAAATAATACGTATGTCCATAATATACCTCCGCGATGCGAAGTTATGACTCACATTACGTCACAATTAGTAGACGATTGTGTAGTACTAGCCCAGGAAATGCAAGCAGGCGTTTTTGTAGCAGGTGTCATTTCAAGACCAGACAAAGGTCAAATACCCGTACGGATATTGAATACGACTGATAAGCCAGTTACTTTAGATTTATCAAAGTTGAAGGTAAACCGATTATGTAATTTTGATATTTGCAATTTTGACACAGGGAAAATTAGCGTCAATAGAGTAAAAACCTTATTAGATCTTTTAAATTTACACACTTATTTAAACAAAGAGGAACAATTAAGTATAGAACAAATTTGTGCAAAATACGCAGATGTTTTTCATCTGCCAGGCGACAAGCTTACCACAACAAACTTGCTGGAGCACAAAATTAACTTAAAAGAAAATGCAAGCCCAGTATACGTAAAACCTTACAGGATACCACATGCCTTACGCAAAGAACTTCAAACGCAGATCCAAGATATGCTAGATAACGACATAATAGAAGAGACTACTTCCGAGTGGTCCAGCCCAGTTTTGCTTGTTCCTAAAAAGAGTGATAAGTTAGGAGAAAAGAAATGGAGATTGGTTGTCGACTACAGGCAACTAAATAATATAAATTTCCATTGCCCAACATAACAGAAATTTAATTAATTAATTTATTTAATTAGATTCCCTAGCAGGTAGCATATATTTTTCAAAGCTCGATCTTTCCCAAGGTTATTACCAACTAGCTTTAGACAAGGAATCCCGGAAATACACCGCGTTTACTACCGATAAGATGTATTCAATGAAGAGATGTCCCATGGGACTCCGAACAAGCGGTAGTGTTTTCTCAAGACTTATGACCATAGCCATGTCCGGATTAAATTACAAACAATGTTTCATATACTTAGACGATTGCATTGTCATAGGTAAATCCATAACGTCACATAACCATAACCTCACTCAAGTTTTAGAACGTTTGAGGAGCGCGAATCTTAAACTAAATCCATTAAAATGCGAATTTTTACGTAAAGAGATAATGTATTTAGGGCACAAAATAACTTCAAAGGGAGTAGAGCCCGACCCAGCGAAAGTAGATGCATTAACCAAATACCCAAGACCAACGAATACAGACGAGGTCAAAAGATTCGTAGCATTTGCCAATTACTATAGACGGTTTATTCCAAATTTCGCGAACATAGCTTATCCTTTAAACCAGCTTTCCAAGAAAAACGCAGTTTTTAACTGGTCTACAGAGTGTGAAGCAGCATTTTTTAAATTAAAAAATATTCTTACGAGTCCACAAGTTTTAGACTATCCAGATTTTTCAGAAAATAACATTTTTACGTTACATACAGATGCATCAAAAATAGGATTAGGTGCAGTACTATCAAATTCCAACGGAAAAGTAGTCGCGTACGCAAGTCGAAATCTTAAGCCAGCCGAGACGCGATACCCAATCATAGATTTGGAATTACTTGCCATAGTTTGGTCGACAAGACATTTTAGACCCTATCTCTTTGGGAAAAGGTTTAAAATTGTCACCGACCATAAACCATTGATTTATCTTTTTGGAATGACTGATCCCTCGAGTAGATTAACCAAATTTAGGTTGTATTTAGAAGAATTCAATTTTGATATTGAGTACATTCCGGGGCGAAACAATGCAGCTGCAGACGCATTGAGTCGTTTACCGATGAATAGTGAAGATTTAAAAAATATTAGAACACACGTTGTATCAGTCATGACCAGAGCTCAAACACGGAAACTGCGCGCGCAACAAACTTGCGATCAAGGTGACTTAGCGACAGATGTACCCGCAAACGATAGGCTTGATCAACCTAGAGTTGTGGAAATCATCAAAGCACCAAAAAATTGTATTGAACTCATATTAAGTTCCGATTACAAATTAAGTAAGACATGTCAAAATAAAATAATGAGTAGTAAAGGAAATTTTGAGTGTACGTACTCAGCTCAAGCGAATCATGCATATATCTAACATCCCGATCGTTATCTACCGTAGGCGTGTTAGCGAGGGAATTAGAAGAATTTTGCAAGAAGCAACGCATAAATGAAGTTATAATAATAAAAAATAAACAAAATGCGCAAGAAATAAATGAATTTTTAGCTAGCTACAAATGTGATATTCCTAGGATCCTAGTAACGAAAGGTGTCACGAAAGTATACGATAAAGAGGAAATAAGAGTTATTTTAAACGATTTCCATCTATTGCCCACCAGTGGCCACGCGGGGGTTAATAGAATGCTCAATAATATTAAACGTCATTACTTCTGGCCAAGAATGAGCCACGATGTATACGAATACGTAAAGAAATGTGCACATTGTCAACACAACAAACACACTAATAAATACACTAAGGAGCCAATGGTGATAACTACAACGCCAAGTTCATCCTTCGAAAGAGTTTCTTTAGACATTCTAGGACCTTTAGAAATAGATAATTATAACTATAAGTACGTATTAACAATTCAGTGTGAACTGAGTAAGTTCGTCGAAGCATATCCTTTAGAGAGGAAAGACACTGAGTCTGTAAGTAAAGCATTTGTAAATAATTTTATTTTAAGATATGGCGTACCAAGCGACATTATAACGGATCAAGGTACCGAATTTATGTCCAGTGTTTTTAGCGATATTTGTAGATTATTAGGTATAAATAAGCTACACTCGACTGCTTATCACCACGAAACTATAGGAGCACTCGAGAACACGCACAAGAACCTAGGAGCTTACCTTAGGATACAATGTAGTAATAACCGCACAGACTGGAGTACCTGGTTAAGCTATTGGTGTTTTTCGTATAATACCACCGTACATACCGAGACGCAATATACGCCATTCGAATTAGTTTTCGGCAAAAACTGTCGTTTACCGAATAATTTAATTTCTTCTGTCGACCCTCTCTATAATTATGATAGTTATCCTAACGAATTTAAGTATAGGTTACAAAGAGCTCAGTCAGAAGCTAGAAATAATTTGTGACGTTCCACGGTAAAAGGTACCTTACGGCGGCTGGCGCTTACGTCGCATAGCGCCGCAATAATATTGGAGCGGCGTTAATAATAGCGTAACCGCCAACCGCCATAAGGTACCTTTACCCGTAGGACGTCACATTTAATGTCTAGTAAAGTCAATAGAAAATTAATGTATGATAAGAAAATGAATTCTGTACAATATAAACCAGGAGACTTAATACTTTTAAAAAACCAAGTAGGCGATAAATTAGACTCTATTTATAATGGACCTTACAAGGTCATAGAAGATATGCCACCAAATGTTAAGATATTAAAAAATAAACAGGTTTATATAACTCATAAAAATAACACTAAGATGTATTTTGAAACTAAGTAATAACTAGTAATTATTATATTCAATTATAATTAGGAAAAAAAAATGTAATTGCAACTGCGTGTGTCACATTTTTTTTTCTTCCTTTGTGGGGGTGAAGAGTAACTTTCCAGGGAGGTGTACTATATGCCTAAGTTAACATATTAACAGTAACTATACGTTACTGTCTGCAACATAAATATGCGACGCACGTAATTGTATAAATAGCAAGTAAGCAATAATAGCCTATAAATATGTTATGTTTAGATTTACTTGCTCTCTCTATACTTGGATACCGAGAATATAACACATCTTCGGTAATGTTTCGTTTCACTTAATCTCCATTCGACCCTCCAACTACCAACTTATCAGAAGATGTGCCACGGTAAATAGCTCGTTACCTGTAAAATACTCCCTGGTATTATATTATTATGCCCGTATTGAGAGCATATTTTTAAAAGTTTAAAAGAAAATAATATTTCAAACTGTTAAGAGCGGCATAACGTAAAATTACAGTTCTTACATTGAATTTTTACACGTTTTATCAAGGGTAAATTACTGTGAAAAAAAACCCTACGGAAACTAGACTATACGCATAATATCTTTCAGCTCAAGTTTCACGCGGCGTGCCATATCTTTGGTTTCCTTCTAATATCCTGGCTTTACGCCCGCTCCCTCTTCAATAAAATAATGGTAACGGTAATTTATTCTGCTCAATAAGTACTCATAGGGCATCGCTTCGTGTCACGTGAAGAAATACGTAATATTTTCAATCACTAGTGCCTTACGGCACTTCATGATGTGGCTTTTACCGGGATATAGCGGTGAAATATTGGCACGTCAAATACATTAATGTCACTCGTAAATACTTTACATAGATTGGATTCTGGGGACACAAAGATGATATGAGGGCTGTTCGAATAAAAGAGGAATAGAGTAAATAACTTTTGACAAGAAGGCACAGCGTCGAAGTGAAATCCGTTGTTTAATATTGCCTGTTGTTTTAAGGTCGTTTTTCAGGCATCTAAAAAATTTCAGTTAACACCGATCTAACTAATGGGCAAAAAAACCGGCGAGTCAGATTCGCGCGCGAAGGGTTCCGTACCATTACGCAAAAACGGCAAAAAAATCACTTTTGTTGTATCGGAGCCTCACTTAAATATTTATTTTATTTCGTTTTTAGTATTTGTTGTCATAGCAACATAAATACATCATCTGTGAAAATTTCAACTGTCTAGCTATCACGGTTCATGACATACAGCCTGGTGACAGACAGACGGACAGCGGAGTCTTAGTAATAGGGTCCCGTTTTTACCCTTTGGGTACGGAACCCTAAAAAAGAACGTTTGCAAAGAATAAACACCTAGTAATTACAAAATTGATAAAGATTTTACATAGTCCGTTATTATCTTATTATGATTAATTACTGAGGATGCAAGGTTGTCCTACCAACGGCCATTCCGAATGGAGAATTAAATAAACTAAAGTAAAGGAATCACTATTTTTCTAAGCACCACTTGCACCATCCCACTAACTCAGGGTTAACCGGTCAAACCTGGAGTTACCATGGTTACCAGTACAATTTGACACTGGGTTAACGGTTTAACCGATTAACTGGTTAGTGGGATGGTGAAAGTGGCGCTAATGATCACTTTAAGAAGATGATTGAATTTTACCAACAATTATCCAGAAAACGCCAACGCAGCCACCACTCTCCAGTGAATGATCGCCTCCTCTGTATACTCAAGCCCGGAGGGATAATGCTTTATTTATTTAATGGAAAGACGTAGACGGCCTTATTAGGCACCTTTGAGCGGCCGAGCTCTTGAGACGGTAGTTGGATCGGATAATCGTATTACGGTCTGTAATTGCTTAGGATACGATTTCAATTCATTTTCTTGTAGTAATTTATTCCCCTTTGACGATAAAATGGTTGGCAAAGTAAGCTATAAAATGCTATATAATTGAGGGGGGATGAAATCTTCTCGAGGCAGAGGTGTGGTGCGATAGAGCCGGTGTAGCTTTATTTTACGTTCATTGTAATAGAAGAGGAAGAATGATAGGCCACCTGCTACGACACGACCACTTCATCAGAAACATCATAGAAGGGAAAATAAATGGAAAGAGAGGGAGGGGAAGACCAAGGAAGAGTTATATGAGCCAAGTAAAGGAGCATGTAGGGGCCGTGTCGTACCAGGACACTAAGGGGCTGGCTTTGGACCGACCAAGGTGGAGACAACTTCATCACGCTGCACCGACAAGAGCCTAGCTCTTAAATTGAAAGAAGAAGAAGAATATGCCTACTTGTAATGTAACCTCCTATAAACTAGTTTAATATACTTAAATCTTTATCTTTATATGAGTGGACTATCCAAAAAAAGAGATTAAATTAGGCTGCAGATTATCTATTTTATTATTAGTGTCGGAAATAGAAGAGCAAAAATTATCTGCCACCTGTTCCGACACGACCACTTCATCAGAAATATCGTTGAAGGGAAAATAAATGGAAGGAGAGGGAGGGGAAGACCAAGAAAAAGTTATATAAGCCAAGTAAAGGAGCATGTACCAGGACACTAAAGGGCTGGCTTCGGATGGTGGCTCCAACCAAGGTGGAGACAATTCCATTACGCTCCACCGACAAGAGCCCAGCTTTTAAATTGAATGATAAATGAGTGTCCTACTGAGGTCCGGTTCCGGTTTTGTCATTCAGCCGAAGCTTCGGTTTCGGCCAAAAAAACTGCCGATACTTTCAGCCGCATCGCATCGTAACATACAAGTTTGTAATTTTTGGTAGTATCCGACTGAAATTTCGGCATCAAAATCATGTTTCGGCCGAAGGTTTGGTTCCGGCCAAAACTATATTTTAGTAGGTACAGTCAGCTGCAGAGAAAACCCTTCTTAGAAGGGTACCTGGGGTGTCCCTGTATAGAAGTGTGTATGCAAAGGTTAGCACCAGCTTAGCAGCTAATAGTAATAAATCAAATCATGTAGATAGATAGATAAAATCTTTATTTATACTCACAACATACATGGCATTGGCATCAGATGATAACAAAAAAGAAAAGTAGGTACAAGATAGGAATATATGCAAAAAACAAACAGAAAAAGCAATCGCAGTTTGGCGAGGATTATAATTGTTAGAAAATTGTTGTGTACTTTATGATAAATAAATTAAAAAAAAAACTAAATTACTTACTAAAAACTTATTATGAAGTCATGTTTTGTAGCACAGAGAAGGCGCTGGCTCAGCATTGTGATGCGGCAACCAACATCGCTGTTATTCTACCAGTACCTTAATGTAATGTACTTAATGTCAGCAATGATATTAAAACATTCTAAAAACAAACCATTCATAAATTAAATTGGACCTTCATTTTAACTCGTGGAGTGGCAAATACCAACCGCTGAATAATTTCATTTCTCCAACGATGGAATGGTCGCAATTTTCTTTTTGCAAATAATGAATTACAAAGCGAAGTAATGACGGAAAACCCCGCAGATCTTGAACTCGTTTTGATGTGACCTTGACGATCGTCTTGGTGATTGAAGTAGGTACGTCTCATGAGCGATCTTCAAGGTCATATCAAAACCATAACAAATTCTTAAATCTGAATTAGACTCCCGTTGAAATGTTTATGAAAACCAAAAAAAATATAGTAGTCGACTCTAAGACTTGCTACATAGTCACAAACATAAACTTAAGTTCTAATCTAAGTATTTAATATTACAGACAATAATTAAGACCTCACACAACTCGATGGTAAAAAAAAACTTACTTAACGGATCCTTTGCCAATTAAACATTTCTATTGATCTTTACAAAGTGGCTTTCACAATTAGATTGAAAGCGACGAGAAAGTTTCAATAATCCCAAATACGCTAAACCGAACAAGGCCTAAACTTTCAAAGTTGAAAAGAAAATGCTTTCTTTCATGAAAAACGTAGAAATTCTCGAGAAGTAGACCGTTTTTCGTATGCACACAGAGTGCTGCGCTCAATCGGGTCTCAAAGGCGGCGAGATCAAAGCCGGCGCTCGCGTTCGTTAAATACCTGAGGATCTACCGCGAAAAATAAAACTTTAAATTTCGTTTTGTGCCTATCTCTAACGCACGAATGTCGAACAATATTATACTGCCCGATTCCAACTTTAAGATACGTCAATTAATAGTTCTAGAAGCGATATGGATTAGATGTGTCAGTGTCAAAAGTGACGTTTTTGTTTGAATAAACGTCACATTTGACACTGACATATATCTAATCCATATCGTTTCTAGATATATCAACTGACAGATCTTAAAGTTCGAATCGGGCCGATAGTTTGATTTTTCTCAAACGATTTTTAAAGCCATTTTTATTTTATGACGAGCCCAAGCTTCCAACTTTGGCGCGTGGCAAAGCAACAATGCCGTTTAAAAAGCAACTGTATCGCGATAGGACTAAATTTCAAATACAAGCGCTGTGTATTCTCGCCTTCATTGGGGTGGTCGACCGTACTATATTAACAAAAGATGTTATCTCGAATGAGCTGTTACATATATTTGAACTTTAATACTCTCACGATACAGTTGCTTTTTAAACGGCATTGTTGCTTTGCCACGCGCCAAAGTTGGAAACTTGTGCTCGTCATAACAGAAACAATGGCTTTTGTTTAACAGATTAGGGTCTTAGGCGTAAAAAATTGAGGAAATTCAAACTATATACAAGTTTTTATAGATTTTTGAACATATTCCACAACAAATATACCTCACAAAACTTTCTATTCATTTATTAAACTGGCTTACTCTGAACTGAATACACGTAGGTAATTATTGTTGTAGCCGATACTCAAACGTTAGCTTAAGAAACTTCTATCGATTATTAATCTATGAATATTTCACTTACAAACTCATAACGAAGAACAATACTCCCCAGGGTTGCCGGAAAACCTTAACGATGCAAATAAAACCGGAAAAGTGCATGTCGGACTCGCCCACCGAAGGTTCCATACTTTTTTTTAGTATTTGTTTTTATAGCGGCAACAGAAATACATAATCTGTGAAAATGTCAACTGTCTAGCTATCACGGTTCATGAGATACAGCCTGGTGACAGACAGACAGACGGACGGACAGTGGAGTCTTAGTAATAGGGTCCCGTTTTTACCCTTTGGGTACGGAGCCCTAAAAGTCATCATGAAAGTAAACTCGGCCGTATTTTCATGGTCTTATTTCAAAACAATAACTTTCCATGGTAATAACAAAGTTCTTTACTGCGCCGCGAGGATTTCCGAAATTTGTTTTTAATTAGTTATCCCAAGGACATGCCTCGAGATGAGGTTGTCCCACAAACCCTTTGAAAAGTCTCCAAAGTTTCCCGAGGCCCAAAAGTTCAGGTAATGGGTTGAATTATAAGTTAATTAACTGATATATGATCGCGCGCCATGTTGCGGAATTTCACTGAAACTATTTTTTTCACCCTACATGAGAATAACAGCGCCCTCTTGACAATGATCTTATATTAATGGTCAGGCTTTAACTATTACCGACAGCCTCTGATGACAAATATCATGTCCATCTCATATTAATTACCGAATTAAGGTTACATTTCGATTGCAACTGCAGCAATTTTACTACTTCGGCGTTGACGCGGGCTTAAGGATGACTCACGCTAGACCGGGCCGTGGCCGGGCCGGAGCTTCCGGAGCTTCGTTTTCTATGGAGAGCATCAATTCACCGGGGCCCGGACGTGGCACGGTGCGGGCCCGGCCCGGTCATAGCCCTGACGTCCCGGAGGCTCGTGACAACCCGGAGACTCAATTTTTCTCTTCGGGTGGTATTCTACGTGCTGGTACGGATCCCAAGCTCCCTCTGTAGCAAAACTAAAAGTAACCAGCTATTATAAATGCCACAAATACCTTTAAACGGATATTGGATATAAGTGAAACGCGAATTATCAAAACACATTATTTTTTATTTATTTTTATTTTCCAATGATTCCAGATATTTTATTGAATACGTAAGGAGGCTATATATGTATAAGTTTAAATATATTTTCGTACAGATACAGCAACGAAAGCTTCGCCTGTACCACGCGTCCAAAACGTCGTAAGTGCCGTAAAATTCATGGCGCTTAAACGCGTTTAGGTCGCGAGTTCACGCTCCGCTTCTATGGTTTGTTGTCAAAACGACAGCAACTCATGGCGCAAAATACTGGTTCTGTGCCGGTTCTATACGTTAGTAATAATAGTTCAATGTCCATAATGCCATTCCGGGCGGAAATTGGCAGAAAATCAAACACAAACCCTATAGCTTGCTCGTGTAGGTAGTGCACTTAGTGCAGGCTGCAGCTCGCTCATTGTGCAGTTTTAGTGCCAAATTATGGAATATTTAATGCGTTTGCTTGTACATAATTTGGGTTGCTGAAATTTATTGGTTTGGATGATTATCAAAAACGGTGTTATTATGTTAAGTAGCCTTTGTAGCTAGATTTAGCAATTAACATAGTTTGTATTTATTTAGGGTATTTCTATATAAAGTTGTAAGTAGGTAAGTAAGATTTCAATTTCAATTTATTTATAAAATAATAATTAGACACATCCAATTATTTTTGTCCTAAAATAGTATTTGTAAGAATTTTGTAACTATAGCGAAATATCGATATTCAATAATCCGGCTTAGTAATAGGGTCCCGTTTTTACGATCGTCTAATATAATACGGTACGGAACCCTAAAAACGGCTTAAAATCTGATATCGTTCTTATGTTAGTATATACACGCATATTTTGCTCTGACTTTCAGTAATCCGAATTCTGGCTCTTTTGTGTCAGCATTAATTAGTGCCGGAGTAGCGAGATTGTTTCATGTAATTACCGTTTTCATATTCCAAGCGTTCAGTACAAAATAGGTATTATTAGTTACCTAACAGACCAACTTTAATTGCATGTGGTGTATCATGTTGTACACAGGCTGTACACAAAATGTGTAATAATATATCAGAAAATCAGTTTGGCTTCAGAGCGTCCAGATCAACCACTGATGCAATACAGGGCGTTAGAATCCTGATGGAAAAGTATAGACTAAATAAGAAAGACCTGCACCTTGCCTTTATAGACTTGGAAAAGGCTTTCGACCGTGTGCCTCGCAAACTTGTTTGGCAGGCCCTTCGAGCCCAGAATATACCCGAACACTACGTCAATCTAGTGCAAGACATATACCACAATGTTACCACGAAGGTCAGGAGCCTGGCTGGGTTAAGCCAATCGTTCGAAGTTAAAGTAGGGGTGCACCAGGGTTCTGCACTAAGCCCGCTTTTATTCAATCTAGTGATGGACTATTTGACAAAGGATATTCATTATTCAGTCACCTCTGCCCTGGGCTATATTGTACGCCGACGATATAGTGCTAGTAGCCGATACAGCACAACACCTACAGGAAATGCTGAACACGTGGACGCATTCATTGGAAACATACGGTCTTAGAGTTAGCCGAAGTAAAACTGAGTATTTAAAGTGCCCATTTAGCGGGCAAACAACATCTGAACCTATTTACATCGGGTCGACGCCTATAACGGAAGTGCAAAAATTTAAATACTTGGGCTCCGTATTGTCAACAGATGCCAATATAGACTTAGACGTCAATCACAGAGTGAACGTCGCGTGGCAAAAATGGAGATCGTTGACGGGAGTACTTTGTGATCCACGCATGCCCATAAAAACTAAGTCAATTTCCATGATAAAATGAGTGACGTTTGCCGCCACATTACTGTCGCGATTACGTGACGCGACCTTTGATATTTCTTCGCAGATGTATGGATATATGCATGTTTCCTTCACTGAAAATCTAGTGGTAAATATAAAATGATATTCCGTACATCAATTCCGAAAAACTTATTAATTTGTAGGTACGAGCCAGAATTTTAACACGCGACATCCGGATTCAAAGTCGGACGTCTCAGGGGGCCGATTTTTGAATTTCTACCACTCGATTTCGTGTATTTCGTTCAATAATATCTCCACTACTAGACATTTAAATTCTACTAATAGAATTGAAATCGAGTTATCAATACCACTAGATTCCAAATTTCGATCGCTCGTATTACAAAAATTAGCATTTCGCCATTTTCCACCGATTTTCGAGTGACGAAATCGAGCGACCGAAATTCAAAAATCGGCCCCCAGATCCACTGGCCACCACCGCTTCTAAATAAAAGAAACGACGCGTGAAATCTAATTGAAGACCCAGGATCCGAGGAGAAAATTCGGGTCCGTTGTGAATCCGAGATTTAAAGCGCATTTAGTTTTTATTTCATGAAGGTGGCTTAGGCGAGATAAGAAATACACATCAATTATACAGTGTTTCGTTTCGCCGCAGAGTTTTACGAGCAACGAAATTTGCAACTTGAGCCAATAAAACAAAAACCCGTTCTTCATATATTTCAAACAAAACATGCGGAATAATACAATTATGGGATAGCAAACAACCATTTACGATGCGCAATCAAGGAATGAACACGTAAGGTAGGTACTTACGATGGGTTTTGCTTGAAAATTGTTACTTTTATTTTATGCTTTGGAACGTAATTTCCTGCTTTTTTAACTTCAAAGTTATGGTGACCTTTGAATCTTTTGACGGTTTTGAAACACATATTCCCAAGCTCTGTTTCTGTGTATTATGTGCCATAATTATTATGAAGTGACGAAGTAAAAAAATGTTAAAATACTTTATTTTGTTTTTATTTCTCAAATTTATTTTTATTCCCACCAGACGAAAAATTCTTCTTTCTTCTCTACAAAATTGCTAATAATAATTACAGCCATTGTTAGTATTTATCTTGTGTTCACTATGCGTATTCCGAATGCTGCACATTTCTATTTGCAGCGATAATGTTGTTTGTTGTTCACTCAACCTCTCTGCCTTCCAACCTAAAAACATAATTTTGCCTTATTAGTCAAATTCAATGTATTATAATAAAATACATACGTTTATACTGTAAGTCAGCCTCAGGGGGTTTTTAGCGTCTCAATAACACAAAAACGCATTAACTTTACATAATGAGAGTATGGAAATAATATTACAGGTCTTAAATTAGGCAAATAAAAAATGCCTATTAAGTGATTAGTAATCGCTCACCGAATCTCGTATTTTATAAAGTTTCCGCTTCTCATCCGCTGTTAAATCACTTTCTTCATTTATCTCAGCAACCCGCGTTAAACTCTCATCGCTGTTAATCCTATTAATATCGATGAGATTTTGATAAAACACTTTATATTTCATCTCCTTTTCATCGCCAGTGTATGTGCGTTCATATAGTTCGATGAATTCTTTGAATAACTGTGGCGCGTTCTGTAGATCGTAAATCGGTCCCAGTTTTTGAGTTTCAACTGTCACGGAAAATAATAAAAGTAATAATATGAGTCCGCGAACAAACTTCATTGTTACTCACATTGGTATTTGCACGTTTATATTAAAGTATTTAAATATATACAATTTGTAATGCTTTAGCTACGGTGATAATGCTATCGCATAGCGAATCCAACTGTCCATAATAATATTTTAATATGCAGTTGGGTAAAAAAGGTAAATAAACATTTTAGTAAAACTTGTTGATATTGGATATCTTTTATAGCTCTGGGTCACAGAAATGTATGCGAACAGATTACGCATGTATCCCTATTTACATATATGCAAACCTAAAGTAACACAGGCATGGCTCACTCTGGTTTGACCTATCTTACGTATCTACCCCAATTCGTTAGGTCAAATGCTAGTGAACTATCTGATAGTTTAGTACCAACTATTATTTATTGTGTAGTTCCAGTGAAAGTGACGTTAGTTATATTTACATTAACAACACACACGATTTCACTTTAATTCCCAAGTTTTTTGTTTATCATAGACAAGGGTCATTCTCGCATTTCGTGCAAATCGGTATTATTTGCAATTTACCAAAAATGTGATGCTGTTTTCGAATATCTGTTAATGCAAGGTTGTAACATAGGACCTAAAGTATATTGGCCCGCCATGAACAATTCTAAAAAATGGTTATTTTCTTTATATTTACAATTAACCCCCACTATTTTCATTCCTCTCTGCATGTAACGCGTGAAGTTAAACTTTGACCTCCATTTGAACCTTAAGACACTAAAAATAGAAAACTTGTTGTTGGTTCAGTAAACAAGTAATTTAGTTATGTTTTATATCCTATAATATTATACGCTAAGAAATGAACAATAAAACTATACAGCCTTATAAGTGATGGTCCAAGCAATTTCTTCATTACCGACGCGAGAAATGGATTAGCTATATTTTGCTATATAGCAAGGGTATATAGCACTTCCCGCGGATACAACATATTGTTCGTCAGTCAGTTGGCCGCGTGCTACCACAGCGGTCGTCCGTATGTTGACGAAAATACCTACGTTCTCTCGTGTCGGGAAGGAGTGTGGTTCAGATAAATCTTCATCGCCATCTAGTGATTTATACAGTAAGTACCAATTGTACATTATTAAAATTATACCTAATTGATGTGTTTTAGGGTTGCCTTTCGTGTGGCTTATTCTACGAAATCAAGGTCTGATATCAATTGACCTAGGCGACGAAAACTTCCAAAACTTCATTCATATCTGTTTCATTCATTTCTTTTCCTTCCAATTTTGCCAGGGAAGGTAATGAACGAATTTAGAAGGTAATGATAATGTATTTGAGGCAGTGCATTTAATGTAAAGAGGGTTAAGTTATTATAAATAGAATGTTGGTATAAGCATTTAAAACTGTATGTAATAATATAAAGGGGAGCCAAACTGGTGATTTTTTGGATTTAACTAGAGCGCAGTAGATTAACATAATCTGCCGCTCTACATATAATACCAGACCGCACTCAAGGACTGTGCTGAGAAATTTGACACGTTACTAAGAGACTAAGTGACTTGGAATCATCTGATACCTGTCGACGATAAGGTAGAGAACGGGGCAAATGTTTGGAATAAACGGCAGAAACTACAGAAACATAAACACAGGCCGATAAGCAATAATAGTGCCTCCGCCGTCAAAAGCGACAATTCCCAATCCGTGCGTGATTAATCTCAGAAAACTGATACCAGCAGTAAAAAGCGGTGTAAAATCCCTCTCAGGGCGGTGGACCATCGCAAGTTCATCCATCTGTGGAATATAGCTTGAGGATCGGAGGACATACGGGCATATCTGCTGTTATTCATGGTGCACTGTCGATGAACTTAAGCTCAAAGGGGACTCCAAGACTTTCAAAATAGGAGAGGAGGAGAGAGACAATGTATGAATCCTGTTTATTTCCAACTATGTAGCCCGATAATCGTCAATGGGAGTCAGACAAAAACCAACCAGTAATACTTAGTTCGGAATCCTGATTTGAAACCTTCACTGGATCTAATTTACCAAAATGTAAGGGGTCTTAACACCAAAGTAAGTTTTTCGGGCTTCTATGCTGTTGGTCTAGACTACTTAGGTACCTGCATAAGGGGTCTTAACACCAAAGTAAGTTTTTCGGGCTTCTAAGCTGTTGGTCCAGAGTACTTAGGTACCTGCATATATTAAGAAAGGGGTGTTTAGAGCATTTGAATGGTCCAATACACTCCATGCTTAATCTGGTACCTACTCTCCACAATTACATATCCTCACCATTGGAAGATTTTACGGGTAAGACCGATCGCAAAGTCAAGGTATTCTTTTCTTTCAGCTTTAGCAAAGCTGTTTGAGTCCATACTCCATGGCACGTTGTCGAAACAAGTGAAACCATTATTCCTGTGCAACACTCAGCATGGTTTCAGAGCGAAACGGTCTGTGAAAACTAACATGACCTTGGTTGACACCATCTCAGAGCATCTGGATATGGGTATACTGATAGACGTCCTGTATTATGATTTCCGAAAAGCCTTCAATCGTGTGGGTAACGATGTATTCCTACACAAACTGATACTATTGGGATCGATCCACATTTGCTTAACATTTTTGCCAGTTATCTGCGTGATCAACCGCAGTACGCAACGACCAGCATGGCCACTTCGTACCAGATCCGTACCATACTCGTTCTGGTGACAGCCAAGATTCAATCTTGGGGCCTTTCCTATTTGGAATAATGGTCAATGACCTGCCCTCGGTTATCCATAACGCTCGTTGTCTACTCTACGCCGACGATCTTAAATTGGTATATTGAGTTGAGAAGGAGGAGGATTGTAAGTTGCTGCAGGAGGATGTTTCATCTCTGTTCCAATGGAGTCGGGATAACAAACTGACTTTCAATGCGGCTAAGTGTCAAGTGTGTAGTTTTAATCAAGCCCTATTTCCTACACATGCTCAATTTTTTCTTGGACCTGAGCCAATAGACTCTTAGATCAATAGACTCTTGTAATAACAAGAGTCGTCTCAGTAAAGGATCTTGCGGTCATATTCGATACGCGGCTAACATTTCACGACCATATCAAAGCACTTGGTACTGTAGCTTCAGTAGATTAGGCTTTGTCACTCGCAACGTCAGGGAATTCCATGACCCTTGCCCCATAAAAGTTTTTTACAATGTTCTGATCAGAAGCAAGTCGGAGGCGTCAGCATTAGCCTGGATCCCTTACGAGTCAACGTACATTCTACTATTGGAAAAGGTCCAAAAGAATTTCCTTAGGATTTATTACCAAAAAATATTTATTTTAGGAACCCTGGGCTTCATTTCTTTGGAGGTGAGGCACAAATTAAGCCTACTACTTTTAGCTTGTTGGGCTTTTCGTGGAGACTCTGGCTGCCTTGAACTAGTAGAGAGGCTTGTAAGACTTTTTGTACCGGACATTAGAAATATAACCCTTAGGCTTCTCCTGGTGCATCTCCTGTTGACTCATGAGTGCTTGAGATTTTGCGAGTTTATGGAGCTACGGTGGATGGATTGGCAGTCGAGTGTATTTGGATGTTAATTTTAAATTAAAGTATGTAGTTTCTCAGTGTGTTGGTGACAAGACTGATGTAGTGCTGTGTAATCATTAAATAAATAAACAATACGAAATACGTCTTCAATCACGTAAATTGTGCTTGACAATCGCTACAAGCTAGGTGGTAAATCATAAGTCGCGATTGTCAAGCCGGAGTATTTATTAAGTCGGCTTGATCGTCTGCACAGCGCTTAAGACACGTGATTTTAATGTTGTTCATTATATTAATCGTGTTAATTTTCGTTAACTAAAGTTTTTTTATTGCGATTTCATAAGTTTGTTTCATTACTCTCCACTGATAAAATTACCATCCATGCCCATTTCATTACCAGCGCGTAGTTCATTACCACCAGTCTTATTAAATGAAAAGGAATAAGGTTACGAAGGTGCCTTTAGCATATAAGTGTCAATAAATGAATCCACAATGCATGAAAACCCAAAAATTTACCATTTAAAAGAAAATTTACAAATCGAGAGAACATCACCGATTTGCACGAAATGAGAGAACGACCCACAAATGAGAAAAAAACGCACATTAAGTTTAAAGTTCGTTCCAATGCCAGCAAATGAAATCTAAATCGGCTGGTAAATTAGTTGCTATGAAGTAAATGTTGGGGGTGATCTACTTAGATACTCTATCTGTGGTCTAGTCTCTGACCGGTTTTTCCGCTTGATAATTCTGTGAGTAGTTTCTGCATCGTATGTCTGAGTGGTAGAGTCACACGTACCCGCCGCCAAAAGCCTCTCCCATACAATCGAAGTTGCGCTTTTATTTTAAAACAATGTGTTTCTTAAATTACATGAAATAGAATAGAAAAAAATAGAATAGAAATACATTTATTTATGACAAACAAACACAGATGACAAAAACATGTTGACAAATATACAATGTATAACATTTAGTGCAAAATGCCATAAAAGGGTCACAACTCAGCATGTAGCTGGCAAAGCCAGCGCTGTTCTTCCGTTGTGACCCAGGCATACGCCGTTCGACGACGACTAATACAATAAGAATCAGATATTTATTTGCTAAAACATGGTACAAAATAATATATCATGCATATTTTAAAAAAGAACTACATGTTTTGTCACAAAGACATGCAAATATTTAAAATGAGTGTATCGCATGCTTAAACTAGTTACATTACTTATACCTATTCTATTACAAATAAATATCATTGAGATATTCTTGAATAGTATAATATACCTTAGATGCAAAAAATGTATACAATGCATTTTCTAGTACATATAGTACAATATAGTCATTTAATTAGGTACAGGAATTTCCGGAACAATGGGCATTGTCATATGCCGCATATTATCTCGAAAATTCCTGTCAGCTAACTTCGGTCATAAATTATACTCGAAGATGTGGAATTTATGCGAGCCACGTCGCGCCCGGAGCTTGCCCTGTCTAGGATATAGTTATTTGTGGCTTTCCAGCACAGAAGGGTCCTTATGCTTCAAATGAAATAAGGCCGTTTCAAACATTTCCGAGAAAATACGGTGAAAAACAATTATGCACTACATCTGTACAAGATTATCAGGGTACCTAAACGCTTTGATTGTTTTTACAAGCTTTTATTTAGTTTCACTTCACCTGTCCCGTTGTCTGTCTGTCTGTCGGTCTGTAATCAAATCTTGCAAGTTAAATTTGATCCACTTCCCGGCTTCCGATTGAGCTGAAATTTTGCATACATACGTAAGTCGGGTGACAATGCAATAATATGTTGTCATCGAGCTGATCTGATGATGGAGACAGGAGGTGGTCATAGGAACTCTGTGATAAAACAACGAAACCTAATTGTGTTTGGGGTTTTTAGAATTGTCTCGATGAGTATTATAGTTACCTGTGGAAAGAAAAGTACATTCAGCGATAAAAGCTTGTACCAAAAATGTTTTTTTTTGCCAAAAACGTATTTGTTTTAGTTCCTCCGTAAAGTTTTCACAGGTCTAGACACAGTAGACAGTGAATAAATACGGTACCTACAAGTAAAATCCACCTCTTCAGAAACAAATTGATGTCATTTCATTCCTAAGAATCGGCGACCGATCCATTAACAAACAATAGCAAGAAAACTCCCATATTTTATCGCTTTGAAAGAGTCACGTTTGAAACCTTGAACCGTAAATTAGGGTTCCGTAGCCAAATGGCAAAAAACGGAACCCTTATTTATTTTGTTTCAAACAAAGCAGAAAAAGTCCCGTTCACTCCGTCTACGGACTGGCTCATTATTATTTCTCGAGCGCAGAGCTCTGACTTGGGAAGTTCTACGTAGCCTAATTTTGAAGTTAATTAACGGCAGTCATCGGTGACGTTTTCATTACGGTAACATTCCATTTCTGACCGTAGCTGCACTACTGGTACTGAACGCGTCGGTGTTATTGTCAATATCCATAGTAAAATGAACGGTAGTGCAGCTGTCGTTGGAAATGGACTGTCACCTTTATGGTAACATTCCATTTCTGACCGCAGCTGCACTACTGGTACTGAACGCGTCGCCCATACAACCATTTCCAGTCGCCGTTACGACGCGGTGTTGACACATCTTGTGTCGACACCGTTTGTTTCGGTCACAATTCCAGTCGCAGAGTCGTCGCCGTGTCGACACAGTTACCAGAAATGGGGAAGGGTCGACACATGACACAAAGTGACATAAAGTGTGGTCGCCGTGTGCACACATTGTTTCGGGTTTGCGACTACTTTATGCCAAAATCATTCGTTCATTCGTTCATTTTGTTCCTGTCAAATGGAAACTGTCAGATGGAAAAATACTTAAATAAAAATAAGTGACATTAATACGCCATCTCTAAAACGGATTACAAGACGTAATTATATATTGTTTGCATTTATATTACAATATGACTTAAATTATTATGGGGAATTAAACTGCTCGAGTGATTTGATAAACTAAGTGTAATATAATCAACGCGCCACCACATTGTTTTAGTTTAGCCGGAAATGAAATTGTTTACTTCTCAGTGCCTGTGTTCATAACTATATTATTTGAAGCATTTTTAGTACTTCGATGCGTATACTATACTTAAATAACAGAAATAACGCTTTACATACTACGAAACTTGTTAATTATGATGTATAAATATGGTTCAAGGCTGAGAAATATTGCAGTCACAAAGTAGTTGCAATGTTTCGACTTTGTGTCGACTCTGTGTTGACACATGACACGCGCTGTCAAAAGTAATAACAAAGTTACTGGTATGTTACTGGATTTGCAAAATGGCTCCTTGTGTTGATTTGTTTTCAGAAATTCTCAAAGTGTAAAAATGCCGTGGTCAGAGATGGGCATTAATCGATTAACTGTTTATTCGACTAATTAATGGAATAAAAAAAGTTAATTCTCAAATTTTAATCGCGATTAGTTTAGTCGACCTAACATAGATTGAAATTGAATTAATCTGAATATTAATCGAATAAATTATCGATTAAATCTCGATTGAAAGTTGACAGGGGGCCATTTTTGTACGTAAAAATAATAGAAATGTCTTGCATGCAGATGGTAGCAAAACACTTTGTCATAAAAGTCGAGATGGGTGTCGATATATAGGTTTTAGGGAGTGCCGATTTCGAAAATAATGACCATTTTGGAATCCGAAATGGCGGCCATGCACTGTGTCATAAAAGTTGTCATGGATGTCGTTTTATACGTTTTAGAGGGCCCCAATTTTGAAAATGATGACCATTTTGGAATCCAAAATGGCGGCCATGCACTATGTCATAAAAGTCGTCATGGGTGTCGTTTTATAGGTTTTGGGGGGCGCAGAGTTAGAAAATGATAACCATTTTGGATTCCAAAATGGCGGCCATGCACTATGTCATAAAAGTCGTCATGGGTGTCGTTTTATAGGTTTTAGGGGGCGCAGATTTCGAAAATGATGACCATTTTGGATTCCAAGATGGCGGCCATGCACTATGTCATAAAAGTCGTCATGTATGTCGTTTTATAGGTTTTAGGGGGCCCCGCTTTCGAAAATGATGACCATTTTGGAATCCAAAATGGCGGCCATGCACTATGTCATAAAAGTCGTCATGGGTGTCGTTTTATAGGTTTTGGGGGGCGCAGATTTCGAAAATGATAACATTTTCAATTTAAAAATGGCGGCAATGCACAATGTCATAAAAGTCGTCATGGATATCGTTTTATAGGTTTTAGGGGGCGCAGATTTCGAAAATGATGACTATTTTGGATTCCAAGATGGCGGCCATGCACTATGTCATAAAAGTCGTCATGGATGTCGTTTTATAGGTTTTAGGGGGCGCAGATTTCGAAAATGATGACTATTTTGGATTCCACTTTTATGACAAAATACGTAGCCGCCATCTTGGATTATAAAATGATCATCGTTTTCGAATTCTGCACTCCCTAAAACCTATAAATCGACATCCGTGACGACGCAAGTTATCTTTATTTTCAGATCTAACAAATTGCTACAGAATACAAAGGACAAAAAAGAAGCGAGGAGGTAATGAAACAAGCAAAAATACAGATGATTCCTCGACGCAATTGGGTGATTCTTAAATTGTGTCCAGATTTTTTTTGTCATAAAAGTTTATATTTTTCACATATTACTAAATCTATGGCAAATGTTATAATATTGCAATGGATTCCATCGCATGTAGGTATAAGTGGCAATGAGACAGCTGATGCATTAGCAAAACAGGCATGCAGCGATGGCATTGAATTTCACTTGAAACATTATATGGGGGCAATAATGACTGTTTACATTTAGTCAAATTAAAGTGTCGCGAATTGTGGAAGGAATATTTCGACGAGAGATCTAGGGACAAAGGTATTTGGTATAAGACAATACAGCCACAACCCTTTAATTCTCCTTGGATTGATAATAGTGTGTTGTGTAGGCAGGATCTAGTTTTATTATTGAGATTGCGCTCTGGACACATTCCATTGAATAAGTTCGCCTACCTCATGCGTAAAGTGAATTCGGAATTATGCACCTTATGTAATCGCGTCGAGGATGTGTATCATATTTTAATGGAGTGTGTCCGAAATGAGCGACTTAGAAGACAGATATTTCATGACAATGACAGTTCCATTGGGTTATGTAATACCTACCTTTCGAACCCCATGTCTGAGGTTGTTGAAAAGGTACTAAATATTGTTAAGTGCGGTCTGAGGGACAGAAATGTGTGATGTAATTAAACTAGAAGAAAAAAAAAAAATACATAAGTGAACTGACGTTTGTCGTCCCCCGGCAATTTACATTTTTAAAAAGTGTATACCTATTACTTTTACGAATACATGAGCCCGACATGCATCCACATCAGTAATGCAGCCCTGTGAGTGTGGGTGACTCATAAGGTGGCGTCGATCAGCTGTAATACGGAAGGCTATAATTTGAAAGATCGCCATCGCCAGAAGTCATTTTAAGTGTCATTGACGTTTATTTAAGTATCCAGTAGCAACAATATTTCTCATCGTTCTATTGGCCGAGCGGCTACGTCTCTACGGGAAACACCAAACTACGCCTGCGCGCTTGGCCAGTTTCGTCCAAGTGTCACTCAACAAATGTTTCTGCTGACAGTTTACTTTGATTGTGATTTTGAATGTTTATATTTACTTAGATTTAGATAGTAATAGTTTATACGTTTATTTTTATGAATTTAGGCATTTCCGTTCTTGTGTATAGCATAATTTTCGGCACCGTACCCGTTGCCTACTATGGAATGCTGTGTGTGTAACAAAATTTTTTCATCTCCAAGAGGCCTACACATTCATCAATCGCGAATTCATCAGGTTCGTATCCTTCCAATAAGCACATCCACGTCAAGTTCCATAAACCTCAGCACTCCCACGCCCTCATCCAATGCCACAGCTCCACTTCAGACTCTACTTGGGCAGCTCAAACAGACAACGCCATTGATAAAACGCGTGCCTCGCGGTGCAAGATCCGCAGTAGCGGAAGCACTTACCGAGACTATCAACAAGTGCGTTCGGCACAATAACGCAGAAGAATGGTACAATCTTTTAACCTTTTCGTACAAAGTCCTCCACGTATCCGAGCTCCAAAACATTAATATATCGCTTACTCAACAGATCAGAAATAATACCCAAACTCCGAACATGCCCACGCTTAATATACGTCCTGGATGCAATACTAATAAATATAACCTGTTTGAGAAGGTCGAGGAGAAAATTCACGATGGTGACCTTAAGGGTGCAACTCGGTTACTCTTCTCCAACGACACTATGGCACCTGATACACCCGAAACCGCGGCCGCTCTACAGTCCAAACACCCGCCAGGCCCTTCCACCCCTATTTTCGTGGACCCTCCATCTGACCCTTCGGCATGTCTCCAAGCCACTGACAAAGACATTTTAGCAGCTCTGCTATCGTTCCCAAAAGGGTCTGCATCCGGCCTAGACGGCATTTCCCCTCAGCATCTGATTGACCTCACCAATTATGGCAGCGGTGTAACTGGTGAGCATCTTGTCTCCAGCATTACAAAATTAATCAATCTTATGCTGATGGGAGATGTGTGTCAAGAGGTGACGTCGGTAATTTATGGGGCGAACCTCATTGCCCTCTCAAAAAAAGACGGTGGCGTACGCCCTATCGCCGTAGGGTCGACTTTACGGCGATTAGCGGCCAAAGTGTGTGTCCGGCTAACACGCAAAAAACTACAAAATCTTTTTGAACCTATTCAGGTTGGCTTCGGCACACGCGGTGGCTGCGAGGCGGCGGTCCATGCCGTACGCACCTTCGTACAAAGCGACGCATGTGAGGTACTTTTAAAATTAGACGTACAGAACGCCTTTAATTCAGTGAATAGAGACACCCTGCTGAACGAAATTAAAATGACGGTTCCGGAAATTTATAACTTTTTACTACAGTGTTATCACTGTCCATCCAAATTAATGCACAAAAACAATGAGATCCTTTCGGCAGTGGGTTGTCAGCAGGGTGATCCCCTCGGTCCAGCCATATTTAGTTTGACAATTAATTCTATAATTCACAGTCTAAATTCCAAATTAAACGTGTGGTACCTTGACGATGGGACTCTAGGTGGCGATTCACAGACTGTCTTAGCAGATTTAATACAAATTAAAAATAAGTTTAAAGATATTGGGTTGGAATTAAATTTCAATAAATGTGAATTATATATTTCCGACAATGTAGATTCTTCTTCGGCATCCCAAACTATTCAAAGTTTTAATAACATCGCGCCATCCATCAAAAATATATCTAAAGACAGTCTACATCTTCTCGGAGCACCCATCTTCAATGAAGCCATCCCTCCCCTTCTGAGTAAATCTATTTCAAAATTTAGTGACTATTCGGACCGCCTTCTCAAAATTAGCAGTCATTCTGCACTGTTTATTCTAAAATTTTGTTTACTCATTCCAAAATTCACCTACCTGCTCCGCTGTTGTCCTATCTGGAAATACCCCCATCTACTCCGACCTCTTGACCTACTTTTAAAATCCCAAATTGAATCAATTTTGAACATCCGATTTAGCGAGCAGGCATGGACTCAAGCCACCTTACCGATAAGGTATGGTGGCTTGGGTACACGTAAAATTTCAAGTGTTGCTTTGCCAGCATTCTTGGCCTCAATTCATAGCACCTCCGATCTCGCAGGTAATATTCTCAAAGCCTCTCCGGCTACAAACTGCGAGATCGCGTGCCTAGTTGAGGCGTCGAATGCTTGGCTAGCTGGACCGAGTCAAAATTTTCCGTCTCGACCGAAGATACAAAGGGCCTGGGATAACATAGCTTCAGTCTCTACTCTAAACTCACTTCTGGACACCGCGACAGGCAGGGATCGAGCGAGGCTTCTGGCTTCATCTAGGCCAGAGTCGGGTCAGTGGCTACACGCGTACCCCTCGCCTAACACCGGCACCTTTATAGACCCAGGGACGCTACGCATAGCCGCTGGTCTCCGGCTAGGTGTTGCTGTCTGCGCAGACCACAACTGCGCTTCATGTGGATCTGAAGTGGATAGCCTCGGTCACCACGGGCTCGCCTGCTCTTCGGGTGCCGGCCGCCTGTCTCGCCATTCCGCCCTCAATGACATCCTGAGAAGGGCGCTCGTCAGTGCCGGCGTTCCCGCCGCCTTGGAGCCCCAAATAGTGCGGAACGACGGTAAGCGCCCTGACGGGATGTCATTGATTCCCTGGAAGATGGGTCGTGCGTTGGTATGGGACGCCACTTGCGCTGACACGGTAGCGGCGTCCTACGTCCCATCGACCAGCAGGCGTGCTGGCGCGGCGGCGGACACTCGGGAGCGTCAAAAGGTAGCTAAATACAGCTGTCTCGGCTCTCAATACGAATTCGTCGCATTTGGCGTCGAGACACTTGGTTCGTGGGGCAGAGGTGCACAGATGCTCCATAAGGCGCCAGGGAAACGGCTGAGGGAGGCAACGGGCGACCCCCGCGCGGGCAGCTTTCTCGCGCAGAGAATTGCCATCGCCATCCAGCGCGGGAACGCTGCCTGCGTGTTGGGCACCCTCCCGAGGGCACCAAATTTTGATAGGTATTTTTAATTTTTAGTTTTAGTTAATTTAATTGTAGTTAGTTTTAATTTTATATTCGTGTTTATGTCTTTTAGTAATTTATATTAATAAATTCCAATAAACTATCTAGATGTAGCTATTTACTTTCTTTTAACTTTGTTAATTAAGTCTGTTTTTTATGGGGTGACATATTCGTTCAATCGAAAAAGCCCCTTAATAAAGGAAAAAAAAAAAAAGTTCCGTGACATTTCGACCTTGTAATTTTTTAAGTAAATGTTTTTGTTTGTCTATGAGGATCTCACTAGAATAGTATAATCAAGGTATGTTTATATTTGATGAATGAAATAGTAACGCAAAAAAAAAATATATTTGTGTCTTATATTCCAACCGAAGACTTTTATTTTACCTTTTCCTTCTACACAAGTTTGGCCAAGTAATAAGAATTTAGGGCACTCAATTTTATTTTGACTTCTACAACAGTAAAGCTACGAGGCCATGTTTTGGTATCGTTTTCGTATAAATTCGCAGTAGCAAATTTAGTTAAGGTATCACATTGACACCATTCCGAAGTAAAAACATATAAACTTATTAAAATACTTTCTTTTAAACTCCTCTTCACGCTTAAACTGCTGAACAGTTTTAATTTAAATTTGGTACACATATATTTTGAGTCCCGAGACAGGATATAATAAGTTATCTCAAAAATCACCCTTTAAAGGTGTGAAATGAGGTGTAGGGGGAAATTCAGAATTGACTTCTTGAAGTTAATACTGTTTAAGTTTAGGTTTGAAGTCATGTTTTTTCATCATTTTTAACTAAATCAAAGATGTAGACCATCCCAAATTTCATATAAATCGGTTCAGCGGTTATTGATTTCCCGTACAAATTTCCACGCCACTTTTCACACCTTCAAAAGATGATTTTGGTTATAAGATCTATCCTATGTCCTGTTCCGGGACGCAAACTATTTCTATACCAAATTTCAACGAAATCGGTTCAGCGGTTAAGCGTCAAGAAGAGTTTCAAAAAAACCGGCCAAGTGCGAGTCGGACTCGCGTATTAAGGGTTCCGTACATTAAGTCCGACTCGCGCTTGACTGCACATTTCTAATAGGTTTTCCTGTCATCTATAGGTAAAGAACTATTTTGTGTATTCAGACGGACATACATACAGACGCACGAGTGATCCTATAAGGGTTCCGTTTTTTCCTTTTGAGGTACGGAACCCTAAAAAGATTTATTTTTATTTTGTGGAATGGTGTCAATGTGATATCTTAAATGGATTCAGCACCCCAGATTTATACGAAAACGATACCAAACACGGCCTAGCACCTTCACTGATATAGATATATCAAGATAAAATTGAGAGCCCTAAATAAACTTTCAAGAGCGGATATCTCAAAAACTATTCAACATATCGAAAAAATTGACGGAATAAACTTGTAACAAATTAAATTAACTTTCATTTTGTATAAGTGGCCATGTCGCTGAGATGCATAGTTTCCGAGATATAATCGAAAAACGGGAAAATGGGACCTTCAAAGCCCCCTCTCTCCCCCCCGCTCAAGGGCTACGGCCGGGGACTTTTGATATGTTCACCTCCTAACTTGTCAAACCGAGTTACGGAGTCAAAAATTGTGTTCCGAGCATTTCTCTCTACAACTTTTGGAGCATTCGTTGCCTGACCTAAGTAGCTTATTGAATTTCTTTAAAAACTTTTCTGTAAAAGGTTGACGGGTGTTGGGTGTTTATATGGTTTCGGTCGATTATTATCATTTGCATTGCCCATGATGACTTACTAGAATTACGAGCACACGAGACACTAATAGTAGTTTGACAAACCTTGGTTTTCAAGAGGTATTTTATATTGACATTTGCTGTCACAAATTTGCTGTCAGATTTAGTCGCAAACCGCACGCAAAGTGCACACAAATGTGTCGACACCTTGTTACGGAAAAGTGTAGACACGGCGACGACACTTTGTTTCGAAACAATTCTAGACACATTGTGTGGACTCTGTTACGACACATCTGACATTTAGTTACCACTTTGTGATTCTGCGACTGGAATGGTTATATGGGCGGTGTTATTGTCAATATCGATAGTAAAATTAACGGTAGTGCAGCTGTCGTTGGAAATGGACTGTCACCTTTATGGTAACATTCCATTTCTGACCGCAGCTGCACTACTGGTACTGAACGCGTCGGTGTTATTGTCAATATCCATAGTAAAATTAACGGTAGTGCAGCTGTCGTTGGAAATGGACTGTCACCTTTATGGTAACATTCCATTTCTGACCGCAGCTGCACTACTGGTACTGAACGCGTCGGTGTCCATATCCAATCCAATATCCGTCGGTCAATATCCATAGTAAAATGAACGGTAGTGCAGCTGTCGTTGGAAATGGACTGTCATCTTTAATCCCTGCCGCTGACGCTGCGCTGTCTTGTGAGGTCTCTAGTTTGGGGTTAGGAGATTAAAAACATGAGAAAAAAGTTCAAAAACACTCTTGGAGTTGTGTAGAAAATAATTAGCATCACTTGTATAAAAATAATATTTTTCTGTATCTAGGTAGTTATGATACCTATATAAAAGAAGCACGGAAAACGCGCTATTTGAACTTAACCAAGGTAAGTATAATAGGTAGGTACTTATGTGACGTATACCATCTGTACTTATAATTTCCTTGTTTCCAACTGCGTAGATTTGAAACATCGCTCATAAATTAAATCGCCAACTCTGTATTTTAACCAAATATTTGGTGTTTCCAAAATGGAGCAATAACGCTGCAATTTCGGCGTTGGCACGAACGATTGTGGTGTTTACACGAACTTGACGCTTGAGGGCCTACCGCGAATCACGTTCAACGTGTTGCCTCTCTGTCGCACTTGTAAATTCGTTCGTAAGTGTGACAGGGAGGCAACTCAGGCAACACGTCGAACGTGGTTCGAGGTAGGCCCTCTGTTTCACGCCCATTGCTTCGCAGCGTCGGTTTTCCGCATATTGCAAAACGTGTTGACGCGTCGGATAAAGTCTGACTCAAACCTCGTAACTACATAAAATCGTTAAAGGATATAAGAGATTTGCTATTTTAATTAATAACTAGCGACCCGCCCTGGCTTCGCACGGGTTAACAAATTATACACCTAAACCTTCCTCAAGAACCACTCTATTGATAGGTGAAAACCGCATGAAAATCCGTTCAATAGTTTTTTAGTTTATCGTGAATAAACATACGAACTCACAAACAGACAAATGCGGCGGGGGACTTTGTTTTATAGTAGTTGCCTTTTAAACACACTGTTTTATAGTAGATGACATAGATTTATCATCGTACCCTTAGTTTAAAAAAAAAATAGTTTGATGCTGACTGTACGAGCGAAATTCACTCGCGAATGGTAACCCTAACCTATAGCCACCCAGAGGCCTAAAAAGGTCTCCCGTTCCATTCTAATTTCAAACTTTATTTTTACAAATCAAAATTGCATTTATTGGCAAGTTTTGATGTCTGGGCGGCTAGAGAATAGAATAGAATAGAATCCTTTATTGCGAACCATGGTACATAATAAAGTTGTTACAATAAAAAAATTTAGAACACATGGCACCCTGGTAGGGCATTGCAAATTAATCTTATGTCTAGTTATTTATGGAACATTTTTTTTTTAACTAAATAGTGTTACGTAATAGTAACAATAAATAATACTGTTACATAAGATAAATAAATATCCTAAATAATAACAACTTTATCCTAGCTTATTTCTTGAATTAAGTAAGTCCTATGTTAACTTATATTTACAAAAAGGGTTAATAATATTGTTAAGAATTAATAATTATTAGTAGTACTTATACTTATGAAAATTTAGAGGATATTAGTTGGTAAGTTAATTAATATAATAGACAAAAATTTACTATTCCTCCTTGGCAGCGTGAGTGCGACTTGCTCTGGGTCGGTTTTAAGAGTTTTCCAACTCATCATTCTCTTGCCCTTTTCCCATTCACTTGGGGTCGGCGCAGCATGTCTTTCTCTTCCACACCTCTCTGTCACCCGTCATCTCATCATTCACTTGCGTTCGTTTCATATCATCTCTCACACAGTCCATCCACCTTCTCCTCGGTTTTCCTTTCCTCGTACTTCCCTCCATATTCATTCGTAATACCTTTCTCGTCACATGACTTTCATCCCTCCGCATCACATGCCCGTACCACGCTAATAGGCGATTTGCCCCTACTTTTTCTGTTATGGGTGCAACTTTCAGGCTTCCTCTTATATTCCTCTCATAGTTTTCCAACTATGCTCGTAAAATGTCGCAAACTGTATTAAAACAAGTCGAATAAAACTAAGCTTTCTCTAAGCTTACCTTCATTAGAATTTACTAACATGGCGTTATTAATCTTATTCATCATCATATCAGCCTTTTATCGCCCACTGCTGAACATAGGCCTCTCTTAAAGTACGCCACTTATCCCGGTCCCGAGCCAATCTCATCCAGAAGTAACCCGCAATCTTCCGAATGTCGGCCACTCAACGAGCCAACGGACGCCAGCCGGCGTCTTATGGATAGCTTTATCCATTTATCCACGTGATAAAATAACTGTCACTTTTTAACACCGTGGGATAGAAAGTGACGGACACCGTTTTATCACGCTGTCACCTAATATTAGACAAGAACGACCATCATATCCGTACAGGCCGCGTAGCCAACCTGCCAATCGCTAACGCTCCTTAGCGATCGAAACGCAACTGTCACTGTCGCACTTATAAGGAAGAGTGATAGAGAGACACAAAGCGTTTCGTTGTCAAAGCGATAGCGATTGTTACTTTGGCTAGGCCGGCAGGAGTACCTATTAATGTTTTTACCCCCCCCCCCCCCCCCCCCCACCCTAAATCATCTCATGTGTGTAATAAATGAATGACGCCTTTATAGATCAAAGCTCCTACCTGCCAGAAGGCAAACATATTTTTGTAGAGTATATTTTATAAATAAAATAGGTACCTAGTTTTCCTGTTCATGTCCACACCTACATCAAAAGTTTACAAACGGTTTCTAACTTGGTTATTTCAATAGTTGTTATTTTCTGGGGCCTTTAACTTTCTTTACTTGTATTCCCTTACCGAAGTTAGTGAAACGCTAACACACTACACTTTCATCGCTTTAAGACGAAAGTGGAGGACCCGCGCGAAAGCGCCTTTTCATACAAACGTAGTCCTCATTTTACTCTCTGGATATGAATATTATTGAAAATATTTTGACACAATTTGTTGTATATCAATCACAGCTATGTCCCTACGTTTGATTTATTTTGATTTTTTAATTATTACAAGAGTTAAGAGCATCTAAAAATTAGTATGAAATCTGTTTTCCGCTCCTAATTTTTACAATACCTAATCAAAAAATCGAAAGAAGTCAAACGTAGGGGCATATCTATGGTTAATATACATCAAATTATGTAAAAATATTATCCATAATGTTAATATCCAGAGAGGAAATGGGGACTACGTTTGTATGGAGAACCGGCCGTATTTCCTCTTAAAGGTCTGAGCCTGAGCAACCTCGAAATGTTCAGTCACTCGAACACACGTCACAGTTACAGTTGTAAATTAACAAGTGCGTCAACAATTCTGTAAAGCAATTTCACGCTCGCGGCGCAACTAGGTTGGGTCTGAGGTTCTCTGAAACTTACGACGATGTACATCACGCTTATTCACGCGTGATCGTCCCTTTTGAAGAGTTCCTTCAGATTATCGTCAGTAGGCTTCACGGTACGCGTGCCGCGAGACGATCCGGCCGGAGTCCCGATTCGAACTTTAAGATACGTCAGTTAATAGATCTAGAAACGATATGGATTAGATGTGTCGGTGTCAAGAGTATTTGTTTGAAGAAACGTCACATTTGACACTGAAATATCTTATTCATATCGTTTCTAGATCTATTAACTGACGCATCTTAAAGTTCGAATCAGGCAGGAATATTGTTACTAATGCTATGTTGATGTTGTTTGGATGTGCGACGTGCGTGTTAAAAGCACAGTTGTCAGGTAAGCTATTGCCAACTTTTCAGCCTGAGGCCTGAGCTAACTTCATAGTGAAGTATTTTTGGCTTACAACTTTTTGGAAAATCTTGATTCATTGTATGGCAATAATTAAGGATGACTCAAATGTGACACTTGTGCTTTCCATAGAAAACGAAGCGCCGGAAGCTCCGGCGCGGCCCCGGCCCGGTCTAGCGTGAGTCATCCTTTATTTGGCCAATCAATGTACCTAATTTAAATAATAACATAATAAAGTGCACAATCATTAAATTTTCATAGCACCGTTCACTTAATTTGGTGGCGTTGTTGTGTTTGTTCAGAAGCGGTATCATGGTCGCATTTTTATCACCTGTCATGCCATGCGTCACTTTCGCACTTACATATTTGTTAGAACGTGACTGGCATGGTGACAAATGATAAAGAGCCGACCATGCTAGCCCTACAGGTCAATATGCCATTTTATTCTGGGTACGCAAGTAATACAGACGGTATGAATATCACTTTTTATTTCTTCACTGTTTACAACATACAACATGTAATAGGTTAGGTATACAAACGTTTTTTAATCTGATGAAATCTGAACAGGTGAGTTGGGCTTTTCACTTAGAAACTTTCAGAATGTTTCATGAAATTTCCGGACATTTTGTTGATAAACTGGGAATCCTAAATTCATTCGGCTCTCGCTTCAAATCCGCATTCCAAGTCCCTCGTCTAATCTGGAAAACAAAAGACACATTTGGATGTCTTTTTAAAATTACTATAACCGTGCTGTCGGTAGTCTGCAACCATTTGGAAATAGTACCTACATTACGATACAGTAAATAAATGTAGGTCAATGAACCTAAGTCAGAAATTACGTCATCTAAACTATGAATAGTTAGAAACGCCGATTTATGTAGAGTACTTGCCTATGATGACCCTATCTAGATCTCACATAGATTTTTCGGGACTCAAACTATCTGTATTCCAAATTTCATCTAAATCAGTGGTTTAAGTTCGAATAATAAGACACAGAAAGACAGACAGACAAAGTTACTTTCGCATTATAGTATTAGTAAGGAGTACTAATTTTGATGGTTAACCTATCTTTGCCCAGCAGTGAGACACTCAGATAGGCTAGAAAAAAAATCTATCTCTGGTAAAATGTCCTCACCTGCAGACAATTATCCAATAACAGACTCGCCTTCACTCAGATCCGTAAACATATTGATGTCAAACATGGCGTCCTGTTCTTTGTTTAACTGGTTAATAACCTTCAGATTGTTGACGAAATTTTGATAACGCTTATTATACTCTTCATCATCTTTATACTGTTTGTTAAAATCTTTTATAAATTTCTGGAACAATTCTGGAGCGTCCTTTTCTTCGTAGTACGGTTTTTTCTTGTCCTGATTTGCTTCTGTTACAACTTCAGGGATTTCAGGTGCATTTTCGACAGAAATCTTCACATTTGCTTCATTAGGAATGTAGTTACTATTATCATTACTAGGTGTACTTATTGGTGTCAATACTGGTCCATAATTAAATGCTTCTTCGCCCAATTCCTTGTAATAATCTTCGAAAGATCTTTTTTCATCTTCTGTGTTGTAATATTCTTGATACTCAAAGGTTTCCACGTTATATATAATTAAACTTATTGTAAAAATCAACACAAATGACTTCATGTTTAACACGTTATTATTGATATGCGTCGGTTAACACTCTGGTGAGTTTTGTAGCGTTTGCGAAACCGGTTATTATGTCATAGGTCGACGATGTTTTTATGCGTAAATTAGTCGATGCCGGTCGCTTATATGTATTAGATTAAACTGGTTTATAGCTTGTTTATATCAAAAGTTGCCAGCTGTAGGTATTAGATTGAATATAAAATATAGGTGTTATACTAAAAAGGAAATATTGTTTCTTAAAAAAAATGTTTGCTTTCGAGTGTAGTGCGGCTAAGTTTTTCGTGTATAACAATTTCAATTACTAGATAGGTATTTATCCGTTTGAACATTAGGTACGCCTGTCATGTGCGGCGCGTCATCATGAACCTTGTAGGGACGCACGAAGGTTGATATTGGATTGTAGCTGCGCACGTCAGTTGAAGTCTTTGGCAAGTCTTTGGCGGACGAACAGTCTATTTAAGAGCCATCTAGATATGTAGTTCTCCGAATAAAAGTGAAGAACAAATAAAACAGGTGCATAATTACGGTTTTTTTTTGGCATATTTATCCCTCCATAGTTAGCTATAACCGTTTTGAACTTATCGGCTTTTTGCATGACACTAATGCTGGTAGGTGTCGAGACACATTAACATTTTTCAAAGCTGACATCGGAAACGACACAGCCGAATAAAAGCGTTCTTTCACATCATCATTGTTCCTATCTGTGTTTCCTAAGAACAGTACAGAACCTTAACTAAGAATCCTTGAATTTTTGAAGTACCTATTTCAACAAAAATGTTGGGTCGTTCGGGGATGCGTGATTCGGCGAAATAAAACTGGTACACTTTACGTCTGTGACATACAAACAAAAAAAGTATATCCGTGAATACTTCATGTAGGTACCTACTTGCTTACAAATACGCCTTAAAAAGAACACAAGATATTCAGAAATCGTAAAACGGGAGTCACAAACCTTTAGTACTTTTTGCCGGGAGGGTTATAATAAAAGCAATGTTTTCTGTTACCTTTTCTGTTGATAGGTGCAGCCGCTAATAGATATATCGGAGCAGCCAAGGTACTCAAAAATATCTGAATATTGCACCTTAACATTTTGATAGTAGAGGCTTAGTTCAATCAAATATTTTGTGAACACCGTGGCCGCTCAGATATACACTACGCTACAATTGCCTCGACATGTGTTGACTTCAAATGAGCGAGGACATCATGGTACCGTGTACAGGAAAGACCTCTATACTCGTACTTATAGCTCGATTTGACTCATGCCCAGCTCAAACCTTCAACTCACCCTCCCCCCCTCCATTTTCTTTTGGCAGTTTCAGCAACACTTCGTCGCACGCGACACTTCCGAAATTGTATAAGTACCTAACTGTCTAGTGCTAGTGCCTACACAATTTATGCTCGTAAAAGGAAAGTTGAATCAATGTGTTCGTCGAAAAAATATAAAAGTAGTTAGGTAAATAAAATATCCAGGACTCTCTGTGGTTCCTTTCAATACATTATCGAAAGAACGACCATAAAACAAAGAACATTAAAAGAAGACTATTACAGATATGGCGACGACGAATAATGGATTGGATGATCTTATCCACAGAGACTTTTTAACTTTAATAAAGATTAAATGTAATGGAACTTTTGCAGCTTTTGGTTACCGTATTCGTAGCTTTTATTCCAGTTTTACGGATGGTAGGTAATTTAATATACGGAGGGACGGACGGACAACAAAGTGATCCTTTAAGGTTTCCGTTTTTACCTATTGAGGTACGGAACCATAAAAAAAAACATTAGGTACTCTTCTTTTTGCCGACAATCGGATAAAAATCTCAACACTGTGTGATTAACGTAAGTGCCAACATTTGGTACAATTTTTAAATTACTTTGCAAAGTGCGGCAGAGTGTTAAAGCGCACACTAAACGGTATGCAGATATATCAAACGCCCGAAAGTTTCCGTCGTCTGGGACTGTTCCGTAAAGACCGTAAACTGCACGTAAATAGGGGATATTACTGCAATGTTCTGCCGCCAGAGTGCAGCACTACCGACTCAGTAAATTGATAGACTAACTTATACCAAAGACATATGTAACTTCGTATAAGACGAATAAAGTCAAAGGAAAAAACGTGCCTCGGAATTCAAGTAAAAGTCATTCTCGAATAGATGGCGCACACACCTTTAGCCTATCTTCGTCTAGATGGCGTGACGACACCGTTTCATATTTAACAATTTTAACACATAGATATCAGTGAATGAACATGGATCAAAATGATATAAAAATAATAAAATCATTTATCCATATATATAATTTTTTTGATAACTCTATACGTTTTCATTTTGAGTTTTAGTCGTGTGTCGATAGATGGCAGTAAATTTACAGTGACTACAAAATTTACAATGACAGGACCCCTCTATACTATCTATTCTTTTTGCTTATACATACTGTGCCTTAAACTGTTTTTTGACAAGTTTTCACAGACAATAAAATATGACATTGATGCATCAAGGCGGGTTGTTAACAAGGGCCTACCGGTAAACGCGAAAATTGAAATTTAGTTTAAAAAAAAAAGTTATCTGCCTCTTTATCGCTCGAATATGCAAGAGTTATAGAGAGATTATCACGTGACGTGTGATGTGTCAATGTGGTTTGTTTACTGTATGTGCCACAAAGGTGCCACCTACGCAGAGCTTTGCCTAATATTCCCTATTGTCGGAGGACTTCCTAGAGGGCGGATGGTATTACTGTAACTTGTTAAAAGAGGTCATGTTCAGGCCCCAATAGATAACATGTCAATCGCTAACGCTCCGTAGCGGACGAAACGCAACTGTCACTGTCACACTAATATGGAAGAGTGATAGAGAGACACAAAGCGATTCGATCGCCTGGTATTCATATCTCTAAAATTCTTAGTCTTATCGCTAAAAAGCGATCTATTGCGGTCAACCTTTAAGTAGCGGAAATTAATAAATGTAGGTACCTATATTATGTAATGTCAGTAGGTAGGTGTCCCAGATAAAATAAAATAGGTAATATTTTTGGTTCAATAATTTAATTGGTTCATCTTACATCGCATTCATCATACTGCACTGGCGTGCACAAAAAGACATAACTGGACTGAAAAAAAAAAGTTAGGGTAGACCGGGGTAAATTGTAACACGGGCAATCTGCAAAAGCGTAATAATATGCATTTTTCCATGCACGAAATAGGCTATGAAATATCTCGACGTACACCAGCCAGTCGCCTGGTGCATTGAAATATCGATACGGAAAAAGAAAAATAGTACATTACTACAGAGGCTGGGAAGTAAGGGGTTGCCGGCCGAATGCATATAGACGGCCGAACGTAGAGAGGCCGGATAGTTATGAGGCCGACAACCCCTTTTCACGCCGAGGTATGTATAGTGCTTTTCTTAAACATCCAATGAAATAATAATAAAAATTGATGATGATGATGATTGTTTCATGTCCTAATGTGATAGGTTATTCAGTGCGTGGGGTTCATAAGGGGAACGAAAATTTTATTATTTTTGCGCTACGACGCACGGTTTAAGAGCATTATAAAGTATTTTTAGTTCTTTTTATCTTTTTTTTGTTTTTTTTTTTAATATTAATTAGGGGTTTCTTACAGAGGAACGAACATTTTCTTATTTTTGCGCTACGACGCATGGTTTAGGAGATACAGCCCTATAAATTTTTATTTGTTTTTTTTTCTTTTCTTGTTTTTTTAAATATTAAGGGGTTTCCGAAAGGGGAACGAAAATTTGATTATTTTTGCGCTACGATTTACGTTTTAGGAGATACAGCATTATAAAGTTTTTTTTTATGTTTGCTTTTTTTTTTAATATTAATTAAGGGTTTCTTACAGAGAAACGAACATTTTATTATTTTTGCGCTACGACGCATGGTTTAGGAGATAATAATAATAATAATAACGCAGGGCAGCTTGTGGCGAGCTGTTGGGGATTAGCGACCTCACGTACCCGAGTGCTCCTGGAGAGTTCTGTTACCCGCAAGGAGGGTGGGTGGGACAGGATTATCTGCCTCTGGCTTGCCTTAGCCGGCCGGCCAGAGTGGAGTCGTTAGAGCTATAAGCTCCAGGGGTGGAAGTGAAATATGCATAAGACGCGAGTTGGCACAGTGGCTGTTAACAGCCACTGGGTAGAAAGCGGCGCACACCTCTCGACACCCCTGAGCCGCTCACACCGGTGTTGCCCTTGAGCCATCCTAGATGTCGCTTTTTGTGGGGGCCCATCTTGTGAGGGCGAGTCACCGTCTGCCGGAAATAAAATTGCATACCGTTTTATTAGGCAGGCGTCCGGTTTTTTACCCCATAGCTCAGTTCTTAGTCCATCGCTTTCACCCAATAACCTAGTTGATTTTAGATTCCATCAACTCTCAATAGTCCTTACACCCTGGCGGGTGCTGCCTCTGCGTGCGTCCCATGACACGGGCAAGGGCAGCCTCCGCTCGGTGTACCCCTTACATTTCATTAAAGTGTCAAAAGGGCCTCTACGTGTTGGCTTCGGCTCCGCGCACGCCTCCCAAAGGTCCGGAACACCATTGTTCCGTGATGGGAAAGACATACAAATAATAATAATATGCATAAGACGCGAGTTGGCACAGTGGCTGTTAACAGCCACTGGGTAGAAAGCGGCGCACACCTCTCGACACCCCTGAGCCGCTCACACCGATGTTGCCCTTGAGCCATCCTAGATGTCGCTTTTTGTGGGGGCCCATCTTGTGAGGGCGAGTCACCGTCTGCCGGAAATAAAATTGCATACCGTTTTATTAGGCAGGCGTCCGGTTTTTTACCCCATAGCTCAGTTCTTAGTCCATCGCTTTCACCCAATAACCTAGTTCATTTTAGATTCCATCAACTCTCAATAGTCCTTACACCCTGGCGGGTGCTGCCTCTGCGTGCGACCCATGACACGGGCAAGGGCAGCCTCCGCTCGGTGTACCCCTTACATTTCATTAAAGTGTCAAAAGGGCTTCTACGTGTTGGCTTCGGCTCCGCGCACGCCTCCCAAAGGTCCGGAACACCATTGTTCCGTGATGGGAAAGACATACAAATAATATTAATAATAAATTTTTTTTTTGCTTTTTTTTTCTTTTTTTCTTTTCTTGTGTTTTTTTTAATGTTATTAAGGGGTTTCCTAGAGGGGAACGAAAATTTGATTATTTTTGCGCTACGACGTAGCTACGGTTTAGGAGATACAGCATTATAAAGTTTTTTTTGTTTTTTTTTTTTTTTGTGCTTTTTTTTTAATATTAATTAAGGGTTTCTTGCAGAGGAACGAACATTTTATTATTTTTGCGCTACGACGCATGGTTTAGGAGATACAACCCTATAAATATTTTTTTGCTTTTTTTTTTCATTTTTTTCTTTTCTTGTGTTTTTTAAATGTTATTAAGAGGTTTCCTAAAGGGAAACGAAAATTTGATTATTTTTGCGCTACGACGAATGGTTTAGGAGATACATCATTATAAATTTTTTTTTGTTATTTTTTTTTCTTTTTTGTGTGTGTTTTTTTTAATATTAATTAAGGGTTTCTTACAGAGGAACGAACATTTTATTATTTTTGCGCTGCGACGCACGGTTTAGGAGATACAGCCCTATAAAGATTAAAAAAAAAAGAAATCGTACCATAAACCATAAAGCATAAATTGCCTATAGTTTTTTTTTAAAGCGGTGCGATAGTGTGTTATCACTTTAATGGCTGAATGCCACGATGGTGTGTCACACATATCTGTGAAATGGAAATTAAAAAAAAAATTACTTCCCGGCCTAGGCCTTAAATTTTGTATGAAATTCCTTTACAGTTCTCTGGAGTTGCTCCGCCCTAAACGTGATACTTCGAAGCCTTTCATTGCATGTTTGAGAAAAAATCTTAACCACAGCTCTTTGCGGTTCGTAATACAATTTCAAAGATGGAAGACGTTACTTCACCAGCATTGCGGCTTTTTGGCATCCTACCTCCATTAAGCGCAGTCAACATACTCGACAAGATACATGAAGATAACACCCCACTAGATCTTTTTGAACATTGGTTATGATCGTAAAATGCCGTGGCATTACTGGGCTGAGTGGGAATACTTTTTTCGCCTGTTCCTCTTTCTTTCCTGTCTCTTTCTTAAATATGTAACCAACCATGATGAGAGCGCAAATAAATGTATTCTATTCTATTATATTCAAAAAATAAGCAAAATTTTCATTACGATGAGATTGAGAGCGCTAATAAAGTATGTACGGAATATCATTTGATATTGACCACTAGCTTTTCGATGAAGGAAACCGTCGCGAGAAAACATGCATACATGTGTGAAGAAATTCAAAGGTGTATAACTGTATACAGTCTTCAATCCGCATTAGGCCAGCGTTGGGACTATAAGTAGCCCAGCCGGCCTAGCCAAGGTGACAATCGCTATCGCTACGACAGCGAAACGCTTTGTGTCTCTCTATCACTCTTCCATATTAGTGCGACAGGGACAGTTGCGTTTCGATCGCTACAGAGCGTAAGCGATTGGTATGTTGGCTCCGCGGCCTTACCCTCTCGCGATTGAGAGGAGGCCTATGCCCAGCAGTAGGACGTTATATAGGCTGAATTAGTACCCGTTATTATTATTTAATGCTCTATCTAGTGATAAGAGGTGCTTTATACCGGCACCAACGTATTTCCGTAATCAAATGAGGCCCGTCCTAACAAATAACCATCAATGTCGTTGTGAATTTTAGGGGACTGAGATCATAACGCTATCTCCTTTACCCTTGTTAAGACCAACCAAGAGTGAAAGAGATGGCATTATGGCCTGACTCGCCACTTAGTTTTGCGGCAAGTATAACAGCAAATATAATGGTTTTAAACACATATGTAGTGCAGGTAAGTAGCAATGTATGCATGTGAGTCGCCGTCATAGTATAATATAAGTACTAGCTTTCGCCCGCGACTTCGTCTGAGTGGAATTAGTAACAGCAGCTAGAGTATGTATAGCGCCTGGATAAAATCTAATATCAATCATTAAATTTGAGCATATTATGCTTAATTGCATCAATATCAGGCAATTCATTAATTATCTCAATTCCACCTCCCTATTCACCTCCTTTAGGGGTTACTTTCGTTATAAAAACTATCCTATGTCCTTCCCCGGAACTGAAACGTTATCCATGCCGAATTTCAAATAAATCGGTTTAGCGGTTTGAACGTGAAGACATAATAGACAGACAGAGAGTAATACATTTTCGCATATATAATACTAGCTTTTGCCCGCGAGTTCGTCTGCGTGGAATTAGTGAAAGCAGCTAAAGTAGGCATAGCGCCTGAATAATGCTAATAGCAATCATTCAATTCGCGCATTGCTTACTTAAATTATTAGGCAATGCATTAACTCTTTAAATTCCACCCCCTTTGCATCTTCAGGCATGTATTTCCGACATAAAATCTATCCTATGTCCTTCCCCGGGACTCAAACTATCTCTATACCAAATTTCAACTAAATTGGTTCAGCGGCTTAAGCGTGAAGAGGTGACAGACAGACAGACAGACAGACAGACGGACGGACGGATGGACAGACGGACGGACGGACGGACGGACAGACGGACAGACGGACAGAAGGACAGACGAACAACGGAGTCTTAGTAATAGGGTCCCGTTTTTACCCTTTGGGTGCGGAACCCAAAAAGTGACCATTAATCGTGAGTGTACGACATAGCGATTTGTTTATATCGTGTAGTACGCGACAGGGTACGTGTATAGATTACGTAGGTACACGCAGATATGCTACACTCAGAATCGATCAATCGCAATCTTTGTTAACACCCGACTTTAGATAAGGGACTCCTCTCTATTATTCAGCTCGTGGACAGATATCGTATTTCCATCTTCCTCTATAAGCTATGTCTAGGTATATTACCAAGGCACTAAGTTCGCCTTTTGTACTTTTTTTGATGTGCAATAAAGTTTAACGACAAGGTTTATTTTCAACCGATCAAACTAAATAAATAATCTAAACATTACATTGAAATTAAAACTAAACTCTAACAACTATATCTCTACACATATTTACAAGTAAAAAGTTTAAATAAATAAATTACCTCTTCACGCTTAAACCGTTAAACCGACTTAGATGAAATTTGGATTTGTGATTGAGGCCCGAGAAAGGACATAAGTAGGATATTTTATCAATCATCATCATCAGCGTCCTACATAGACAAAGTCCCGGGCTTCTACCCGATTGGGATTTTCGTGCATAACTCCAATATAAAAGATTGTATCAAAATACAACGCCAAGAAGATCATGATTCATTAATGTAAAGTAAATGTAATAATAAGTTGTCACTCACGCCAGGCCAGCTGTGTCTCTTATAGCAACTATACCTACATATCTCTCTTTATACCTATAAATGTAAACACGAGGGTCAATAGAAATCCCAATGCAATACCAGGCAAATAATTGGTTTCGACATACCTGGTTCGGGAACAAAGGGTACGACACCAAAGGTTTATTAGCAATCAACTGACCGCTTCACTCGCATCCCAAATTAACACGCCGGCCACAATATCATCCAATCGGGTTATTCCCACTCAGCCTTGTGTGAATGCGGCGAGGACATCCAAACCATGGACAGGTGTGGCTCAGTCCGCGATTTCGTCGCGTCGCTACAAGTACATGCGGCCCACACCAGTTTTGGTGTCTAGCAGTAGTATTGCCGCGCGCCGCTATGGAACGGACGCCTGCTCGCGCTTGCGCTTGTATCTCTTGTAATAGACGTTTGTTAGAGAGTGAATCTTCTGTGCCTAGTACTAATATTTATTCAGTGCCTATGGCACTGTGAGCAGTGCAGCTATGGCGGCGTGGCGGTGTTCCATAGAACACATCATCGAACTCATACACTGGAGCAAGAGAAAACGTGCAACTCACACCCGAAGCAGCAGCGTGGCCCAACTGTTTAAATGTTGACCTATAAATTTAAAAACATTTCTAAATAATTTTATCTGTACTTATTTGAAATAATTCTACACAAGTCTGTTTAAGAAATTGACAATATACATAGATACAAACACCCAAGACTTAGGTCTGTCTTGGGACAGTATTTTTTCCACTTTTAAATTTATTCCAAGCTTATTAGATACAAAGAGCAAAAAAATTAGAGGTCTTTTTACACACACAAAATTTACCAACTAAATCACCTGTCGACGTAAAACATTCCCATTTCATATTTAAGTCTAGATACTTAAATATGAAATGTAAAAAAAATATTTTTATCAACACTGAGCATTACAATATTTTAGTGGTAACTACTGGAAAAAATAATTTCCAGTGGTAACAACTTGGTGGTAATAACCCATCCAATCGAAGGTGTCTGTTCGGCTAGACTACGCCTTGATTGTTAATTATTCTTGCTGGTTATGTATTCTGTTGGACAGAATTGACCGTAAAGTGTATTTAGGTAACACAGAATCACCCCGGAATTTGGGATCCGTCTCTCTATCGCTCTTGCTTATTTGATCGATAAAAGATCGGTTATTTTGTTGTGTTTTTTATGTCAGATTTGGTGAATACATTCAATACATAGAGTTCCCTTTTTTGTACAATATACAGGTAAGCGCAATTTTACAAAAACGTCTGAAATGTTTTCGTAACTCGACCGAAAATAACTACCTTTTGTACTACATTGGGATTTTGTGTTTAAGTATTCCACCCAGAATGAAGAGCTCTAAAAACTTATGGAAATTCATCAAAATCTGACAAAAGAAATGTGGAAAAAATGTATAAGGGTAAGTAGATATTTATGGGTCAACACAATTATTTGGCCTTACCGCCCCAAACCCCAAGTGTATGAAATAAAAACGGCCTGATAACTTTCAGTGTGTGTCAGAAAGTTAGCACGTTCATTTCGAGAAAATAAAAGGTTACGAAGTAAAGCGGAGTACAAACGGAACGTAGAAGTATTTTGAACTTTTGACGAATAATTTATTGCTAGCTCGTGTTTCCTACAAGTTTACACAATCTTATTTTACAAACTGGAGATGATGCCCCTGTAATACCGAAAGTACAGTCGACAAAGAACAACGAATAAATAAATTGAGCAAGAACTTTTATTACACTATCTATTAACTTTAAGCGCACGGGGTTGTGTTTAATCTCTTTGACGGGACTAACTTTTTAATTTAAATGGCATTCAATAGAAATGGCTAAAAAGCTAACTTAAATGATAGGAGATTTTGTTTAAGTACTAGAATATAAGTAATTGAGACACATGTCAATCCAAGGTGTACTTAAATGCTATTAATTTGTTTCTAAGTTTAACTTCTAGTTTAAAGTTTCGTCCTTCAATTTCTAAGAATAAGACATCAAGGGACTTGCAAGTCGTAATCACAATTCTCTCAGCATTGCAGTGCTCACGTTCCTCCTGATACTAGATCCGGTGCCAATTTCAAATAAGTGAAATGGCATGGGAGATGTTGTAGTTGCAGGTAAGTTAACGTAGGACTACCCACTCGTATGGTTTTAAAATATATAATACCTCTAGTTTACCACACTGTGTCCAGCAAAAATATTGTTCAGATCACGAATTTATGTGCAATTTATCCCGACGACGCATTTTTTGATTGACGATTTCAAGACAAGCGTACCTATTTATCAACTAGAAACCGATTAACAAAGAAAAACAAAAGTAATTGATCACCAAGAAATAACCAATTTTCCTCGTCACTAGAACGTCCTCAATAGCCGTGAGCGAGCACAAAGCGCTCTCTAAAATATCGGATACCTCTTGTAGACTACGAAGAGGCTGCAACGATGTGCATCAGTCACGATTCAGGATTCCTGCCGCTTATTGAACGCTGCACTTCAAAACTAGTACAAGTGCGAAGTGCGGGATGGTCAAACGATGGCCATTATCTCTAAAATATGTCGGTACCTATATACTTAGACAATTTCAAGTAATTGAAAGTTTGAAGTAATGGTCGGACAAATTATAAAATGGACAACTTTACTATTTGGTCGATAACTCAAGGTCCATTTATTGAGAAAGGAAACGGCTTCACGAGTGATAAAGGATGATTATTATTGTGTCGTAGAACAGCTATAAGCATGCTCTCACATTCCTCACATATATCCGACATCTAACATTTAATCGAGTCATATACTGACAATCATAAAACATACAATAAACAATAATTGAGTTCATTTAATGGTTAAAATTATTCAAACAAAAAAACATAACGGTGGTGCGGTACATCATCATTTTATTGACAGTGACTTTAACTTTAAGTAAATTTAAGTCTCACTCTTTAAACGTCAAACCAAATTGCCCCCGAAAAACCGCCGTATGTACGAGAAAAACATGCAGAAGGCAGCGGATCGGAAGGTCCATTCGCGGGTTGTAAAGTCGGCATTAGATAGTATTAGTGTTCAGGGTTCCCTTAGGAGCCGCAGGTACAGAGGAAAGGCCGGACCCGCGGCTATTAGGACAGACTGCGTGATCCTCTTCCGGCCTTTCGCTACCTAATAAAATATGTACGAGATTTTGCCTTATCATTGCTATTTAGTTTGGTAAGAGCTCTTTAGAAGCGTTTAACTTCTGTCTATGAAGTCTTTGAACCGTAAAAACCCGTTTTTAATGAAAACGCATTTTCCCTAGTTAAAACTAGTTTTCCGTAAGGCCTCGGTGAAAACTTGTTTTGACTAATTGTTCAAAAATGTATTTCAGTGAAAACTAGTTTTCACAAAATAATATACATAACACAAAATAGTTTTATTATTCTAAATTGCCATTATGAATGAATTTAGAATAATAATATTTATTCCAGGACAAGTCCCATATTATGTTAGTAACAAGATAGGTACATGCTTAAATTTAGTGTTAGTGCAAAGCATGATAAATAAAATTTAACAAATAAAACTTAAAAACTTATAACCTACCTACGTAATAATACATGAACAAGTTTTCATCAAGACTTTTCGGAAAACTAGTTTTAAGGCCCGAGCCTAACTCGAAACTCGACTTTTAAATCTAATTATACACATGTGTCGACACGACTGTTCTTGCGTACGTATTTCCCTTCGTTAAAACGACCACACTGTGACATCAACAAATGTTAACTATTCCTCATAGTCACATGTTGGTGGGTGCAAAAAGTTGAAGTTTACGGACCGCGCATGTTTCGCTAGCTTAACTGCGGACGAGTTTAGTGTTTATTTAATTTATTGTACGATCAATTTTTCTGCTCAACAATGTTTTCTCGAATTTTGCTAACAGATAATTGATAACTTGTAATAAGGTACCACATACCAGAAGAAAAAATAATTCCAGTTAAAACTAGTTTTCACCAAAGCGGTTCGGAAAACTATTCTAAACTAGTGAAAACGCGTTTTTGCCAAGGCATTACTTAAAACGGGTTTTTTTTACGGTAGAATACATGTTAAATAGAGAAAAAAAATGCTGTCGGAACGCTTGTCTCAACCGATTTTAGCAATCCATAGTTGATGACAGACCCGTCCGACCCAGACCCGCGCTGACATGGAAAGGGTCGATGGAGTCTACGGTATATTTCGACAGATAACCAATAAGAATCTTGAAGGACGGTGACAGATTAGATTGATTTAGAAAGATTGAGCCTTGTGTACCGTTACGAATTGTAGGAGAATTGAGTATTCAATCGGATAAATTGTTAGGTATATAATTATTACCCATAGTTTTTATTTATTTACTGTGTCAAAATTATAAAACAACTTGAAAGTTTAAAGATTTTCATAGGTCAAAATGTTGGCATTCCCGTTAGTTCACCCGAATCAAAGGGTTAAACTAGTCTTGATGTTTGTGTTTAACTGAGAGTCATAAATATCGGGTCTTTGTTTTTCTATGCCTAACTAGAAATACATTAAACTGCTTTGTTGTTGCAAAGTTAGAGAGCTCAATATCCGGGTTCTTGTGAAGAGCTATTACGAGTTTTATAATGACTTCCTATTATAGGTATTTGATTAAGACTACCCCGGAAGAAGTTGTACAATTTTGAGAATTAACAACTCCTGTAGTGAATGGATTCAGGCCAGAGTGGCATGCCAGCGAAGGGTGTGAGCTTAATTTTCCCTGATAACAAAGGCAACTAACTGATGCGTCTTTGCATTTAATATGGGTAACAATTTTTATAATTAATTGTATAAACTATTTTCTGTCCTGATATTATGACCGTGACCGCCGCCAATTAACAGCTTCTATCTATATATCCCTATCTAGTAATAAGGATAGCACAGCTAAGTAGAGGGATTTCGATGCTCTCAAAATTATACCCTTTTTCCAGTTCTCTCTCTGTCTATATATAGATATAACTCTATAGAGAGTTGTTAAATTTTTTGTAAGGACGAGGAAGATCCTAAGGATTTGGGTCAAGTGCGTGTCGCATTTACGCGTGCATTGTTTTAGAAAATAAACAATGGGGATTTTTAAATGGGAAGTAGCTATTTAGGTCACGAGGGAATTCATGTGCTTTGAAAGTCTTGTTTTATCTTACCTTCTAAATATATTTCGTCCCATTGCTATTAGTTAAGCTCTTACTTACCTATTTACTTACTGCTATGGCGCAACGACCCGAAGTGACACCCATTGCTTCTCTGTCCAAAGCCGTTTCTGTCTAGTCGACGGCGCTGAGTTCGCTAAGGGCTTATAGCAATTCGTCTCTCCGGCAGGGATTAAGCTCTAAAGTACCTAATTCCCTTTTTATTCTTTCCATCTCAATTTCTTCACTCACTCGCTCATCGTTTCTCTCCGATCCGACAGCTAACAGTAGGTATTAAATGAAAATGAAAAACACAAGCGCAAAACGTGATAACGGCACCGCGTATAAAATACTCATGCTCGAATTGCAATAAAAGGAGGAAGCTTTCAAAAAGCCAAAGGAATAACGCTTGAGAAAGACTTTCTTTTATTCTATTGGAAATGGAGAACCCTAATCCGTGCACGGATCGGTACCTTGGGACGTGTATTGGTTGGGTGAGTGAACCTGGGTAGCTAGTGTATCTTGACCTGGAGATTTGCAAAAACCAAGTGTAATTAGAGAGCGCTCTTATGCTGGGTCTACGGCAAGCGATCAGAATAACAGCAATGAACTCGCCACGACTATTCCGCTAAAGATTTAGTTCTACATGACTTATTGCATCCTGCTGGTTTCGGAATGGAAATGGATACGCAGAGCAATATTTTAACTGCATATCTTTATGATGGTCGAAATCGTAAGTCTTTGCTGTTATGCTTAATACATTGTATTATTGTTAGTCGTGGGATGACAATGCGATTATAATTAAAATGGTATACCTTCCAGGTTCATAATATTGAATGAATAAAATAAATTACCAAATCATTTTTCGAATAATTTAAACATTGCATTAGCAATATAGAATTTTCTGAGTCACGTAATTAAATAATCCATCATAATCCGGAAAATCCCGTTGAGGATTGTAATTGGGGGAACGTAAACAAAAAGAAAATCGAGTATTTCGTCTCGTTTTCCTTCCATTTCTGTTTTGTTGAACAAACAATTTGGAATTTTACTGTGAAACACTGAATTGTTTACGCAATTATTTTCAATGGACATATTGATTAATGATTATTTTTCCAGTAATTGGCTGGCCATCTCCTAGACAATAATACGTTTACATTTCTGGCTATTCTTTATTAGAATCACAATGTTTCTATAGATGAGTGCACCCAGTTCATTGCCGGTAAAAAGAGGTTCCTACACATGTAGAAATTCTAAGTTCTTGCAGCTGTTTCTTTTACCTATGGTCGAATAAATGGGGCACTTTGTGAGGGCATTTATCACCTAAAAAAAGTTGTCACGACGTCTGAAACTGCTGTAATTCCGCATCAAAATTCAAGGGTTAATCAAGTTAGCTATACATCATCGCTATACGGGAAAATCTGGGATTCAGTTTGACATGGTCACCAATCGAGGGTTTCGCAAACATTATTTTGAGAGTGACAGTGTCAGAGCTTTATGGGCCCACGTCCGTAATGATACCAGGATCAAATCAGCGAATGAGTAAGGTAAACCTACTGGTGCTCGACGCGGACCCGGATTGACAATACGCGGATTGTCAAAAGAGGTGACAGCAAGGTGTCATTTATTGGGCATTAGCATGTCGAGTTCTAGTAAGTTTACCTTATCTCACTATGAACACGTGACGCATTTGATCTCGGCATATACAGAACAGAACCTCTATTGATAATGACTTAAGTTTCAAGATAACATGTACTGGGACCGCGTCGAGCACCAGTACGTTTACCTTATATTTGATCAATTTTGATTCCCGGGCACTTCATAAACAATAAAATTAGAACATGACATTGTTATTAAGTCCCATAAAAATACTTACAAATAAGTTTAAACAGCAAGCGTTTATTCCGAAAGTGTTGCGAAACTTGCGAATACTTTGCTAATGCACCAGTCGCTCGACTGTGTTTACAAAATGCTCATTATTTCCTCTTCGATCATCAATTTATTCGATATAGTGTTAGTCGGCAGTTCGTGTCTTCTCATCTGTGTAAAAAGTCACGTATTATGAGGGCTGAAAGATTGTCTGTGAGTAATAATAGCCGTATAAGGTTGGTGATTAGGGTTATAGGAACGTATTTTAGAAGAATGCAAGTAGGTACATGGAGTTTATGAATTCTCGTAACGTGTTATTAGTATGAGTTAAGGCCCCTTTTAACTAGACTTTGACTAAATTTCTTCAAGAGCGAGAGCTGGATATTTCTAAATCAGGCTCTTAATTTGCATTAGTGCCGTACAGTAGGTACTTATATGCAATACATATGTAGATATCTATACCACAATTTAAAATAGGTACCTAGTACCTACCTACTAAAATCAATTATTTACCTACTTACTAGTGTAACGATTTTCCCGTATCTCGATTACTTACATATATTCTATCAATAAATCACAGAGATTGATTGGCATCTCAAAGGGGTAGAGAATTATTGGAAATTATTCATATAACGACTGCGGTCAATCGAGCTCAGTCTCAAGGGATAAAAAGAGCGAACCTATATTAGACCATACAGATGTAGTGCATAATTATTTTCCATCGTATTTTCACGGAAACTTACGAAAGTGTCTTGCTATTTCAGTCAGCTTCGGTACAAAAAGTACTGACATTAATGAACTAGCATGACAAGTACGAACGTTTCCGACAAATTACGATGGAAAACAATTAAGCACAAACAGAGAAGCTGATAGAATAATATAAATAAATAAGCTTCGCCGACAGGGAAAGACTCGAACGCAATTAATGTCGACCAATCCCGTCATCGGAGAATTTTAATGACACCGCTAGTGACGGCTCATAAGCATAAGATTACCGGCCTAACGCGTTCAGAGTGTAGCTCCGATTATATTAGATCAAAGGTCCCAAAATTTAATTCGTACAAACACATTGCATATGCATAATGCCTATAACACCCCCCTCCCCCTACCCTCCCCCCTGCATATGCGGTTATGCCGCCTGTTGTTACCTAGTCTTAGCTTGTATTTCGCTTTTTGTATTTTTTTTTACTTTATGGTGCAATAAAGGATATTTTACTTGCTTATTTATAATTACCTAAATGAATATATACCTTATAAGTCAAACAACGGTTCGCAGTATCGATTGAAATACATATATTTTTTCGTATATCTTAGAAGGCATCATAAACATCAAAGAGAGCGTGAAGGCGGCTTAGTGATTTCACGGTCAATATTTCATTGACTATGCTTTTGTTTGGTAAGTCCCGGATGTGGGACTAAAAGAGAGTAATAAATAAGGTTTCTTTAGGTACTTTCGGACATGTGAACGTGCCCTACTAATTTGACAATACTTATTTCGCAACAGGCTGGATGTTTCCATGATCCCTTACGGTTGTAATTTCACAAGGCCGGTAAGTTTCTTTTTTCTTTGTTTGTTATGTTAATTTTCCTCGTTCTGCTAAGAACTTTGGTGATCTTTTCCTTTGTCCCAAGTGTATATCGTACAGCGGGAAGTTTAAAGGTCATCATTTTAGACATTTAGGTACCTATGTAGGTATGTATATTATCTATGTCCGAATTATAAAGCATTTACACATCTTGGGCGGGTTGCTTTAATGCATTTTAATGATTTTAAGAAACTAAAACTTCACAAAAAACACTACGCTTTATCGGCATAGACACGCAAATCAAGATAATTGTTTTTCTTGACATCTTAAACTAAAATTGACTGAACTTTTTTCGTTTGTGTTTAGCCGTGAATGTATCTTGTATATCTGTAAATATGTTTTTGTAAATATGTTGTAAATACGTTTGGATTATGTAAATATGTCTTATATTTTCTGATTTACATGCCTTCTGGCTGAATGCGCTAATACCTACATTCTATTGTGTATGATAACATCTAATGTAGGTACGTGCATTTTTAGCAAATAAAAATTTGAATTGAATTGAATATAATTATCTATGAAAACGGTAGAGACAAGGGTTTGACGTGAGAAAATTGGAGACAATAAAAGATAACCCTGCGCCAAATTCGATCGCTGTTACAGATTTTACAACAGGTACGCATTTATTGTCATCAAGACATTTATTTTTAACTTTTCACTTAACAAAGTTTACACTCGGCTGGCGGCGCGGCACCTTGCATTGACTGGCCTACAATCGCTCTCTGTGATTTGTAATTTGTAAATCTAAATATATAAACGTGAAAGACCTGACTGACTGACTGACTGACTGACTTAAATCAACGCACAGCCCAAACCGTTGGGACTAGAAAGTCCAAATTTGGCAACTAGATTCCTTATAAGGTCTAGGGGTCTACTAAGAAAGGATTTTTCAAAATTCATCCCCTAAAGGAGTGAAATGGGGGTCCAAAGTTTGTATGGGGAAACAAGATTAGTTAGACTATTTTATTCCAAATTTCACAGGAGTATTCCTAAAGATAAATGAGTAAACACGTGTTTCAGGTTTTTTGAAAATTGAACCCCTAAGAGGGGGAAAAGTCCCCAATAGGGTTGATATCTCAAAATATCAATATGGGTATCGTTTTCATAGTATTTTGAGACGCTAATAACAAAAATGGCATCAAAATTAAAATTAACGTAGCCGAAGTGAACAATCATCCCCCTGGTGGGGGTGCAATGGGGTTGAAATTTCAAAATATCAATATGGGTATCATTTCCATGGTTTTGTGGGACGCTAATTACAAAAATGGGATCAAAACTAAAATATAACGTAGCCGACGTGAACTATGGCCCCTGGTGGGGAATGCTAATTACGAAGATAGCATAGACGGTTGTAACATACACGCTGATTTACAGCCACACGTGATCCAGACTTTTGAGAATGCAATGCCTTGAAGTAATTTTTTTTAGCTATTAGCTCAGGGAAAATTTCACTAATACCTACAATGGCTGTTGAATCGTTGGATATTGATGGGACCATGTTGGCTCACACCGTAGTACCTATGATTGGAGATGGAGCCTGTCAGGCCGCGTAGCCAAGATGCCAATCGCCTACTCTCCGTAGCGATCGAAACGCAACTGTCACTGTCGCGCTAATATGGAAGAGTGATAGAGAGACATAATGCTTTTCGTTGTCGAAGCGATAGCTATTGTAACCTTGGCTAGGCCGGCTGTTTCGCGCCATCTCCTATCTTCTGTATGATACGCAGGTGATGGCCAGGGAGGTGCGCGAGCAAATCGTTAGTCACGTGGTGGCCAACTGGGTGGAGTTTGTTATTATGTCTCATAACAGTAACGGTGATAATTACTCCAGCTCCGTTGAATACTGCCTTGAAATGTCGCGCCCGTTTACTTACGGTAGTCTCTGCGAGTTGGTAGCGGCAGGACAACTGTTTCCGTGGGTTTTCGAAGTTTACCGCAACAATGAGCTATATATGAGAGTTGGTACTGTGGGTAATCCGGTGGGCCAACTAAGATTTTCAAGTGATTTGTCTAGCGGTCATTTTGACGTATATATTCGCAGTGAATTACTCGTAAGACCCACAATATCAGAGCCCCCTTCTTCACTCCTCTCTGTGGTTGCCAAGAAGATTACCACGAGAAGGAATGAAGAGATTAACACCCCACCACCCCATTTAGAATCAGACTCATCATTATCTCTTACCGCTACCAAAACAGTTACTAAAAAAACGCCGTGCCAGGTTCACGAATACTACACGGAACAAACAACTAAAAGCTGCCGCAAATAAATATATGCAAAACAAATCATCAGATCACCAAGCTGCCGTAAGCATGCAATTACCAAAAAATGAACCCTGATGTACACAGAGAAGCAGTAGCTAGGTATCAGCAAGCCCACCCCGAGGTAAACCGTGACACCTCTGCTAGGTATCAGCAAACCCACCCCGAGGTAAACCGTGACACCTCCGCTAGGTATCAGCAAATCACACACACTGATACACTTCATCCATGTAAAACTCCGCACCATTTTGCAATTCTCTCTCAAGTTGCCGTTTAATGTCGTCCGAAAAACTGTCCTTATATTTTTCCCAGAGACTTAACGGGTCAGTAAGTTGACAAAAAACTAACATTATTATGAAAATTTCACGCAGCTTGAAGGGAGAATCGCACAAAGCAGCTTCCTCTAAAGTTGAGTCCCAATGTTTATCGTCCTCTAGCAATCCAAGGGAGAACCACTAATGTAGTGTATAAGGAGGTGCTATAGGTACAAAAGGCTACAACTACATAAATAAAAAATATAAATTAAAAGGTGTTAGGTACAAAACGTACATTAGATTATATTAAATAAGTCGAGCTCGATTAATTGATATAATTACAATTCAGTACGGTTACCATCAGTTTGTCACTGACATAAACGCCGTCGAGAACGTAATTTACTTTCTATATATCCCGTTTGCACTAATATGCGAGTGCGAGCGAGATGTATAGAAAGTAAATTACGTTCTCGACGGCGTTTATGTCAGTGACAAACTGATGGTAACCGTACTGGTGTCTTCAAGTCAAGAGTGAATACTGTGAATAAGCTTTTACTGAAATAGTGAGCTACACCTTCGGCCTTGTCATCACTTTCCAGCAGGTGACACTAAGGTCAGTCACTGTTCAGTCCGTAAAAAAAAACAAAATTAAAAAAACTCTCCTGCGCGTGCGAAGCCGCGGGCAAAAGCTAGTCTAAATATATAAACGTGAAAGACCTGACTGACTGACTGACTTAAATCAACGCACAGCCCAAACCGCTGGGACTAGAAAGTCCAAATTTGGCAACTAGATTCCTTATAAGGTCTAGGCGTCCACTAAGAAAGGATTTTTCAAAATTCATCCCCTAAAGGAGTGAAATGGGGGTCCAAAGTTTGTATGGGGAAACAAGATTAGTTAGACTATTTTATTCCAAATTTCACAGGAGTATTCCTAAAGATAAATGAGTAAACACGTGTTTCAGCTTTTTTGAAAATTGAACCCCTAAGAGGGAGAAAAGTCCCCAATAGGGTTGATATCTCAAAATATCAATATGGGTATCGTTTTCATAGTATTTTGAGACGCTAATAACAAAAATGGCATCAAAATTAAAATTAACGTAGCCGAAGTGAACAATCATCCCCCTGGTGGGGGTGCAATTGGGTTGAAATTTCAGAATATCAATATGGGTATCATTTCCATGGTTTTGTGGGACGCTAATTACAAAAATGGGATCAAAATTAAAATATAACGTAGCCGACGTGAACTATGGCCCCTGGAGGGGAATGCTAATTACGAAGATAGCATAGACGGTTGTAACATACACGCTGATTTACAGCCACACGTGATCCAGACTTTTGAGAATGCAATGCCTTAAAGTAAATTTTTTTAGCTATTAGCTCAGGGAAAATTTCACTAATACCTACAATGGCTGTTGAATCGTTGGATATTGATGGGACCATGTTGGCTCACACCGTAGTACCTATAATTGGAGATGGAGCCTGTCAGGCCGCGTAGCCAAGATGCCAATCGCTTACTCTCCGTAGCGATCGAAACGCAACTGTCACTGTCGCGCTAATATGGAAGAGTGATAGAGAGACATAATGCTTTTCGTTGTCGAAGCGATAGCGATTGAAACCTTGGCTAGGCCGGCTGTTTCGCGCCATCTCCTATCTTCTGTATGATACGCAGGTGATGGCCAGGGAGATGCGCGAGCAAATCGTTAGTCACGTGGTGGCCAACTGGGAGGAGTTTGTTATTATGTCTCATAACAGTAACGGTGATAATTACTCCAGCTTCGTTGAATACTGCCTTGAAATGTCGCGCCCGTTTACTTACGGTAGTCTCTGCGAGTTGGTAGCGGCAGGACAACTGTTTCCGTGGGTTTTCGAAGTTTACCGCAACAATGAGCTATATATGAGAGTTGGTACTGTGGGTAATCCGGTGGGCCAACTAAGATTTTCAAGTGATTTGTCTAGCGGTCATTTTGACGTATATATTCGCAGTGAATTACTCGTAAGACCCACAATATCAGAGCCCCCTTCTTCACTCCTCTCTGTGGTTGCCAAGAAGATTACCACGAGAAGGAATGAAGAGATTACCACCCCACCACCCCATTTAGAATCAGACTCATCATTATCTCTTTCCGCTACCAAAACAGTTACTAAAAAACGCCGTGCCAGGTTCACGAATACTACACGGAACAAACAACTTAAAGCTGCCGCAAATAAATATATGCAAAACAAATCATCAGATCACCAAGCTGCCGTAAGCAATTACCAAAAAATGAACCCTGATGTACAAAGAGAAGCAGTAGCTAGGTATCAGCATCAGCAAGCCCACCCCGAGGTAAACCGTGACACCTCCGCTAGGTATCAGCAAACCCACCCCGAGGTAAACCGTGACACCTCCGCTAGGTATCAGCAAATCACACACATTGATACACTTCATCCATGTAAAACTCCGCACCATTTTGAAATTCTCTCTCAAGTTGCCGTTTAATGTCGTCCGAAAAACTGTCCTTATATTTTTCCCAGAGACTTAACGGGTCAGTAAGTTGAAAAAAACTAACATTATTATGAAAAGTTCACGCAGCTTGAAGGGAGAATCGCACAACGCAGCTTCCTCTAAAGTTGAGTCCCAATGTTTATCGTCCTCTAGCAATCCAAGGGAGAACCACTAATGTAGTGTATAAGGAGGTGCTATAGGTACAAAAGGCTACAACTACATAAATAAAAAATATATTTTTTTTTTTAAACAATTATGGCCTGGATGCGTAAAAAATATAAATTAAAAGGTGTTAGGTACAAAACGTACATTAGATTATATTAAATAAGTCGAGCTCGATTAATCGATATAATTACAATTGGTGTCTTCAAGTCAAGAGTGAATACTGTGAATAAGCTTTTACTGAAATAGTGAGCTACACCTTCGTAGGGTTGCAAATAGAAAAAAAACCAAATATTTTTTTTTTTTCAAATTTATGAAAAAAAAACATGAAAAAAAACCTGGCACCATGGTTTTTTTTCTAAATTAGGTTTTTTTTTCAGATGAACAAAAATATGCCACAATAACGGTTTTTCGTGATTTATTTGTATATGTAACTTAAAACTAAGTAATTTTTGGGGAATCCCTGAATTCCCCGATGCGGCGACGAGAGGCGTTGGTGTTGCCAACAGTAAATTGCGATAACTACCACTACAGATTTCATTTATCTTGTTATTAATCAAAGTTGTTAAATTAAATTGGTTTAATGGTTAACATAAACTGACATAAAGTCTAAAACAAGTAAAACAACCGTATAAAAGTATTAACTGCCTTGCAAATTTTGAGTTTTCATACTTTTGAAAAAAAACGTACTCCAGAAAAAAACGCTTTTTTTTTCACGGTTTTTTTTCATGTTTATTTCTCAAGTCAGAAAAAAAAACCGTTTTTTTACAACTCTACACCTTCCGCCTTGTCATCACTTTCCAGCAGGTGAGACTAAGGTCAGTCACTGTTCAGTCCGTAAAAAAAAAAACAAAATAAAAAAAACTCTCCTGCGCGTGCGAAGCCGCGGGCAAAAGCTAGTAAACAATAAATTGTACCTGGTTGATTATTTTTAAGATATTAATTAATCCGATTTTATTTAAAGCTGGTTTATGTGTGATGGAAGGCGAAGTTAATTAGTGGATTAAACAAATCATTTGACTTATTAATTGCTTGAATGGTAATTAATTATAGTGCACGTCTGAATGTGACATTGGCAAATAAAACGGTATATACCGTATAAAATGATAAAATGATGCTTTGGTCGCTAATTACGTTATTTGGTGAGTAGAAATACCTAATTAGCGTATATTTGTATTTATAATAAATTGTATGAGTGCGCCTTGAAATTTACACTTCTGAATTAGTAGATGTTGTTTAATTGAAATACTAAAATACGGTGGTGGCGTAACTTTATTATTTACACCGTCTAATAATAACTATTAGAGAGAAACTATCCAAGACTTCCAATGGGAGGGACGAAACGAGAACGATCATCAATCACCCTATAACCCCTCTTCCCCCCGGATCACCGCGAGGTGTAAACGTGCCCACCACCTGTATTACTCATTCTGTTAAAATTAATTATAATTTAATACGATTAAAATAAAGACAAAAAAATAGGAGTGCATATCGCTGAGGAGGTGTCCAAACAACCGCTGCGCTGCGCCTGGTACCTGCGCCGAGTACACGCGTGAGTCATCCTCCAAACTCGTACTACTGCGCTTACGCATCGTGCGCGTGGGTCCATTCACCTCCGCTTATCTCCGACCACTCAGCGCGCATCGCGTCGGCCAATAAACGATCGCCGCTAAGACGTCACTACGGCTCACGTACGTAGGCCACGCCCCGTCGACCAATCATAGTGCAGTACTGTGTGACTATCTTCTAACGAACTCTGATACCCTGGTAACTTGACACGACAAAATGTCCGGCGAAAATGACAATATGTCCCACGAAAATGACATGTCAATCTGTCACGAAGGGGAAAAGAGTGACGACTCTTCATCCCCCGATTATGTCACAAAACGCAGAGTGGGAACAAATGCAGACGAGCTGAGCTACATTGCGCCCGGGTCACTGGGCGACTTTCGAATGGAAATGCGAAAATTAATTACTTTTTACTCGAACCAGCAGATAGCTGAATTCCGGGAAATTAAGAGTACTATGCAGGAGATCAAGGAAACGAATGCAAGTATACAGGCCTCTATTACCGAGTTGAGCAGGCAAAACGAAGAGTTTACAAAGAGATTAGACGACATAGAACGACAGGTGAAGGAGGATGGGGACTACATTGTATTCCTCGAGAACAAGCTGGAAGAAATCCAAATTGGAGCCCGCAAGACGAATATAGAGATAAAAAATGTACCAAGAAAAACCAATGAAACCAAGCAGGACCTCCTGGACATGGTAACCTGTCTATCTAGAAACCTAGAATGTAATATAAACAAGGCGGACATTAAGGATATCTACAGGGTGCGAGGGAAGAGACAGGATCAACAGAACATGCCAATTATTGTGGAAACAAACTCCGCTTTACTAAAATTAGAACTTATAAAGGCAGCCAAGACCTTCAACAGTAAGTCAACAAAGCTTTGTGCTAAACACCTAGGTTTTAAAACCAAAGAAGACACCCCGGTGTATATATCGGAGCACCTGACCTCCAAAGGCTCCCGGCTCCACTTCCTCGCACGAGACCTCAAGAAGTCGAAAGGGTATAAGTATTGCTGGACTTCCTACGGAAAGGTCTACGTTCGACAGACTGACGAATCTCAAATAATCCAAATAAACTCGGAAGCCCAAGTTCAACGTTTGTTCCAGGACTGACTAGCCGGCATCGGTAATAAGCATACTCTAAGCTTGGATTTGAAAATAAGTTATTTAATTGTGCACTATCGGACTTTGCTTGTACTATTAGTCATAATGCTTAAGTTTTTACTTAGAAATAATGTTGTTTACTTGTACACACTTAGCTTACTCTCACTCACAAACAAACCTAACAAACACTCACACACTTACCGAATCAAAATTACACCACCCGCCTTACTACGCACTCATAGTGTATTGATTGCTTCTTGCCCACTACGCTTACTCTGTTTTCTGCCTTACTACTATCACTACAGTCTTATATTAACAGTCATATTTAACTACATACACAACATTTTACTATTACTGACGTGTTTATACTTGAGCCTTAAAAATGTGTGACACCCTACATGCTATAACACAAATCGATGATATTGAGATAGCACGCACTATTGAATGCGAAAGTATTGAGGAACTGACAAAAACATTACACACAAACAAAAATGATTTTACAATAATCGCACAAAATATACGAAGCATCTATCGCAATTTTGATGACTTTTCAGTCATGCTGTCCAGCTTTGCACACACACCAGATTTAATTGTCTTTACGGAATGCAGGCTAAATTCTAACAAGCCCATGCCCCAGCTTGTAAGCTATGACGCTTATTTTACTTCATGCCAGCGGAATCAGAACGATGGTGTGGTAGTATATGTTAAGAGTAGCATAAAGCATTATGTACAAGAAATATCATTGTCCCAGGCATCCTGTCTTCGTGTGGATATCCTAAATAATATAGTTTATTGTATTTACAGATCTCCTTCTAATAGCAATGCAGAACCTTTTATAGATACTCTTAAAACTAGCTTAGAATCATTAAGGCCGGGCAGCGACGTAATAATTGCTGGTGATATTAATATAAACTTAATAAAAAAACCTAATGAAATCGAACAGTCATATGAATATAAAAACAGAACTAACTATTTAAACACGTTATCATTATTTGGACTCTTAGCTGGCCACACGAAACCAACGCGTGACAAAAACTGTTTAGATCACTTTATTCTAAAAATTAATAAAACCAAATTTACCCCTACTATAGCCATTATAAAGACAACCATAACTGACCATTACACGACATTTCTTTCTGTAGCCAAATCAAAAAAAATGCCTCCTAACAATTACAATAAAACCACTATAAACTTTGAAAATGCCCTCAAATACTTAAAACAACAAAACCTGCCTGAACTAATGTTTTGTACTGATCCTGACTTTGTCACAGACCGGCTTACTAGTATGCTTGGTGAAGCTATAAAAAGAAATACTAAAGTTGCTCTAATACCCTGCTCAAAACGCATTATAAAGCCATGGATCACTCCAGGGTTATTACGCTGCATTCGAAATCGCAATAAGCTACAAAAAGAGGCTCAAAAAAATCCTTATAACGCTATTACAAAAATAACGTACATTAGATACAGAAACTACTGTAACAATCTTTTAAAGAATCTTAAAATAAAATACGAAAGAGAACTCTTAGAAAAATCCATGCATAATAATAAACTCCTTTGGAAAAACATAAAAACACTAACATACAATAATAAACCTAATAAACTTAATGCTGAGCTCTTAAATATAAAACCTACTGTTACGGAATCAGCTGACACCATCAACAAATATTTTGCTAACATAGGAAAAGAACTTGCCGAACAAATTTGCCCAGACTCTCAAGAAGAACTAAACGCTTTCCTCAGTAATCTTCCATGTCAGTCTGGATCCTTCGTATTACTACCTACTAACCAAGACGAAGTGTACACTACACTTAAAAATCTAAAATCAAGTAGTGCGCCTGGCTGGGACAATGTTTCCACGAAATTTCTTAAATACGTTGCCAAGGAAATAGTCCCTATCATAACACACATAGTGAACCTTAGTTTTAATTTAGGAATCTTCCCTAAATCACTTAAAATGTCTATTATTACTCCGGTGTACAAGAGTGGAAAGAGAGACGACATCAGCAACTACAGGCCTATCTCAGTCCTGCCAGTGATTTCGAAAATACTGGAGAAGATTCTAAATAACAGATTACTAAAATATTTAACCAAATTTAATCTCTTATCAAATTCACAGTTCGGATTCAGACACGGAAGATCAACTGAGGACGCAGTAATATCTCTTACCTCCTCAGTTGTAGAAGACCTTGATAACAACAACAAGTGCCTAGCTGTCTTCCTAGATCTGAAGAAAGTTTTTGATACAGTCTCTCTTCCCATTCTATTGCAAAAATTGGAGAGAAAAGGAATCAGAGGAACACCACTTTTACTCTTCAGAGATTATCTCTATGGCCGAAAGCAACGGGTTAAACTGGGCGAATGTGTCAGCGAGGACGAGAACGTCCAATATGGTGTACCGCAGGGAAGCGTTCTGGGTCCGACTTTATTTTTAGTTTACATCAACGATCTCTGCGATATGACCATTCCTGGCGCAAAAATATTCTCTTATGCTGACGACACAGCTGTCATTTTTAGCGGAAAATCATGGGGAGAGGTAAAGGTCGGAGCTGAACTCGGAATGGCACACATATCAAAGTGGTTAAGGATGAACCTACTAACATTAAACACCAATAAGACAAAATATGTTTGCTTCAGCATCTCTCAACCGACTTCTCAAATAGATTTAAAAATTCATTCTTGTCAGCAAATTAATTTTTCTACTTGTAACTGTCCAACTATTGAAAAAGTCTCTGAAACTAAGTATTTGGGTATACAACTGGACGAGCATTTAAACTGGTATTCTCACCTTGACCAAATAATCGGCAGAGTCAGAAAACTGCTCTGGATCTTTAAGTCGCTAAGGCACATTGTACCAGGTAAAACAAATCTTACAAAGCCTCGCAACATCTTAAACGAAATTTATGTCTCCCTGGTGCAATCTGTCTTATTGTACTGCATAACGATCAGGGGTGGTGCAGCGAAAAGTCGCTTTATCTATCTTGAAAGGGCACAACGTGCACTCATAAAAATGATGTACTTCAAAAAAAATTAGATACCCTACTGAAATGCTTTATCAAACCAGTGACCTTCTATCAGTTAGGAAACTATATGTTCAGCAATCAATATTGAAAAAACACAAACTAATACCCTACAACCCTAATTATAAAAACAAAAGAAATATGATCAATGTAGCTAAATCTTTACGTACGAGAACCTATTTTGCAAGATCGCAGTTTAATTCAAAGTCGTCCTACCTTTATAACAAAATTAACAGAGAATTAGATATTCATTCAAAAACATACCACGAATGTAAATTACATCTCACTAAATGGCTTAAAACTAAAACCTACGACGAAACGGAGAAGCTACTAAGAACAGAGTACTAGAATACACACAATCACTCACACACGCACACACACGCGTACACACACACACACACACACACACACACACACACACACACACACACACACACACAAACACCTGTCTCATTCGATATTCACACCTTAAATCAAACGAGTAACATCCTATCTGTATTGTTAATGCATGTCTTAGAATTAAGTTAAAAACATAATTAACTAGTAATTCTGTATAATCACCTACTTTTCTTATGTATAATTAATACAATAAAATAAAAAATTGTACTACTTATAAACCTAGGGAAGAGCGGTGTCTCCCAACACAAGCATAAGCTTACCGGGCGGCTCCATCCCCTGTATCACAAAAGATGTATATTATTATGAAATAAAGAATTTTGAATTTTTTTTTTTGAATTTTTTTTTTGAATAACGTTCATCGTATGTTTACATATTACTTCAGTAACATTTCCGAAAAAATACGATGGAATACAACTATGCACTACATCTGTACTCCAATGCGAAATGTATACAACTCTCATAAAACCGTAATCCAGACTGTGATTCGAAATACAAATTACCTCACAGTATTTTTGCGACCAGTATTTTTTTTAAATAAATAATTCATAGGCTCTCGTTCCGCTCGCTTTAAACCGAGATCCGAATAACTGAAAACGACGTAATAAATCTCGCGCGGTCATCAAACAGAGTTGATAGCCCGAGAAGTTCTTGTCTCTAAAATACCTGACTAAGCGTTGAACATTATTTTAACGGGCTCCCAGTAGCTGCCAGGTCGATTGGCTGAGCCAATTGGCTCGCTTCTTTAATCCTTATTAAAATGCTGTAAAGTTTATTTGGATTTTTGCTAATGCTCCTGACGAAGACAACGGGTGAATTATATTCAATTCAAAGATTGGGGACCCGGAGCACACTGTATATGTAGGGAGCTAGCGAAGCGTCTCACTGGTGCTACGGGTGACCAGAGGGCTGGTTACTTCCTTGCCCAGCGAATTAGCATCGCCTTTCAGCGCGGCAATGCCACCAGCCTTCTGGTCACCCTACCATCCGGCGCCGAGCTAGCTCCCATCTTTTACATGTAAATATGTGTATATAGTTCTTAGAGTTTAGTTTTAATTTTAATGTTTAAGTAGTTTCTTTATTTTGTTTATACTGTTTTGCTTTCAATAAACTGTAAATTCAAAGATAGTATGTTTGAATGGTCAATTTCGTTGGCACTCTTTGCAGCATAAACGGCTAGATTGCTAAAATAATGTCAATGAAAATTCCCGTCATAGGTATTAGAACCACTTGCTACGGGACTCGTCTGAGTACCAAACACACACGACTCCATCCGGCGGATAATCCGGATTTACGAAAGACAAAACTAATCTAAACTAGTTTTCTGCAAGAACGGACAGACAAGTATTGCTCCGCGGTCCGCGACTGCCTATTAAATAGGTATAAAAGATTTTTTTTATCGAAACGTAACACATAGGAAACCACGTCTTAGCTTCGCTCTTAAGCCACGATGGCTTAGTACCGTAAAATGGGGTGAGTAGGGTTCGCGGGGAGAGTTGGGTTATGAATGGGGACAGAAGGGATGAAAGGGGGGTGAGATGGGATTTTAAGGCTACTGCTACAAAAATAATGTAAGTATTCCAATTTAAAATGGAGCTAATAGTAATAACAGTAACTCATAATAAAAAAAAATCGATCCAACAATCTTCCAAAATCACCTTTGTATAAAAACCCAACTCACCCCAAATACGATGGAGGTGAGGTGAGGTGGGATTTCCTGTTTATCGTCAAAGTTCCACCCAACTAATGGAACTACGCAAAATAAAATAAAATCTAAAATACAAACGTCCGGAACACCTATTATATACACCATTCAGTTTGCATATCTAAAAATGTTATCAAGGTTTGAATGTCAGTTTTGCACCTACTCATCCCATTTTACGGTACTCTTCCAGCCTGCGTTTGTGCTTTACTATGGCGATAACGTGAAGGTATTCACTGGTGCACTATTCAAACTGCCTCGAACTCCAACAGTTGAATGGACCTGAAAGTTGTATGCAACGACCGATTGTAGTGATGGACGCTTAATTTCACAATCCACAATCATCAGACCAGTGCCCTGTTAATCAAAAGCTTGTAACTTGTAATACAAGTGGAAGTCCCTTTTTGACAGCTTTTGTTAGAAAGGGCCTTCCACTTGTATTAAAAGTTACAAGCGTTTGATAGACAGGGCACTGAAGTATTTTTGCTCCCTTTACTATTTGCAGCCGCGGGCCACGTATACGCCGACAATTATCCAGCGCTGAAAGTGTGAGAAACTTGTTCATTGAGTTTCAAAAGTTGACCGTTATGAAATAAGCTTATTTAGTTCAACAATAAAATGAATAAAGTATCAACAAAGCGAAAGTACGAGTTAAACCAGAAAACTTTCTCCGGAACGTGGCGCTTCCATGATACCTATCGCTTGTTTTTACTTATTGCAATATTAATAAGACTTATCTTCGGATAAACTTAGATCTTTGTTTAAATAAGTTTTTATTTAGGTATTAGTCCAGTCGAAGCATTCTTTTATTAATAGGTTCTTTGACTGTATTTAAAATAAATTATTTTTCACCTCAGCAGCAAGAACAAGGGTACTTTGCTTCTTAAAAACAGTGATAGAGAAACGTAGACAGCAGTTATTTTTAGACACAATTTCTATTTTAAAACCTGTATAAAACTATAAAGAGTAGGTAATTTGATTGTGACGTCACATGCCAGTGTTTCATATAAATTCCATAGTACGTAGGTACTTATATATTTAGTAACTTGATTGATTACTAATTTAATGTAAATTATTTGCTGATTTTCTGAATATTTAACCAATCCCTTTGTAAATAGGTATGTAAGTGTTGTAATTTATGTAAATAGGAAAGGGATATGAAATGACTTAGTGAATTTGATTTCGAAGTTATGTTGTAGTAAGTAAGTTTCATTATAGGTACAATTTATATTATTTATGTGTTTTTAATTTAAATTGGCTGCCAGCGCCATGGCTAAGGACATTAGTCATCGGCATATTATGCTGAGTAGCATCCATATTGGTATATTGTATTAGAATAAGATATTTGTATGGTTAAGCTTGTATTCAACACCAAATAAACCATTTCTATTTCTAATTTGCCATAACTTCAAACTATTTCCACGAATATTTCCGATACGACGTTCATATACCTTCAAGAAAACAGCGTATTCCCAACTCAAAGCCCGGCAGCGCACTTACAATCTCACTGGTGTTGCAACAGGTGTCCATAGGCGGCGGTAATCGCTTACCATCAGGCGTATTCTGTATACTGTTAATCGTGATGGGTTAGGTACCTATCTGTCTTGTTAAACAAAATTAAATACTACTATTACAATAAAATAAATTAAAGTAAAATAAATATTATAGGACAATTTTACACTGATCGGCCTAGTCCCACAGTAAGCTCAATAAGGCTTGTGTTGTGGGTACTAGACGACGATATAAATATAATATACACATATATACAAATACTTATATACTTACATAGAAAAAATCCATAACTCAGGAACAAATATTTGTGATGAACACACAAATAAATGCTCTTACCAGGATTCGAACCCGGGACCTCCTGCTTCGTAGGCAGGGTCACTACCGACTAGGCTAGGAGGCCGTTAAATAGGTATATTCCTTGCAGCAAAAGCCCTTTATTATACTGCCGAGCCGAAAGCAATGGCAATTCTGCAAGCTATTGTGCGCTTGTTAGCTAAAAGCTAAAATAATATAGTATTATAAGAAATTGCTAGCAGAAATTGGAGCTTTGGATAGTAAAAAGTCCACGTCAATAAAACTGCAGGCATCTTTACAAGTTTTTATTGAACTTCGCGTCCGGTTCGCTATTCCATTGCCCTAAAAAAACAACAGCTAAATCAACAAAGTAGCAATTCATACAAACTCCGGTTCAAATGATTATGCTCTCTCTTGTTCTTAATAAACAACCATTTATTAATGTTTAATTTTAGTTTAAAGTATATCGATTAGATAATATTTGCAGGCGAAAATATAATATCTATGTAAGGCCAAATAAGTGTGTAGGTAACATATTATCAAGGTGTTTCTTATAAAAAAATTCAGCCTAAGTATTTAGGTTTGCTCCCGACTTTCCTCCGCGTAGAACTCTAATAAAACCACACTCCTATTTAAGATTAAAACTGTATTTCTCCCGCTTGGGGGATAATCTTTGGGATAAAATTAATTCGTGTTACACTGTGTCTTTAAGCTTACTTTAGGGCTAGATCGATTTCTGTAAAATTGTCCCAAAATATCAGTCTATTCTAATAATCTTATTTTATTGTCGCCAGTCCTGACAGCGGGCCACGAGATAACGCAGCTGAAGGTGCCGCTGCATGCGGACCCGCGGCGCGTGGCAGAGCTCAGCTGCCACTTCCACATGGACGACCAGAAACTGCACTCCGTCAAGTGGTACCGCGACCTGCACGAGATCTTCCGGTACAACCCCTCGCAAAAGGTAAAGATTTCGGTCTAACTCTGTCAACCAATCAATGACACTTATTCTATAAGACAGAAGATGCGTTAGCACGTAAACCAATCAGTACGAATTTTTTTTTTTCGAGTAAATACAATTTCTAATAAACAGTATGAAATGTGTAATATTCGTTCGAGGAGAGCTGCGGTTAACAAACTGTCACTTCTTTGCGCCGTCTGTCCAAGTGGTTCTTTACGCCTAAGGATTTTATTACACTTCCATCCTTTGCTATAACTCGAGAACTTAACGGTGCTGAAAAGAAATTACTCTTAAATTTTTTAAATTACCTACTCAATTCTCTTTGGAGACTTATTTACATCTCTACAATTTTCATATCCAACTTACTAATAACTTGCTGCAAATTTGTGATTTATTAAAATTAGTTCTACCTGCAGCTATGCCCGAAAAGGATCCAATTATAAGTGGAACACCGAATTTGGTTCGGCCGGGGGAGCAAATGCTGCTAAACTGTTCGACGGACTACTCGCTACCGCCATCAGACATTAATTGGTACATCGACGACGTAATACAAAAGGTTGGTAAACAGTTAAGTGGATACGGGAGCTAAGATTTAATTAAATATTTTAGGTGGATATATCCGTCTTTCCAAGAAATCTAGGTACTACTACCCACAGGATACGAGAAAAATATGCAAAATTGGAATGAACATTCACTCTGTGTTCACACTGTTCATTCGGAGTGCGAGTGAAAGATGCCGAATGAAAATATCCAACACTGTTGGATTTTTTCACTAATGAATTCATTTTTCACTTTTGGTTCATTTTATGTTCACATGTGTCACTTTGAGTGAAATATGAATAATAAAACGCGAAAATGAACACAAAATGAACCGTCTGATCCCACCTTAACGGAAGTGGCTCCTAAAACTAGTGCGATAGGGACAACGCCAGGTTAGGCGAAAAATCCTGCGTAAAAACGAGGTTTCGTACTCGACTGTTTCCTCCTCCTAAACTTAACCAAATGTAACGAAATTTTGAAATCTAAATGGTGATAAAATTATCTGTATCAGACTGTTTTATTTTTTAGGCTAATTGATGTCCGTTTTGAACACTAAACTCACTTTGCGGCCTAGTAAACTAGGCCTTTTTTGCGAATATTTGAACTGGTCTAGCGCATTTAAAACAAATACGTCGGCGTCACGGAAATCGCACACCCACCGATTTTTGTTTTAAGCGAATATAGCTCTTATCATATGTATTATACCCTCACAATATATACATCATTTAAAAGCACAATTAATAAGCATTAAAACATGAGTAAAGCATTTTTGGGAAAAATAATAATAATCACGAAATTACGGCGTTCTGAAAGAACACCTACAATACGCGTTGTAAGGGTCGCTAGTTGCGTTACCTTGGATAGGTTTAAAAGGGGGGGTAAAAGTGGAATATGGGTCATTCGGTATCCAGAGTTCACAGAGGTCACACCGGAACAGCTGGAGAAAGAAAACACCCCAAGAAAATGGATACCACGGAAGCAGAAGCAGCTCAAGCAGTAGCCCTGGTGGAATCAGGAATGACGCAGTCTGCGGTTGCTCGGCAACTCAACATAAGCCGTTTCCGAGTTCTCCGAGCAGTTCATCGATTCCAGAGGACTAGAAGCTTCACCAGGAAGCCTGGATCCGGAGGACAACGCTGCACTTCCGAAAGAGACGACCGCTTTATTGTGTCGACGTCTTTGCGGAACCGTTTCTCCAACGCTGTCCAGCTGCAGCAGCAGCTGCAAGCAGTTCGGAGAACGGTGGTGAGTGTCTCTACAGTAAGAAGAAGGTTGCGGGAGAAGAAGATCTAGCCCCATAGAGCGGCTACGGGTCCCAAATTGACGGCAGAGCATCGGCGAGTCAGACGTGAGTTTGCTCGCGAACACAAGGATTGGACGGTCGACCAATGGAAGGCTGTCCTCTTCTCCGATGAGACCAGGGTGTGCCTGTTCTGCAACGATAGGCGCAGAAAAGTGTACAGGAGGCAAGGGGAACGTTATTCACAGGCCTGTCTTGAAGAAACCGTCGGATACGGAGGAGGATCCTGCATGTTCTGGGGTGGCATTTCCCTCGCCGGCAAAACCGAGCTCGTTTGTGTTTCCCGCACTGGTGGTGGTCGAGGCCAGGGATCCATGACTGCTCATCGGTACATCACAGAGATCCTGGAGGACCATGTGGTTCCATACGCCGAATTTGTCGGTCCTGGATTCACATTCATGCAGGATAACGCCCGCTCCCACACAGCGTTGATTGTTCGGGACTACCTTGATCAGGTTGGGATCACCGTCATGCAGTGGCCAGCAAGGAGTCCGGACCTGAATCCCATAGAGCACCTTTGGGATCAGCTAAAACGGAAGGTGCGGTCACGTAATCCTGCACCTGCGACCCTGGAACAGCTTCGAGATGCCGTCATTGAAGAGTGGGATGCTATTCCTCAAGAATACGTCGTGTCTCTCGTGAGGTCCATGAAGGCTCGCATGGAGGCAGTCATTAAGGCCAGAGGAGGCAACACTAGGTTTTAAGTTTAGTTTTAGGCATTTGTATTCCGATATTTGTTGATTTTATTGTGTTTTAATTTGTTGATTTTTTTGCATGAATATACGATTTTTATTTCTTATTAAAAAAGGTGCCTTTTTTTTACTCTTTAGTAACTATTGCATTGTTTTTAAATGAAGGGTTAAATTCTCTTTAAAATGATCCCACACACTCATACTTTACCTTCAACAACATAAGGTTTATAACGGCTTGAAACAAAAATCCGTGGGTGTGCGATTTCCGTGACGCCGAGTGTATATCAAAAAAAGCAAAACAGTCCGGGACAGTTATTAATAATTTTAATCTGTGTTAAAAAATAATTGCTCTAGCTTCTAAAACCACGGAGGAAACAGTCGAGTACGTTTGTATGGAGGAAATGACCACTCCTCTTGCCTCTTAAGCCTATATATGTACAATGAGGGCCATCGCTCCCGGGGAACGTATTTACCCTGTTACAAAGTGACTATTCTGCTAATGAAATTCAGAATAGCAATTCAAAGGGGCCAATATAAACTCTAAGCACTATTGTAAACAACTGAAGCGTTTATTGAATTTATGCTGAGTTTGTCTGCATTTGCAGCTTTGAAATTCTATCATCTCGTACAAACAATAGGCATACATTCACATTCGTAGTTTTGATTTGTATCACAAACAATTACACAAATACACAGTCGTAATGGGTATGCTGTTGCTGGTGGCCATTTTATAGGAATGTTGAACACAATACGGAATGGTCTCCATGAGCGTGTAACATTAATGGTATTCGTATTTGATTCCCACAAGCTTCATACTGACGAATCGTTTTGACGTTTCAAATAAGTTTTTGGCAAAAATTTCATTTTTGGTGCAAGCTTTTATCGCTGACTGTACTTTTCTTACGACAGACAACTAATACTCATCGAGACAATTCTAAAAACCCCAAACAAAATTAGGTTGCGTTATTTCATCACAGAGTTCCTTTGTCCACCTCCTGTCTCCGTCATCAGATCAGCTCGATGGTGCCATAATATTGCATTGTCATCCAATTTATCCACGCATGCAAAATTTCAGCTCAATCGGACACCGGGAAGTGGATCAAATTTAACTTGCAAGATTTGATTACAGACAGACAGACAACGGTCAGGTGAAAGTAAATAAAAGCTTGTAATAAAAGCTTGTAATAATAAAAGTTTTTGGCAAAAATTTCATTTTTGGTACAAGCTTTTATCGCTGACTGTACTTTTCTTACGACAGACAACTAATACTCATCGAGACAATTCTAAAAACTCCTAACACAATTAGGTTGCGCTGTTTCACCACAGAGTTCCTATGGCCACCTCCTGTCTCCATCATCAGATCAGCTCGATGGTACCATAATATTGCATTGTCATCCGATTTATACATGCATGCAAAATTTCAGCTCAATCGGAAACCGGGAAGTGGGTCAAATTTAACTTGCAAGATTTGATTACAGACCGACAGACAACGGTCAGGTGAAACTAAATAAAAGCTTGTAAAATAGTTATTTGTACAACAAGAGATCAAAGTTTGATATTTCTTCGAGTGCTTATTTTGAGTCCCGTGCAAGCGAAAGATTCTATAATATATAATCTAATTTAGAATCTTGAGCGTAGTAAGGGACTCAAAAGCGCACGAGATGTAAATAACTTTGATCTCGTGTAGTACACAAAATTTTTCACCTGAGCAGTGAGAACATACCTATTAGACAACTTGAAAAATGTAATCCTTCTTCATCACTTAATACCTGCACTCATGTTTTCAGATATACAAACGATGAAGTTTAATTACCGCAATCGAACACAAAAACAAAACGTAATAATAAATTTCAGTAAAATAATATGGAAATAACGAACATCAACGGACACTTCAATCGCCAACTTTTTTTTTGTAAAAAAAAAAACTTTGTAAGATACGGTCCGAATTGCGGATACGTACTATTTGTCAACTATGGTAGAAATTCTTAAAAGTAAAGTAATTAATTTTGCGTGATAATCTGTGTATTTTTTGAGTTCATTATTTTAATTGTACAATAAAATACCTAAAATATAGTATTTTATCAAATCTTAAACTTTATTTTTATGAATTAATTATTAAGAATTCATACTCGTACGTGGTTTGGAACGATGCGGTCTGAAGTTTTCGGGGGTCTATTATAAACCCTCAATATACCATTGAATGTCGTTTTAACTTTTTTTTGTCTGTTTCTTTTTGCTAACAGTGTGAAAGGGACAGAGATAATAGAACCCAAGTATCTCGAACTTGTATTAGACCCCGCATGTTGAAATGACATTTGACTATAAAGGTCACTTGAATGTCATTTTGCCTCATTCAGTGAGCAAAATCGCATTTTGCTCACTGTTTTTAAGAAGCAACGTACCCTTGTTCGAGCTGTTGAGGTGAAAATATTCATATTTATCTGATTTCACTTACAAGAATCCAGCTTTGGTCCAAGATACTTGGTACTGAATAATTAGTAGTATAACGTCAAAGAAAATTTATTCCTATCGAAGGTTTGATTTTCTTCAAAGCTATTCTACACAGGACACATACCTACATAAGCACTGTTGAAATGAGCGAGAGGCTAAAGCGGGAATACTAGCAGAAGTAATGCGGTAAAGTGCATGTGCCTGTGCTCTTCATTGAGACTTCAGTTTCAATTTCCCAGTGCTCTTGTTAGGATCAATCTGCTGAGTATCGGCTTTATCGGGTTAGCAAGGTATTTGGTAGGTATTGAAGAGATAACTAGCGCCAGCATAGGTTTGCGTGCATGCGGCCCGCGAGCCTCCCTGGCTATTTTGTATGTACCTAATATTGACAAACGACAATGTCTGCTAAAATCACAAATATTACCGAAGTGCGGCCCGCGTCAACTTCGTTAACTACTATGTGGCCCTTGGCTGCTAAACGGTTGCCGACCGCTGGGATAGACCATAATAATTTTTTTTGTGTATTTGTATCCGTATATTTTTTATATATTTTATTATATATTTTTTTATGTAAATCGACATTAAGAGACCATATACATCTCTAAGTAATTGTAATACGTTAGTTACGTTAGTGTGAATTGCTAGTTGCAGTTAGTTGTATTTTATAAAATTGTTGATGTATTGTTATTATTTTTGCTTGTATGTGAATTCAATGTTGACGTGTAAAAGTGCCCTTGTGGCCTATTTGCTGAATAAATGTTATTCCTATTCATGCGCCATATGTAAAATAGTTCGACCAACCAACCCCATTTTCAACTCATGTTGTACACCCACGAGCAATGCCTAGTCGGTTGTGATCTCTAATTTATTAATTTGATTTTTGGACAATTAATTAAGAATTCTAGATAGTCTCAACGATTACGGCGACTTAAATTAATTGAGATCACTCCGCCATTTTGATTAATGTTTCAACTGAGATACGGATTCAAAGAGTCTTAGAATTACTTTATGATTAAAAAGGTCTAATTGTATATTAAGTTGAACTTCTGATCTTAGTTTTCATAAAGCATTATTCGTTTAATAAATAAATTTAATAAAAAAAAAATATGAATATATAAATGAAGAATATTAAAAGATTTGATTACATTATAACTTGTTCAGAAATTCGTAGGTATTCAAATTTGGAAGATAACGACCGTCTTATTTGACGTGAATCTGTTATCTTAATAAATGAATTCGCTTCGCTGACTAAGTGATTGTCGAAATCAAATTAGATTCTATAGGTATACCTACAAAGATTTTTTTAGAATCAGCTGATGATCAATTTCACATAGATTTAGGTAAATACATTGCCAAGATACAGTACCGTAAAACGGGGTCAACAGAAATCGCGGGGTGAATAGAGAAATTTTGAACTTTTTCTTTCAAGTTGTTATATTTAAAAACGTACATCTCTAAAATTAGATTTTTTGGTATGCGTAATAGTAGACTATTTATTCTCTACATTGATACCAAAAGAACTTAATCAAACTGCCTAAAAGTTAGATTTTTTTGACTCTAATGTAAGGTTTCGCCGAGGTAAGAAATGAAGCCTTTCTGAACTTTGTTCTAGCGGTAAATGTTTTGAAATTAACTAAGTAAAAGTTAGCTAACCTGGTAATATAGTATCTGTAGTACCTAAATAATACATAATATCACTAATTTTCTCTATAATAAACCATTTTTTTGCAAAAAACCAATAACAAGCAAATTTACGTGATAAAGGGGTCAGTGGACACGCATATGGGGTGAACAGTTACGCCATAGGGGGTGATTAGATACAACAAAGGGGTGTAAAGACACGCCTTGGGGGTTAAAAACACGAAAAAATAATTTTGTGTCAAATAGCTGTTTAACAGATATATATACCATTTGCCAATATAGTATCCACATAATAATGACCAAATTCGATGCCTATGACAACTAAAACTTAATATTTCTATTCACCCCTTTCTTGTGTCTATCGACCCCGTTTTAAGGATATGGAGAAAACAGGTAGTTTTCTTTGATTTTCTTGAATTGGGTAGGTAAAAATTTATTTCACAAATGCAAAATTGAAGAACTAATCAAAACTCAAAAGATTATATCAAAATTATTACTTTTATCATTTGGATTATTGGCGAAAATCGTCCTTGAAGTTGAAAATCGTGTCTTTTCACCCCGTTTTACGGTACGAAATTGCCTATTAGGGTAGAAACATTACATATGATACTCGTACTCGTACGTATATTTCAAATAAATTGTTAAAAGGCTTATGTTATGTGTTATGTTATAAGGATGTCACATTATACACAGAACTAATTGCTATTAAAAGGCCATAGTCGGTTTTCCATAGTAAGTTGGCCCTTAAATCAATTTGATTCGGGTTTTTTTTGTGAGTACCTCTTAAGCTGAAGGATATTTTTGCTGAGTATCAACATCCTACTAGTGACAGTTTTTGACAGTTTTTGATTTTATAATTTTTTTTCTTTAATGTATTGTTTTTCGGGATGTATTCAAGCGATTTGTTTATTTTTTTTTAATAGTGTTAGTCTTTATTTAGGTATGCATGGATACTCAAAAGACGAATACCAGTTGTCATATAAAAAAAAAGAAACAAGTCAAAAACTGTCACTAGTAGGATGTTGATACTCAGCAAAATTATCCTTCACCATAAGAGGTACTCACAAAAAAAACCCAAATCAAATTGATTTAAGGGCCAACTTACTATGGAAAACCGACTATCATTATGGCCTTTGCAAACAAATCAGTTTTATCTATCTCGTTTAAAAAAGATCTGTAGCTGGAAGTTGCTCGAGCGTACCCCACTATAGCTGAAAATCAATCAATCAATCAGTCAGTACCTAGTCCTGGTTGTAAGTAACAAGGAGAAATTCTTTGCCACTTCATTAAGTAATTCTTATCAAATCGTACCTACGTATTATTCAAACGGCAACAAAGTATTTTTTAAGGTAGTATACTATGGTCTATGAATGTTGTTGCAGGCCGAAGCGTGGCAGCTAGTGCTTGCAATCTGGATATCCGGATATTCGTTTTATCCGGATATCCGTCCATTTTACTATCCGGATTTAGATGAGTTTGATATCCGGATAAAACGAATAGTTCGAATACCGTTTATGACAAAATATCATTCAAATTTTTGAAAACGATTTCAAAAACGTTGAAAATTATAACGTAAACGATGTCGGTTGATTTATTTATTTACTTAGATACATTTTTACGGTATAAAAACTGATTATTTAAGTATTTCTCCTTGATTCCTTGATTGTCGTCAACTCCCTTATTTTTTTAAATATTTGGGAACAATCTTATGCAGATCGACCTAGCTCCGTAAAACGTACAAAGTAATTTTCAATGTACTTGTACCGTGTTCCTGTCAAACACGCTGCGCTACATTATTGTTAGCGTCTGAATACATTATTAAATAAACGTGCGAAAAGAACTAAAATGGGTCCAACGGAGGAGAGCTTCGGTTGATATTGAACTGCCGAACGAGATGCAGTAGCTGTTTAGCAGATATGATACGAAAGTTTTAGCATTCTGCATTTGAATAAATCTGTAATGAAAGCCTTGACTGACCTTAAATGCAATGTAATATCTCAGCAGTTAGAAGACGTATTCGATTCTCTAAATATCATCAAAACCACGGCCAATACCATATGTCAATAAGACGCCAATTTCTTAACTGAAGAAGACTTTGACCATAATTATACATAAATAAATTTCATGGTTGTAAAATTTTAATGAATTAAACGTCAAATATCTTGTGATCATCTGAAGTCACTTAAGAAATGAATTTGGCAGCGCAGGGTGCCAATATTAAGCGGAGGGTTGAAGTATCTCCATAAACTATATATTAAAAAAAAAATTGCCGAAGGTTGATTGTCATGTCACAGTAAAGCTTCAGAGAAAAAATTTACCAAGTGAATTTCGGACAATAAAATTTCGACGAAAAGGTAGAACTCCTAAAAATACCTTAGCATTTGCTGTTACGCAACCTTTTATACGTAAAATTTGATTCTTTTACATTTTTTATAAAGTTCGTGTGAGTTTTGTTAAATAAAAAGCAAGTATTCGAATTATCCGTTTTATCCGGATATCCGGATAGTAAAATTATAAGTATTCGAAATATCCGGATACAAAAAATGGACGGATAATGCAAGCCCTAGTCGTGGCGCGTGCTGCGCGTGAGGGTGCCCGCCACCGCCAGTGGCGCGCTGCGCGTGCGATGCGAGTCCGTGCTGCAGGTGAGTCCATGTAATCTGAGGGCCTACCGTGAACCACGTTCGACGTGTTGCCTCCCTGTCACACTTACGTACGAATTTACAAATAGGACAGAGAGGCAACACGTCGAACGTCGTTCGCGGTAGGCTCTCTGCATTGTAATGTAACCCGAGGGCCACGGAACGCACGATTGACTCTGGCGCTGACCGCCATTGTTTTAATCCTATGACGGTCGTCGTCAGCGTCGAGCGTGAGTTTCGTAGCCGAGGCGGCGAGGTGTAACATAGACACGAGGTTCTTCTAGAGTATTTATTTGTATTTTCTGTGGGCAGGTGGATCCGCCTGTGTTGCGCGAAGCCAGAGCCGTCATCACCGTCTCACAGGACATCACTCGAGGACGGAGCTCTCTAAATACGTTTCTAATAAAGGCAAGTAGTCCAATTAGGTAGGTCCAACTTCGAGAAAGAGGTCAACCGCCGAATCCAACTCGGTTGGGCAGCGTTCGGGAAACTACGTAATGTCTTTTCGTCCGACATACCTCAGTGCCTCAAGACGAAAGTCTTTAATCAATGTGTGTTACCAGTGATGACTTACGGCTCCGAAACGTGGTCTTTCACTATCGGCCTCATCTCAAAACTCAAAGTCGCTCAACGAGCTATAGAGAGGGCTATGCTCGGAGTTTCTCTACGTGATCGAATCAGAAATGAGGAGATCCGTAGACGAACTAAAGTCACCGACATAGCCCACCGGATTAGCAAGCTGAAGTGGCAATGGGCAGGCCACATTGCACGCAGAGAAGATGGCCGATGGGGTCGAAAAGTGCTCGAGTGGAGACCACGGACTAGCAAGCGCAGCGTAGGACGTCCACCCACAAGATGGACAGACGATCTTGTTAAGGTCGCCGGAAGACGCTGGATGCGGGTCGCTTCCAACCGGCACGTATGGAGGTCCAAGGGGGAGGCCTATGTTCAGCAGTGGACGTCTTATGGCTGAGATGATGATGATGAAAGGTATGTGAAATTAAAAAAGCCAGGAAAAAAATCTATACCAAATGATTTTAAATGCATAATTACCCTATTTAACTTCGATTCAATAATTCTAAAAGGTAACTTAGGGCTGATTTAGACGATGCGTGAACTCGCATGCGAGTCGCATACCATTGGGGGTTTTGATCGGTCGGTTGAATTGGACGTCACGTAACTTAACAGTCCGCAATGTAACTAAAATCGCATACGAGTTCGCGCGCCGTCAAAATTAGCCCTTATTATCGATAGCTATTGAGAAAGATTTTCTCTAAAATGCAAATAATCAAACCCCTTCTGAGTTAAGTGCCTTCTAATTTTTTATGATTTACTGTTTTGATACACTGGCCCCGTCCTATCTTCATGGCACCTCCGTCTCACCGGGTGCAGCTGCGGATGCGGCAGAGCGAAGAAAAAGGGCTAAGTACAGCCGCATCGGCCAAGAATATAGCTTTACCCCTTTTGGTGTGGAAACACTCGGCCCATGGGGTCCCAGTGCCCTGAAATTTTTCGGAGCGATATCAAAGAGGCTGGTGGTTGTGACTGGGGACCGTAGGGCTGGCAGCTTCCTCGCACAGCGCATAAGCATTGCAATTCAGCGTGGTAATGCTGCCAGCGTCTACGGGACCTTGCCGAGGGGTGATTTTTTTATTGTAGTTTAGGTTTAGGGATGTTTTATTTTTATTAATTTAGAATAATTAGGTATTTAACTTTGATAGTGTTCATGTTCAACTATGAGTCAGCCAGGTGCGGCGCCGTCAACGCCTGCGGCCTCGTTTTCTAAACTTTCAACTTGGGAATACGAAATTAATATTTATTTAGGTTTGCACAACTTTAATATGTACGTACTTTGTTTGTAATTTATGGTAGAGTTCTGTCTAAACTATGTGCCTCTTCTGTCACTTGATTAGAATATTAAATTAATTTAATTTAAAGGACGAAAATGTTAGCTTAAACTAAATTAAACACACTATGTAGAACTTTAGCGTAGGCAGTTGCTTTCTGGTCACCCGTTGAATCATCACAGGCCTTTGCTTCTATAGCAGACGATTTATGCATTGCTGTTAGACAAGTATAGTGACTGTTGGAGGCCGATGCGTGAGCGGCACGACCTCCCACATTCTTGGCACTCTTTAAGAATCTTTCCTTTAATTAAATAAGACCAATGGCTACTTTTTGTTTCAGGTGGAAATTTCTACGTGAATGTCAAAACGGTAATAACCATTTGGGTTTTTACTTTTATATCAACGCTATGAGCTTAAACGATATAGAATTATCCATATGGGGTGATATTAGCACATAAGTGTACAATGTACATGCAGTGGCGGATTTGCAGTCTTTGCCGCCCTAGGCCCCAGGCCCTGTAGCGGCCCCTTTCTCAGCACCCATCATACTGACTACATTTTGAGTTATTTCTTGTTGTCATCAGCGAATTTTTTGTCACAATTTGCCGCCCCTAATATCTTGCCGCCCTAGGCCCGGGCCTACTTAGCCTTAGGGCAAATCCGCCACTGTGTACATGCATCACTTTTCTTGACGTGAATAACAAATTTGCAACATAGGGCCATAGAACAATATACTGGTTGAGAAAGAATGTATATGACCTAATAAATTCAACGAAATTATTAAATGTAGACGACCGTAACTGCTTAAATAGGTACTTAAGTATCAATGGAAAAAAATATATTTTTTGTACATTTTATTCTAAACTATAAAGATCAGTGAATATAAACTACTTACATAGGTACTTAAGTCCCTACTTAAAATGTATATATATATATAGCACATTTACATAAATAACCAAGATGTTTAGAGATTAATCTACGTAAATATTTGTTGGTTTCTTAGAAAAGTTATATTTATTGGTTGTAACATATAATAAAAAATATAAGTACATAGGCATTGATGTAATGGCTGTGTTTTATTTAAGATAACGTCAATTCTTGTCACCATGTCTTGGAAAATATACCTACTGTACAGTTACACAAAATTGTTGTCTTGGTTAGATTAATAGCAATGAGGAAATACGTAGGTAAATAAAGATACCTATACATACAAATGTGTTTTCTTCTTGGTTATTCTTGACACGTGGCACCAGCCAGGTTTAACCGGTTAACACCAGGTTAGTGAGATGGTGCAAGTGGCGCTAAGACGAATAATAATGATACGAGTAGTATCATCGGATAGGCTTCCGAATTAAATTACCTCTGAAACTGTAAACCTATTGAAATGCTCGAATAAAAATGTTATTACGGTTTTCTCGCACTGAATACCGCCAATTAGAAGTAAAGATAAATGTATTTATTTCGAAGTAACTTAATATTCCGTCCGTATTCAACCTGTAGCTGGCGATTTCACTTTGTAGCGGGGTTTTAACAACACCGTAAAATATTATACAGGGTGTCCCTAGCCATTAGACAAAGCCGAAATGTACATATGCATTAGGGTATTTAGAACCAGTATAAAAAGTATCATAACAATCGGTGTAGCGGTTACGAAGAAATTAACAAATTACGTTTTTTTTTACTTTGGAGCAAACTGTATGTGTTAGTAGCTCCTGAGGTAATAAATAGTATGAAACCTTCTTCGACCGTTTTGATTATCTTTTTTATTTATGACATTAATTAGATTCTGACTTTTGACAAATGTCATCATTGCCGCACATTTTCAAACAAATTGTCAAAAGCAAGACAATGATTAATACAGTATGTTTCTTTTTGTTGTCGATTATTGGAAATAACTTTTGTTTGATATTTTTTTTTTATCTTTTGTTCTAATTACAAAAATATTACCGTTAGAGCATTTCTGAGAAATAACCCTACGTGGGATTTCAGGGTTTGTCCAATGGCTAAGGTCACCCTGTATAAGCCGGTGAAACTCGTGGGATAAATCAACAGACGAGATGCCTCCCACGGGAACTTACAGATACGTCCCCATGTTAACCGGTTTATAAAAAGCATTTGTCATATTCTTATGTTTTATAAAAAGCATTTGTCATGTTCAGTAAATTTGGTAATAAATAGGTTAAGAATAGGTATTTCATTTTTTTTATACCTACGCTTGCAATAAATATCACTGGCCATTCAGCGAGGTAAAGCCGCCAGTATTTTTAGCCCATTTCGTCAGGTGACAAGCAAAACTCACTAATTACCACCACAAGTTCATAGCCATAGTGAACCATATTAGTACTAAAAGAAGCTCAATTTTTGTTTATTTTTTTTTAGTAATTAAGTAGTGACTTTTGTTTGTCACCTGACGATTTGATTCGGAGGATAATCAGAGTAGGGGCAATATTGTATTTGTTAAGTCATTTAGTTTTATTGTTCTTATATAGGTTTATTTTAACAAGCAATTGGAAAACTACCAATAAGCAACATTGATGAAATGCACTTCGCTCCAATTTTATGCAAAATAACGGTAATGCAATTTCTTGATGCGGGGACTTACTTGAGGAAGTGAAAAGTATTAAATTAACTTGTCTTATAAGTTTGAGATGTAACTTTGATAATACAGTTTACCACCCGCTGAACCCATAACTCCCCCATAACCCATAACCCATAAAGCCCTCGTATCGGCGGAGCGCGGATCCGCGTACCAGGAAAATATTAGAAAAAAATAATAATCACGGCACACGAGAGGTTAATATGTGTTGTCTTTAATCTGCCCGATTTGAATTTTAAGACACGTCAATTAATGGATATAGAAATGTTATGGATTAAGTATATGTGTCAGTGTCAAAAGTAACGTTTTTGTTTGAAGAAACGTCACATTTGACACTGACATATCAAATCCATATCGTTTCTAGATGTATTAATTCACGTATCTTAACGTTTGAATCGGGCCGTGTATTGATTTTTTAGAGACAAGTTACTCCATATTTGAAAAACTTGACTTGAAACTTTGAAATAACTAATTTATCTGTGTTCGTTGTTTTATCGTTTCTGACTATAAATACGTCTCAGACTAATGTGGAGTACCCAGGTGTATATATCGCCGTGTGCCTGCTATACGGCCACAATTCAAAATTTTTAATTTTCTGGATTATTGCAGATTCGTATTCAAAATTGTTCAATTTACGACCTTATTTCGAGAGCCATAGCATAAAAGGTCTTTAAGAGCCTTTTTCTCACAAGTGGCCTTATGGATTTGACCATAAATTGTCAGACGATTCCCTGCAATACAGCCACTTGCCAGTCTGCCGCCTGCTCCCGCGGCGTTCGCACGTGAACCTGACGGCCCTTTTGAGTTGTGGCTATATAGCACACGTTTTAAATGAAGCTTTTGAGTTGCGTCCTAGAAAATAATAATTAGATAATGTTGCTGATTATAAGCTAGTTACACATATTATCGCGTACAGTGATCTTGTTCCTATCAAAGTTGATAAAATAAAGGGATTTTAACTATTTTGGTGTTTTTATTTATATTTGCATGGTAACCTTTATCCAATAATTTTGTTTTTAAATTTGGCCGCATCCCAAAATCTTTAAAAAACGTGTCTGCAATACGGCCACAACTCTAAATACCTGTCTTTCGGGCCTTGTGTCTTAAAAAATATACATTTCTTTTAAAAAGTGGCGTGGTCATAAGGAGGGTTATATCATTCCGAGTAAAAAAAGCTAAATTTTAAATTCATAGACCTAAAACTAAAGGAGTAAGATCCTATTAAACACCCTGAACTATACTCTCACAACTTTGAGACGTGATTTCTCGAACGAATCGATCGAACGAAAAAACGGTTTTTTGAGATGTGGCAGTGTAGGAGGCACACGGCGATATAGTTGCATAAAGGATGACTCACGTTAGACCGGGCCGTGTGTGTAGCTTCCGGCGCTTACTTTTCTATCACATGACAGGCGATCACGTGATGCTTTCCATAGAAAACAATGCGCCGGAAGCTCCGGTCCGGACACGGCGCGGTCTAACGTGAGTCATCCTTAATGTAAAGGAGCTTCCATATGTAAATTTTACTTGATTACTTGGTGGCTAGCATAATAATATCTACCGTATATGAGCCAAGATTAGTACCTAAGACTGGCAGCACAAAGACTAATTGGGAGCTACCTAGTTAGATCTATAGACTAGCCAAATTTACGGCCCGCATACGATCAAGACACCAACCGCATGGATACGAATTTGTAAAGCAAATAGTACAGAGTGTTCACAAAGCAAAGGACGGTGAGTCGAGCTCTCAGGTCAACTAGGGTAAACGGGCCATTGAACTATTATTACTAACGTATAGAACTGGCACAGATAACCAGTATTTTGCGCCATGAGTTGCTGCCGTTTTGGCATCAAACCATAGAAGCGGAGCGTGAATCTCGCGACCTAAACGCGTAACCGCCATGAATGTTACGGCGCTTACGACATTTTAGTCGCGTGGTAGGGGTTGTGATTGCGAAAATTTTATTATTGTTTGGTATGTAGGTACCTATAATACCTAATAAAATAATAACTCAGTGGTCTTGGCCTGTTTAAGATTCGAGCTCTCGAAATCGAATACAAGTGTTTATACAACTGTATTTGCATGAACTTTATAAATTACATACTTAGATACCTATTTGTGTTCACTCTAAGAACCGCAAAATCAATAGTATAGAACTGACTTACTGGCGCTTGTTACAGAGCAATCAGTACTGAGTAGTCGGTACTTACCATGACCTGGCCCACGACTCCATGATCACCACCACAACCAAACCCATAACTATTCCTATACCCCCACCACCACTATTATATTATATTATTATTATATATTACCACCTTGGTCACCCCCATGACCAATCCCGAGACAAACCCATGGTCACTCCATGACTATCCCTAGTACCACTGAGAAGGTAGTAGAAGTTTATGGCTCCCTTCAATACTATTCCCACTATTAGGCATTTATTCTACTAATAGAAATGAATACGAGACATCAAAATACCACTCGATTCTCAATGTATACATCGCTCGTGTTTATAAAAAATGTTTATGGTTTGTAAAAATGTCATTCTCAATGACATAATTTCAAAGGAAGATGGATCTGAATAGGAATTGTATTTTTAGTATCAGATAATAATGAGCAATTAGGAACCCTGAGTTCTATCGAGCAAGACAGTAAATGATATTTTATTTTGCACAATTAGACCAGCGGTGGAACAAAAATGGGTTTTGATAACATTAAAGTTTTTTCTTTTTTGATATGTTATTGCATGCATGTTAAATAACATTTATGTAAAATATTAGAAAATTATAGGTGGAGCGTTCGGCCATATTTAAATATTTCAATTTTGCTAAATAACTATGTAAATATAAAATTAAAGTTACAAAAAACTGTAACATGTTCAATAACACTTTAATTTATTCACAATATTCGGTTTTTAGAAATCTGGAACAGCTGCTTTCTGGTGAACGTAAAAACACGAATTACTTTGTCAATAAAGAATTAAAGTAGCTGATATTGTAAAATTACGATATTATCTATCAACTTAGTATACTTGTAAAAAATTAGAAATGTAGACAATGTGCTTGTCTAGATATTGATTTCTGGTTAAGCAGTATAGCCAATATTGAATTAAAGTTTGTAGAGTTAATATTACACGGTCATAATAAAGATCTTAGTTCCCACACAAAATATTAGAAATATAAAATCACGGCGACACTAAATACTGATACGTAAGTATGCATTCCGCGCTTATATTGAGTTACATTTCAAACGCGCGGCGTTTTCGCGCGCCGCGCTGTGCGCCGTGGCAGGAGGCAGCGATCGACGGTGGCGGGCTAGCGATTAGCGCGGTGCCCGTAAAAAATACGCAAAACGTTTATAAAATTATTATCAATGGTAAATAGTTATATTGTTAATAGTAGGTACACTAATGGAAACTTACCTACACTTATTTATTTCTATATGTACTAGGGATTGCCCGCGGTTTGGTTTACGTAGAATTCGTTATCGTGTTAAGTATAGAAATAATAGATACATTTGAAAATTATTTTAGGTGCATTGTCATACAGATAACCACCCTTGTTAAAGTATTCTTCAAATTCAATAGACAGGTGTCATTTCAATATAATTTTGCGTAATTTGGCGCTCGTTTGGGTTATAAATGACTAGCGACATATATTTTTTGTTTAAGAGCGATATCCGATATATATATCTCCGATAATATTTACTTTATCATTTAAATCAATTTCAAACTAACGTTATTCAATATTTATCATTTTAAAGCCAATTTTACCAACCAACTGAGCTTTACGAGTATACCTACGGAAACAACTCAAAATTTGCATCAAATTAAATGCCACTCTTCTTATCCGTTTCGAACAATCAAGAGGGCCTTTACGAGCTGATGTAGTGAAAATTTTATTTAACCCTCGTCCCTTGAAACCTTCACTACGCTCGAGGTTCAACTTTACGAACCACTCGCTACGCTTGTGGTTCAATTTTAGAATGTTTCGCTCGTTTGGGTATCAATATTAGCATGATTAATCAACAAATTTTCCCCTTGTAAAACAAATAAATAAGGTAGGTGAGGTGCAGGCATATGAGGCCCGGCGGGTAACAAGGCCCAGCATTCAAAAATAGCAGTTGCTCCCTATTATTCTGAATTTGTACTTGTTGCTAAGAAGGTCCACTGTCAGTGCAGGTAAAAAGGTCCAGTCCCGGGCCTTATTGAACGTATGAGATGAAATAATAGATTAAAATATTTTTAGATAATTTTGAATATTTTTAATCTCTCATTAATAAGGCCGATTTGAAGAAACTTCTATGAAATTATGACTTATAAATAACACCTTCACTGCGTGGGCTGTCCAAATCGCTGCAGACTTTTCTTGGTCTAACTCTAATAATTTTTCACTTGCTTTATTGACCTAAAGACGTTTTAAAGAATCAAAAAGTCTAATAACATTTAGACACTTATACTTTTTAAAGGCAGTAACTACTTACTTATATAGGTAACTTTTTTTATTAATACATAGGTAGTTATTTACGATAGAAGTGCGAAAAATTGAAATTTTGCAACGAATGACGAATTTTAAAACACGGCCAAAGGGAGTGTTTTAATGTGTTTATTATAGCACCGGTGTCGTAATGTAGCACCAGGGCCCTATTTCACCAACGTGACATTGTTGCTGACGTCACAGGCATCCATGGGCTACGGTTATAGCTTACCATCGGACGGGCCTTATTCCTGTTTGTCACTATCATTGTATTATTAAAAAAAAACTTTATTATATCGGCAAAAAACAGGTATCTTTCTTGTTTATGATGATAATGATGACAATTGACACAAGATTTCAAAGAACTTTCGGTAATTCATGACAGTAAATGAGTTCTGTGTCGGAATTTCGTGACAACTGTCGTATTTCTTGTGACAATTGTCCAAGTCCCAGCCCCCCCTTTGCTACAGTCCAACCCGAAAGGCACCTTAGGTTGGCGCTTACGTCATTATTACCGGCGCCCTATTAACTAATGAAATGAAAATGAAATGAAAAATATTTATTTCGAGCAACTATGGACTCATACAGATTTGTTAGTAGACTTACGTTCCTAATGTTAGTACCTAATTAACTATTACAATATATATACACTGCTGGAAACATGCATTTCGCAGCAGTGTCTCATATACGGGCAGTCAAGTCTGTCCGCTATCACACACAGGATAGGGTTGGGGCTGGCCCGCACCCGGCGCACCAGGGATGTGCATCGTGCAAACTAATGCGGTGCTACGCGACGTAAGCGCCGACCGCCATATTCAACGTGGTTTGTCACATAGTACCCTGTAAAGGTATGATTCCAGGGATAAAAAATATGTTATAACGTTATCCAGCGTATAATGGAATTCATAAAAGTTTTTCTTTATAATTACTACAAGTAAATTTGTTCATATTTGCATATTATTAAAAAGGTAAATGAAAAGTAATTGAGTAATTTAATTACTAATTAATGTAATCACAATTGCAAATTACACAGAAAAATTAATTACATGTAATTAAATTTTATGTAATTAAATTACAAACATTTTAATTACATGTAATTAAATTACACGAGTAAATAATTACATGTAATTAAATTACACGAGTAATTAATTACATGTAATTAAATTACACGAGTAATTAATTACGCCCAACACTGGTTGGTGGCAAACAACCACACCGCTCGTCTGATGGTAAGCGGTTACCGTAGCCTATAAAGGCCTGTGACGTCAGTAACAGTGATGTCGACAAATGTCGCACCTGTCACGTTGGTGAAATAGGGCCCAGATGTACAGTAAAAATCATGTTAAAAGATAATACTAACTGTTACGAAGAAATATTTATACTCTAAAAAATTATCCACCAAAAACATTTTCATGTAAAATGTTGCTAAGACGAAACCATAAGCCTAAGACTCGCACTGTTAAAAAGTTATCAGATCTCTTGTCGAGCCAAGCTTCAAACTCTACAAGCCCCTTCACTAACTCTACACCTTAGTCAAAATATGTGGCTTGGCTGTTTTGCTACCGCCACATGGGCATAAGGTGAAAAACTTATTATAATCATTATTTTTAGGGTTCCGTACCTCAAAAGGAATAAAACTGAACCCTTATAGGATCACTCGTGTGTCTGGCTGGACGTCTGTCACGGCCTATTTGCTCCGAAACTACTGGACTAATAAGTTGAAACTTGTCTATAACCCAAAGACATAAGTACATGTAAAGTAAATATGTAATATAAATTTAAATAAAGGGGTCACTTTTGAGATGAATGATAAATAGAAGAAAAAAAACTATATCTTTGTTATATATCAAATGAAGGGGCTCATTTTAGAATTAGAATCTCAAATATATTTTTTTCATAATTTTTAAATAAATAGTTTAGAAGTTATTTAAGAAAACAGGCAAAAAATTAACATTACCCTTATCTCCGAAACTACTGGGTCTTTTTATTATGAAAAAAATACACATATTAGCTCTTTACCTATAGATGACAGGAAAACCTATTAGAAATGTGGAGCTAAGTGAGCAGGCCTATGGAACTCTCTGCGCGAGCTCGGATTAATACCTACGAATCTGCTCCCGTTCACGTTAGAAAAGCAAGCCAGTTGGTTGCCACACGCGCTCACGTACGCACGTCACCGCGCGCCGCACTGTCAATTTTTACGATAGTTACACGGACGGCGGGATTCGGGAAATGAATTAGAAATGCACTAGATAAGAAATAGTAAAGATATGTGACGTTCCACGGCAAAAGGTACCATTGCCCCGACTGAATATTGGAGTGGCGATAATAATAAGCGTAAGCGCCAGCCGCCATAAGGTACCTTTTGCCGTGGAACGTCACATATCTTTACTATTTCATATCTAGTGAAGTCTAACGGCGCGATATCTTAAAGTTCGAATCGCGCGGGTAGTAGGTACCTACCTACTATTGAATTTCTTTAATTAAACATGTAATGTTTAATATGTGTGACAAATGTATAGATTTAGATATCTATCTATTTGAAATAGGTAGTAAATTTTTAATTTATTTTGGTAAATGTTTATTTTAACGACAGTAAGTTTACACCGGAAAGTGCCTACTCATTTTTGCTCTGGTTAACTTATAATTAATTACCTTTATTCATGGGGTTTCTATTATTTTTCTTTACTATGTAACATTAATCTCTATCTGGTTTTAAATTACACGAAGTTTTAAAACTAATTCTTGCTGGGATTATTGCGCGGTTTATAAAACGGCGTAAACACTGCGGTTACTGCAGGGACATATGACCTTTTAAAATTACTATTTCGCAAACACTAAAGCATAATCGGAATATTAGGTATAATTTCAGATTAAGCTTTCCTTTTATTTCACTCCTCTGTTTAAGTGGGTATTTATTTATCATTTCTAAGCGTCAGCAACCCTAGCGTTGTGCCGGTGCGCGCGGTGCGGGGAGCGGCGCGTTGAAGGTCACTCCATTGTATTTTTGTGTAGGTATCAAAACGGTAGGTACTTGCGTTTTGTTTGAGAGATAAGTATCAGTTCGTAAGAACTATTGTATAATCTGTGGCGTGAGTCGGACTTAAGTACTTAGTTTTTGATCCGATCCCTACGGGTTTTTAAAAGACATTTTACTCACTTTTCACTAAAAAAACATATTGTTAAAAATTGTGTAATGTACGGAACCCTTGGAACGCGAGTCCGACTTGCACTTGGGCGGTTTTTTTATTATACATACAATAGTTCTTGTAGAAACGAAACGGCCGAGCTACATAGTTTGACTAAGGTGTAGAGCTAGTGAAGTTAGGGCTTGTAGAGTTAGAAGCTTGGCAAGAGATCTGATAACTTTTTGACAGTGCGAGCCTTATGGTTTCGTCTGGGCAACATTTTACATCAAAATGTTTTTGGTGGGATTTCACTTCTTTTTGTAAGTTGCTTATGACAATCTTCCATCCCCTAATTTAAAGGGTTGGGGGTGATTTACTATTAAAAATCCTGAAATAAGTATCTGGGGGCATCTGTTACACAATGTACTTCTTACTGATTCCCCATATAAACCCTTCACCCCGTAAGGGTAAACTTTGGGGTTGAAATCTGCCTTCAGCCCGTAAGGGTAAACTTTGAGATTGAAATCTATTCTATATCCTTCCCCATAAAAATACCTATCTACATACCAAATTTCAACTAAATCGGTTCAGCGATTATTGATTCCCCATACAAGATTAAACCCCCTCATCATCCCCTTAAGGATTAAAAAATTCAAGTTTTTGAATTTATTTGTTGTTTGTGTACTAAAACTATCTTACATATCAAATTTCAGCTTCTTAGAGGACTTCAGGAAGTACCCTAAAGGTATTGATAATCATCAAGTGAGTGAGTCAGTGACGAAATCGAAGTTTTTAGATATGAATAAAATCTAAAGTATAAGAGCTATACAATTGATATGCTTAATAAGTCCGAGAACTTTGTTTATCTAGTATAATCCAACCCCAAGTTATGAGGGTTCCAAAAAACGACGAAGCGCTTCGAGAAAAGGTAGATAGTGCCCTTGCGCTTTGCTCGTCTTAGCGGGGGCACTGCCGTGCCCCCAGATGTTAAAACATAATAATAATAAAGCTTTATGTTTAGTGACTTTAGTTACCTACTATTTTCGCGTAAACTAGACAATTTTTATATCTTTAGTTAATAAGGCCCAAAAGAATTATTTTTAACTTATTATAAATATCCTCTTGTTGTGAAGTACCAAATATTGTTATTTGTATATGTATAACTCTTAAGTTAAAAACAATAAAATCTGTTATTGTCTACTGTCAAAATTATTATTTTTTGCGGGATTAAGTAATACCCTGCTAGTGTTCAATAAGGCCCACAATAGGACTTTTATAAAAGGTATATTTTCCAAGAGTATCGTAATATTTTTATAACTATTTTGGTATAATGAAGAAACTTCAATAAATAAGATACCTATTTGAGTGAGTTTTTCATACTTAATATCCTGTTTATTAAAAAAAAAAAACATTTTAATTTAAGGTGGGCCGTATATAGGCATATACGGCCGACACGGAATATACAATAAGGTGAGGTCACTTACCTTATTGTATATTCAATATGTATACGTGTAATATTGAGCAGTTGGTTTATAATATACATAATATGATATTGACGTTGAATAGGACAGGACATGACAATAGGAACCAGAAATAGGTATAGTCGGTCAAACCAATTTGTCAGTAAATAAAAACAAAAAACTATATTCATCCTTTTCTTTTGGGTGCTAGTACTAGTGTAAGTCAAAGATAGTATGATGATTCTCTCTATGTTTGAAATGAGACAGTCCTTTGACAAACTATGGTAAAAATAGTTGTGAATATCATGTACATTTTTATTACAATTTCGAAATTCAAATGTTCTTCCTAATCAACTCGGCCACTAAACTAACTGATAACTTGGTATCCGATCCGCTAACTCGGCGAATGAATCGCCAATTCGCCAACTCTCCGAGCCGAGTCAACGCTATCAAACTGCTACTAAGGCCATTCAAAAATAAACCTTAATTCGAGAGCCCGAAGGTTCTTATATGACAAACAATACATTATGACTTAAAACTTTATGGGAAACAAAGGGACCCCTTTAATTTCACGTAATGTCCGCATCTAATTTATATATGTCCACAGTAAACAAACAAATGAATGATAAGAAAAGACAGACAGTGCTGTGAGCGGCAGGTGGGGCGAGGCGAGGGGCGAGGTATAGGTAGGCTATGATAGGGTCTCGGGCGCCGCGCCGGCGACACTGACGGACCAGCGCGGCGTATGTATGAATTTCGCGCCTTTTTAAATATATTTTACTATTACAATGCAAGCTACACACCGAAATTTCTTATTTTCCATAATATGGCTGCGTATATTATTTTATAGTAATAGACTTATTTTTACAGACTCTAATTCAATATTAGATATTATAGGACAAAAAACGCATATTAATTCTAAAGCATATATCTTAGTCTTCTAAATTTTTAGCTTGCCTATTAACTTAAGAATTTAGATATGTTGTTGTGGATTTATTAAACTTTAATTCAATATCGACAAAATAATAAGCTAATTTGTAGTTTGACTAAGAAGCACGTAAAAAAAATTTCTAATAATTTTACATTATAAAGCGTCATACATATTATAAACGATGGAACTTAAACATTGCACTTTAATTCAATATTAAAAAATCATTACTAAAAATATATAAATACCTAATTTATATCTAACGCTCGTTCTAACTTTTCCTCATATTTTACAAATATGCTTAAAAATATGTCCCATGTCAGATAAGTATCACTTTTTCATCTTTAGAATTATCAAAACTTTTAGTGCAAAAATCCGGTCCCACTATTGGTCTAAATTGCTTTGAATTCGAAGTCAATTCTGAGTGGGTTCAACCGAACGCCAGTCTGCTATCTATGTTTCGCCTAAAGTCGCAAACCTCACAAATCCTTTTGATGGAGATACGGGAATTGGAACTTTAGTCAGCAATACCTAAAGTTGCAAATCTCTTAACTTAGTTTGAACGAGATAGGATGTTTTCGGATTTAGAATGGCAGCTTCATTAGTGCCTGAGCTGGCACACAGGGCAGAGCTCAAGGAAAGTTATTTTAATTTGTTTTTGCCTTAACTTTAATTCCTAATAAAATGTGGCACGTTTATAAATGAAGAATTTTACAACAATGTTTTTCGATTGCGGGTCAAGTTAATGCTAGTTACAGAGTAATTCCGAGGCAACTCCAACGACGGCGAGGCAAGTTAGTTGAGTTGGAAGTTGGAAGTTACTAACTTCACTTAAGTTCGTTACTGGTGGCGCTGCGAGCGCGATGCATGCCCCGACGTAATGCCAGATGTGTCTCGGAATTAGCAAAACGAGATAAAGGGTGCTTGTGAGCAAATCCATAAAGTAGATAATTCCCTCATTAGCGATAAGACCGCCTGAAATGAAATGAAATTATTTATTGTCAGACCACAGGTACAAATATAAAAGATGTTAATGTATGTATCCTGTTGTGTATCCTAGTCCATTTATTCATTATTATTAGTTCATTTATTTTTTTATTAGTACATTTTTATTTGAGGTGTGCAATAAAGCATTTTTTAATGACCTCCTACCTACAGGTAATTCTGCGATATATAAGGTTTGGCGTTTCCTTACGTATTTTTTAAACGGTCTTACAGATGTAGTGCATAATTATTTTCCATCGTATTTTCACGGAAACGTACGTGTCTTGCTATTTCAGTCAGTCTCGGTACAAAAAGTACTGACGTTGACTGAAGTAGCATGACAAATACGAACGCTTCCGAGAAAATACGATGGAAAATAATTATGCACTACATCTGTACAACACATGAATCATATGTGTTCCTTTTGTTTTACCTACACCTGAAACTTTTTATCACAAAATAAAACGATAAAGGTAAAAGTTTCGTTATCAGGCCTTATCAGCTCATCCTCTTTTAATGAAGCTTTTGAAACCGCTTAGCTGATGTTAAACAGCTTTTTCAACAGGAAAAGGGAGTGTTAAACGGTGTTTCAATCATTTTATTCCTTCCAACTCTCTTTAAGTAGGTACTTCAAAAGCCTGCCTGCCTGTCTGCCTGCCTGTTTCTTCTGAACGCTTAAACCTAGGTACTACCGATTTAATGAAATCCGGTACGTACTTATGGAGATAGTTTGAGACCCAGGAAGCGATAAGTATAAGGTAGTTTTTATCAATCATCATCATCAGTCCAAGTCGCAGCCATAAGCTTAGTAACCACCAGCACAAACATAAAGTTAACTAAGTTACGGTGTAGAATACCTACCTACTTGTAACACAGTTCTGTATAATTATGTATTAGCAAAGAGAATAAAGTCTATAGAGACGGATTGTCAAAGTAAATTATGTAGCCACTGTAAATTTACTGCCATCTTTCGACAGAACATAAAACTGTTAGAACGCCATTTGACTTTGATCCTTATTCTTTAACTGATATGTGTTAATTTATTAAATATTAATATTCACGCCATCTACTCGACTATAGGCCAAAGGTATGGTTCCATGTTTTCGAGCGATGGCGCCACAACTTTCAGCCTATGCTCGAGTAGATGGCGTGAATATTAATATTTAAAAAGTTAACACATATCAGTTAAAGAATAAGGATCAAAGTCAAATGGCGTTCTAACAGTTATATGTTCTGTCGAAAGATGGCAGTAAATTTACAGTGGCTACATAATTTACTGACAATCCGTCTCTATACACTCTATTCTCTTTGGTAATAGTAAGACAGTGTTGCAGCATTCTGCCCGGGTTATCTCTGCGCCATTATGCATATGAATTGTTTTGATGCTCGCATTCAAATTCAAACTTAAAGACATGTTATTGCGCTGTCGGGAAATCCCGAGGACTTATGAAGCTCGTTTAGTTTTCATGTGTTTACAGTTGAATGTGCTATTTAGAGCAAACTTCGCTACGTCTTTATAACAAGCTTTTTATTTAAAATTAAAACCAAAATATTACTTTGCTAATCCGCGAAAAGATAACGTGCTAGCTTTTTATTTACTTGCAATGTACCTAACTATGTATGTACAGTCAGCCAAGAAAGTAGTTTACCACTTTTCGACTCTATCAATCAGATGATAGAGTTGAAAAGTGGTAAACAACTTTCTTGGCTGACCGTACCTACATATGTTTGTACGGGCCAAATCTTGCAAGTTAAATTTGACCCATTTCCCGACTTCCAATGTAGCTGAAAATTTGCATAAGTAGGTACATATGTAAGTCGGGTGAAAATGCAATATTATATATATAGTCCTCCACATCGATTTCGATGACGGCGATCTCAGCAATCAAGGGAGTTTCCTCTTATGAGCTCTTATCTGGCTGGCCAGGCCTAACTTGTTCTTAAAAACTCTGTCACATTCAATATTATTCAATGCAATATTATGATACCATCGAGCTGATTTGATGATGGAGACAGGAGGTGGCCATAGGAACTCTATGATAAAACAACGCAATGTAATTGTGTTTGGGGTTTTATAGAATTGTCTCGATGAGTATTAGTTGCCTGTGGAAAAAAGTAGGTACAGTCAGCGATAAAAGCTTGTACGAAAAATGACATTTTTGCCAAAAACTTATTTTAAATACTGATTCAGGAGTCATGACAATATCCAATAATAAACAATTATCTACTGTTCATACAATATGATCCGAAAAGTCAATGCAGGTAATTGGTAAATGGAAAAGGATTCCACAAATAAAATTTACTTAACTTTTCTATTATAGACTTTTTAACTACTTCGATTTTACTAATAATTTTCGGTGATTGCTGCTATCTAGAAAAAACCCTTTTATGTACCTGTTGCCCAAAATACTATTTGAATCTTTTTTTTTCTATTGTGCACTTTGTAAATGGGTTTTAGCATTATGTGCTAGATGTTTCCCCAGCACTGAAGTTGTTCTCGAAATAGATATTCAATAATTTCCTAAGTCCTTCACATCTCAATTAATGTAGTAGATACTTAACCAGTTCCTAAACTTTGAAGTAAACTACTTATTTAGATATACATTAATTTCACTTTAACTATTCCCGATGATCCTTAGAAATCTCTTGAACTCAAAGTACTCGGGAGCCTTGGGTGCTCCATATTAAGGTAGCATTCAGATGTCGACAGTAGCGGTGTTTCTGCAGCGTCCCTGGTTCAGTTTTACGTGGGCGATGTCACTGTCATTCTCCTTGATAAAATAAGTGACGGAATGAACTATCACGGCAGCAATGCGTTAACGACAGCAACGCAGTTTACAAAGGTCCTCGCAGTAACGCAGCAACAACAACTTTGCTGTTGCGACATTACTGCTGCTGCATTATCGCGGGCGCTGTTGGTATCTTTCGTTTTCCTTGATAACGTTCGCCACTGCATTACTGCAATCCGTCACATATTTTAATCGATGAAATTAACAGATACAGCGGCGCTTCGAGCAACAGCAACATCGGGAAGGGAGACGGCATTCGTACTATTTCCCCTCTGCCGAAGTATAGACAACTACAACAACATATAGGTACAACCTGTACCTATGGCGATGTGTGTAGTGTAGCGCTCATCCGTACGCAAAAAGAGATCGAGGTTTGCAACTTTTGCAAGACTAGTCTTTGACGAGTGTCATATTATATGTATTTGTGTCGTCATTACAGATTGGATTTTGTATGTAGTGAGTGAAATGTGCGACTGTGTCCACGTTTCCTCCCGCAAAAAATGGCAGAATGATTTGTACTGTAAGATGCCGCTTGGGCTCCTCCCTTCCGACATGTCGGACGCAGGCGTTGCTCGAAGGCAGCGGTGGCATCAACGCCACATTAATTATGTCGCCACAGTAATGCAGCTGATGACATCCGAATGTCACCTTTAGATTTAACGACCGTGGATATCCCAAGAAGCTTGTCTTGTTATCAAAATCTCGTTACGTCGATTGCAGTTTGTTAATTTATTTGGAAGATTAAGCAGGACACTCAAATCACTCAGTTAGCAATTAAATAGAATTTAAATTATAGAAGTCTTTAGTTAAGAGGCAATAAAACGATAAATATCTGATGAAGGCGTTTTAAAAGTTTGAGTAGGTACTTATCATGTTAAAGTAGTATTACTTATTTAAAAAAGTCTTCAAGTACGCAACGCCAGTTATGTAGATCCTGAGTTCATATCATATGATCTCTCTCATCAAGAAGTGAACCGCAATGTCCCGCAACCTTCCGAATGTCGTCCGTTTGAAATAGTTAGATAACACGGTCAGTGACCAACAGTCTTTGTGCAATTGACTTTTTTTGCCTTTTTAAAATAGGGGCTTGCTTACTTTTTAGGGTTCCGTACCCAAACGGTAAAAACGGGACCCTATTACTAAGACTCTGCTGTCCGTCTGTCCGTCCGTCCGTCTGTCTGTCACCAGGCTGTAACTCATGAATCGTGATAGCTAGACAGTTGAAATTTTCACAGATGATGTATTTCTGTTGCCGCTATAACAACAAATTCTAAAAACATAATAAAATAAGTATTTAAGTTAGTACTCCCATACAACAAACGTGATTTTTAGCGATTTTTGCATAATGGTACGGAACCCTTAATGCGCGAGTCCGACTCGCACTTAGCCGGTTTTTCAAAAGATTGTTGAGTAAGTTTGTAAGTCAAGGCGTGTTAAGTTTTACAACCCCCTTTAATTTTATCCCGAGCACGGGCTTCAGATAAGATAGGTTTATATTAAAGTCTAGACAAACTGCGCAAGTAGACATTTGCATATTTTAATAGCAAACTCATATTTTTGACAGGTGTTTTATATTCTCAAATAATCCTGGCATATAAAATGAAAACTGTCTGATTTGAAAATTAATTAAACTCTGAACCTGAAAGGAAAGTTTTGTTAGATCGGTCCGATTTTACAAACCCGAATACCATCTGTAAAGTACCTCTATAAATAAATAATTCAATGCTAGTCTTTAATGCTAGTCTCATTAACTAAAATTATATTGCTTGTAACATTCAGCGGTTAGTGATAACCAAGGCTTTTACGTAATTTCGTGTTATACCAATTTAATTAATATTCAGTGAATATATTATTGTAAATATCGTAACATTCGGGGCAACAAAACGGCTTCGGAAAATTATCCGTAATTGCAAAATAGTTCGTTTTTTAGCATTAGAAAAAGACTACGCGATCTTGACGTGTCTATTAATTGAAAAACGCTTTTTAAAAATCAGTAACTATTTCTTATGAATTCATAATTGTTACATATTTGCCGTGACTTATTTTTCTAAAGTGTTTTTCAATAAAAAGACACGTCAAGATTGTTTACCTTTTTTCTAATGCTAAAAAAATTGAACTATAAATGAAGATCTAATATGTTAATACCATACATTTAATGAAACCATAAACATAATTAATAACAAACTTACAATAAAAATTAACCTCTAATTAAAACTACCTACAAAACTAAAACTAATACCTAAAAAAATAAATAAAACATTATGTGGGTGACCTAGCCCAATATGTATATATTAGGCTAGATCACCCAGGTCCGAACCCTGTGGAAGGGTTCCCATAAGGCTGGCTGCGTTCCCCCTTTGGATGGCTATGCCGATCCGCTGGGCGAGGAACGAGCCAGCCCTACGGTCCCCGGTGACCTCGAATATTTTTTTTGGAATTTGCCGAACTAGTTTATATGTTAATTATTTCAAATAATTTATTTGTAAGCTGCAATTCTTGTATGTATTAAATTTAATTCAAATGAGAATGTTACTCGTATGTAGGTAATATTTGTCGGTGTGGGTGCATTGCTAGTACAACAGTTGTACTGTACAATTACTGATGGCTACTGGGGCAAAGCTATGCGTTATATATGCGTGTGTGTGTGTGAGTGTGTACATTTATTTGTCTAAAGTGTCATTCTATTGAATTTGCTAACTATGTAAAATTTGACCGCCATATTGAAATTGTCTCAGAATGATGAATTTACTAGCGACTTTTGTTTGCATAGTTAGCAAGTTCCATAGAATGACACTTTAATGTTTAAATAGAGAATATACCTATTTATGAGTATGTGTGCGTGCGCCTTAAAAACAGAATAATAAAATACTCTGTTCTGTTTCTTCACAAGTAGGGTAAATCCTATTGTTAAATTCTTTGATACGTTGCTGTTGTTATAATATTGTATGTGCATGAATAATTTCGTGTCTAAAAAGTAAGTGTGATTTTAAGATAGGTTTAATTATAATTATTATTTTATATTTAACATGTAATTATTTAAAGAGGTAGGTACAAGATAAACTAAAATGTCCTTCATTTCATACTTTCATTACCTTCGTACATAGCGTAAATACAGCTGTTTAAAATCTTGATAAATAAGTAGAAGTAAGTACCAAAATATTTGAAAGTAAATACTACATTTCAAGCACGAAGCTCGTTATGTTTTCGTTAAAAACCAAGCATCATATTTTTATCATTTTAAAAATATAAAAGTTTCAAAGTTTCTTTATAAAGTGGAGTGTAATTAAAACCTCATCTCTCGAGAAAATTACACCGCGATCAGTTAATGGATCTTAACTCGATTCCGAAAGCTAACTTTGTCGAAAGTGACTCTTTGCCTTCAATAAGATTCAGAAAACTTCGAAGAAATTAGCTTTTTATTTTGAAACAGTTCACCATTTAACTATAGGAGAACTCTAGCAGCAATGCCAGGCGTGGCTCACTCCGCGATTTCGTCGCTTTGCTACAGGCAGTGTTGGGCAAAATGTAATCTAACTACTGATTTACTAACTACAACTACATTTTGTAGTTACTAATCGTGATTATTGATTACAAGAAGTAACCGTTAAAAGTAGTTAACATTTTTGATTACTAACTACTAATTGTAGTTGCAATCACGGTTACGTGATTACTTTTTCTAACTACTTATCTATCATAGAATTCAGCAGAGATTGGCATTTCGTAATTGATTCCTAATAGGTTTCAGGGAGAAGATTTCAAAAATGATGACCATTTTTTAATCCAAGATGGCGGCCATGCACTTTGCATAAAAGTTGTCATGGATATTGTTTTAAAGGTTTTCGGGAATGCAGATTTCGAAAAAATGATGGTTATTATGGAATCCAAGATGGCGGTCATGCAATTTATCATAAAAGTCATCATGGATGTCGTTTTAAGGTTTTAGGGGGCGCTGATTTCGAAAATGATGACTGTTTTGGAATCCAAGATGTCTGCCGTGCACTTTTACATAAAAGTCGTCATGGGTGTCGTTTTATAGGTTTCAATGAGTGCAGAATTCAAAAATGATGACAGTTTTGGAATCTAACATGTCTGCCGTGCACTTTGACATAAAAGTCGTCATGGGTGTCGTTTTGTAGGTTTCAGGGAGTACAGAATTCAAAAATGATGACAGTTTTGGAATCCAATATGTCTGCCGTGCACTTTGACATAAAATTCGTCATGGGTGTCGTTTTGTAGGTTTCAGGGAGTGCCGGTTTCGAAAATGATGACAGTTTTGGAATCCAACATGTCTGCCGTGCACTTTGACATAAAAGTCGTCATGGGTGTCGTTTTATAGGTTTCAGGGAGTGCCGGTTTCGAAAATGATGACAGTTTTGGATTCCAACATGTCTGCCGTGCACATTGACATAAGTCGTCATGGGTGTCGTTTTATAGGTTTCAGGGAGTGCCGGTTTCAAAAATGATGACAGTTTTGGAATCCAACATGTCTGCCGTGCACTTTGACATAAAAGTCGTCATGGGTGTCGTTTTATAGGTTTTAGGGAGTGCCGGTTTCGAAAATGATGACAGTTTTGGAATCCAACATGTCTGCCGTGCACTTTGACATAAAAGTCGTCATGGGTGTCGTTTTATAGGTTTCAGGGAGTGCAGAATTCTAAAATGATGACAGTTTTGGAATCCAACATGTCTGCCGTGCACTTTGACATAAAAGTCGTCATGGGTGTCGTTTTATAGGTTTTAGGGAGTGCCGGTTTCGAAAATGATGACAGTTTTGGAATCCAACATGTCTGCCGTGCACTTTGACATAAAAGTCGTCATGGGTGTCGTTTTATAGGTTTCAGGGAGTGCCGGTTTCAAAAATGATGACAGTTTTGGAATCCAACATGTCTGCCGTGCACTTTGACATAAAAGTCGTCATGGGTGTCGTTTTTATAGGTTTCAGGGAATGCCGGTTTCGAAAATGATGACAGTTTTGGATTCCAACATGTCTGAAACCTATAAAACGACACCCGTTTTATAGGTTTCAGGGAGTGCAGAATTCGAAAATGATGACTATTTTGGAATCCAAGATGTCTGCAGTGCACTTTGACATAAAAGTCATCATGGGTATTTTCCAATAACTTTTTAATTGTTAAGATTAAACTGTTTTTTTTTTCGTTACAGAGTAAGCATAATCTGCAGCATGTTAGTGTCTTAAAATTTACGTAGTGGTCGTATTTAAAAACATATAAGACTCAGAACGTTGAACAATAAATGATTTCTGTTGAATTAATGTTTTATTTTTATTAAAATCCACATTTTTCTTATGAAAAGTTGGCAACCAGTTTGGCGAGGGATTGGCACTCCCTAAAACCTATATCATCATTTTCGCGTTCTGCACTCCCTGAAACCTATAAAACGACACCCATGATGACTTTTACGTCAAAATGCACGGCAGACATGTTGGAATCCAAAACTGTCATCATTTTCGAGTTCTGCACTCCTTGAAACCCATAAAACGACACCCATGACGACTTTTATGTCACAGTACAAGGCAACATGTTGGATTCTAAAACTGTCATCATTTTCGAAACCAGCACTCCCTCAAACCTATAAAACGACACCCATGACGACTTTTATGTCAAAGTGCACTGCAGACATGTTGGATTCCAAAACTGTCATCATTTTTTAATTCTGCACTCCCTGAAACCTATAAAACGACACCCATTACGACTTTTATGTCAAAGTGCAAGGCAGACATGTTGGATTCCAAAACTGTCATCATTTTCGAAACCGGCACTCCCTGAAACCTATAAAACGACACCCATGACGACTTTTATGTCAAAGTGCACGGCAGACATGTTGGATTCCAAAACTGTCATCATTTTTGAAACCGGCAATCCCTGAAACCTATAAAACGACACCCATGACGACTTTTATGTCAAAGTGCACGGCAGACATGTTGGATTCCAAAACTAACATCATTTTTGAAACCGGCACTCCCTGAAACCTATAAAACGACACCCATGACGACTTTTATGTCAAAATGCACTGCAGACATGTTGGATTCCAAAACTGTCATTATTTTTGAAACCGCCACTCCCTGAAACCTATAAAACCACACCCATGACGACTTTTATGTCAAAGTGCACGGCAGACATTTTGGATTCCAAAACTAACATCATTTTTGAAACCGGCACTCCCTGAAACCTATAAAACGACACCCATGACGACTTTTATGTCAAAATGCACGGCAGACATGTTGGATTCCAAAACTGTCATCATTTTCGAATTCTGCACTCCCTGAAACCTATAAAACGATACCCATGACGACTTTTATGTCAAAGTGCACGGCAGACATGTTGGATTCCAAAACTGTCATCATTTTTGAATTCTGCACTCCCTGAAACCTATAAAACGATACCCATGACGACTTTTATGTCAAAGTGCATGGCAGACATGTTGGATCCCAAAACTGTCATCATTTTCAAAACCGGCACTCCCTGAAACCTATAAAACGATACCCATGGCGACTTTTATGTCAAAGTGCACGGCAGACATGTTGGATTCCAAATCTGTCATCATTTTTGAAACCGGCACTCCCTGAAACCTATAAAACGAGACCCATGACGACTTTTATGTCAAAGTGCACGGCAGACATGTTGGATTCCAAAACTGACATCATTTTTTGAAACCGGCACTCCCTGAAACCTATAAAACGAGACCCATGACGACTTTTATGTCAAAGTGCACGGCAGACATGTTGGATTCCAAAACTGTCATCATTTTCGAATTCTGCACTCCCTGAAACCTATAAAACGACACCCATGATGACTTTTATGACATGGTGCAACATCAAAAATAGTCCTTATTTTACAGTTTAATTATTTTACAGTCATAATACAGTTTCTCACAGAAAGTGTCTTTATGTCAGGGACAAGAAAGATCAAAATGCTTTTTACATGGATGTATTAAAGTAGTTAGTAGTTATAACTACTCGGTTACAGTAATCAGATTAACGACTACTTTATGTAACCTGATTATTGTAGTTAGGTTACATGTAGTTATGACTACTTGTAGTTAACTACTTTTAGTCGTAATAAGTAGTTAGATTACAAATAGTAGTTAACTGCGCCCAACACTGGCTACAGGTAGCTAAAAGTACATCCGTTCCGCCCTAATTTTGGGGAAAGCCATAAGCCGCGCGTGGTGCTGTCGCCACCTAGCGGCCATATCTGTGCTGAGCGTAACAGACGCGTTTTGTTAGAGAGTGAGCCTTCTGTACCAAGTACTATTATCTATTCTGTGGCAATGCTCGTTCGCTAGAAGTTTTTCTGGTCGAACAAGATTCTGAACAGGAACTTACAAAGTGAATGACCGGCCTGGCCTAGTGGGTAGTGATCCTGCCTGTGAAGCCGATTGTCAAGGAGTCGAACCCCGGTAAGGGCATTTATTTGTGTGATGAGCACAGATCTTTGTTCCTAGAGTCATGGATGTTTTCTATGTATTTAAGTATTTGTATATTATGTATATATATATCGTTGTCTGAGTACCCACAACACAAGCCTTCTTGAGCTTACCGTGAGACTTAGTCAATTTGTGTAAGAATGACCCTATAATATTATATTAATATATATTAATGAACACAATATTGTTGCGTCTAAAGTTACTTCCTGTTGGAAAGGCCGGAAACTCCATCTTATAAATAAGTTGAGCTATTTTTAGACCACATGCAAATAAAATGCAAATGCTCACATATTACACACGCAGTATTAAAAAAAAATTCACAGATTTCGTGCCTCACACGACTATCGAGCACATTGGAAATGAATCTACGGAATTCGAAAAAATATTGTCGCTGAGCGACGAGAAAGTCTGGATAAGGAAAAAGTTACAAAATAAAACTACAACGTTGAATGATAATTATTTTATTCTTAATAGACTAACACAAGTATCCTGGACATAACGCATGTGAACAAACAAATTGCAAAATTTCCACACGCGTATCCAAGTTTGAATAATTGTCGCCGTGGCGCATAAGTATAGGTACATATTTCATTTTTCGATTAATAAGCAGGATATATTAATGTTCAAAGTAAAAGAAAATTATTACACGGCAAATCCGTAGTCAACTCGAGAAGTGGTGATCGGCAGCGGCCCATTTGCTGCAAGATATGAAATTTTCTTGACAGCAGTTTGACGCGACGAGAGATGACCATAACAGATTTTGTCTATGTTGCACCAAACCTGAGTTCCAATAGGTACTACCAGGGTTCAGCATCAGCTATCTTGGGTAATGCTCTACCATGTGCTCATCATGACGAATGGGGTGTCCAAAACAGCGTGTGCCTATGTTGCACCAAACCTGAGTTCCGCTAGGTACAACCAGGGTTCAGCATCAGCTCTATCTTGGGTACTACTGTCCTAAGTGCTCATCAAGACGAGTCGGATGACCAAAACAGCGTGTGCCTATGTTGCAACAAACCTGAGTTCCTTTAGGTACAGCCAGGGTTCAGCATCAGCTCTATCTTGGGTACTACTCTCCTAAGTGCTCATCGAGACGAGTCCGATGACCAAAACAGCGTGTGCTTATGTTGTATTAAACCCGAGCTCCACTAGGTACTGCCAGGGTTCAGCATCAGCTATCTGCTAGCAGCCGCCAGCAACATGCTGAGGTGAGACCATTTCGTGGCACTTTTTCTTTTTTATGTTTCTCTGTATAAATAAATAAATAATAAATAAATATTAGGGGGACATCTTACACAGATCAACCTAGCCCCAAACTAAGCAAAGCTTGTACTATGGGTGCTAGGCGACGATATACATACTTATATAGATAAATACATACTTATATACATAGAAAACACCCATGACTCAGGAACAAATATTTGTGTTCATCACACAAATAAATGCCCTTACCGGGATTCGAACCCGGGACCATCGGCTTCGCAGGCAGGGTCACTACCCACTAGGCCAGACCGGTCGTCTAAGTTTTTATTTTGTGCTCCCTCTCCCTCTCCCTCTCCCTCTCCCTCTCCCTCTCCCTCTCCCTCTCCCTCTCCCTCTCCCTCTCCCTCTCCCTCTCCCTCTCCCTCTCCCTCTCCCTCTCCCTCTCCCTCTCCCTCTCCCTCTCCCTCTCCTCTCCCTCTCCCTCTCCCTCCTCCCTCTCCCTCTCCCTCTCCCTCTCCCTCTCCCTCTCCCTCTCCCTCTCCTCTCTCTCCTCTCCCTCTCCCTCTCCCTCTCCCTCTCCCTCTCCCTCTCCCTCTCCCTCTCCCTCTCCCTCTCCCTCTCCCTCTCCCTCTCCCTCTCCCTCTCCCTCTCCCTCTCCCTCTCCCTCTCCCTCTCCCTCTCCCTCTCCCTCTCCCTCTCCCTCTCCCTCTCCCTCTCCCTCTCCCTCTCCCTCTCCCTCTCCCTCTCCCTCTCCCTCTCCCTCTCCCTCTCCCTCTCCCTCTCCCTCTCCCTCTCCCTCTCCCTCTCCCTCTCCCTCTCCCTCTCCCTCTCCCTCTCCCTCTCCCTCTCCCTCTCCCTCTCCCTCTCCCTCTCCCTCTCCCCTCTCCCTCTCCCTCTCCCTCTCCCTCTCCCTCTCCCTCTCCCTCTCCCTCTCCCTCTCCCTCTCCCTCTCCCTCTCCCTCTCCCTCTCCCTCTCCCTCTCCCTCTCCCTCTCCCTCTCCCTCTCCCTCTCCCTCTCCCTCTCCCTCTCCCTCTCCCTCTCCCTCTCCCTCTCCCTCTCCCTCTCCCTCTCCCTCTCCCTCTCCCTCTCCCTCTCCCTCTCCCTCTCCCTCTCCCTCTCCCTCTCCCTCTCCCTCTCCCTCTCCCTCTCCCTCTCCCTCTCCCTCTCCCTCTCCCTCTCCCTCTCCCTCTCCCTCTCCCTCTCCCTCTCCCTCTCCCTCTCCCTCTCCCTCTCCCTCTCCCTCTCCCTCTCCCTCTCCCTCTCCCTCTCCCCTCTCCCTCTCCCTCTCCCTCTCCCTCTCCCTCTCCCTCTACCTCTGCCTCTACCTCTGCCTCTATCTCTACTTCGGTGTTCGCGGTAGACCCTCTGATATACGCCAGTTCAGCCTTCTCATTTAGCTACTCGTACTTAAACCAATTATTTGTTATTATTATTTGTTCTGTTTGAGCACTAACCTCCTACAGCTCATCCTTACGTAGAGGCGCACCTCTCTCGGATGCTTCAGGCCTACGGCCCAACGCAGAGCTTGGCCTTCGACCTTCGCACTAGCTGTCCACACCACGTTTCACGTAAACAATTGCGGTTGTGGCCCTGATAGAGCTTATCCGCAATTCTTATTCTTAAGTCCGGCTCACGCTTAATTGCAGACTTCTTATACGTTTTTCCAGTAATACTATAGGTATCGGGCCCAATCGCTTAACAAAAGATAGAACCAAATCGACGATCTCCTTTGCAGGAAGCATGCACATGTCAGAGGCTCCGGGCCTTCAGGGTCTTCGACCTTCGCATTCAGACACTTGTATATACTATAATTTTATTGTTCTGTGTTTGAGCACTAACCTCCCACACCTCGGCCTTCGGCCGTGCGTTTCAAAATTAAAGTCTCTGGGGGACGCTTCGGGCCTTCGGCCCTACGCGTAGCTCGGCCTTCGGCCTTCGCAAAAGCTGTTTCACGACGTTACACCACGTTTCACGTAAACCATTACGGCTGTGTCCCTAAAACAGCCCAACCGCGTTTTTTTACTTAAGTCCGACTCACGCTTGACTGTAGATTTCTAATAGGTTTTCCTGTCATCTAGAGGTGAAGAACTATTATGTGTATTTTTTTCAAAATTTTAGACCCAGTAGTATCGGTGTTAAGGGGGGGGGGGGGGGTCATTATTTGCCTATTTTCTTAAATAACTTCTAAACTATTTCATATAAAATTATAAAAAAAATTAATTTGAGATCCTCAAATTAAGCCCTTTCATTTAATATGTAAGACGATATGGTTTGAAAAACTTTGTTTTTTATTTTTCTCATATTCCCCCTAAAAGTGCCCCCTATGCTTAAAATTCATTTGTTTTTATTAAGTACATGTCCGTCTTTGGGTCACAGACTTCCATATGTGTACCAAATTTCAACTTCATTGGTCCAGTAGTTTTTGAGCAAATAGGCTGTGACAGACGGACAGACAGACGCACAAGTGATCCTATAAGGGTTCCGTTTTTTCCTTTTGAGTTACGGAACCCTAAAAAAGAACGAACATCACAAAATGTACAAGAGAAATATCTTCCTAGCCAATTTCGGCTTTGGACAAAATTTTGTACGCAGTTTTCCAGTTCGTTAAATTGCATTGCAGCCGCCTACCGCGCTCCGTGAATAACCCACATACTTACTGCAGCGGATGGTGTTTAGCAAAAATGTGTCAACCCACATTCTACTTTAAGCGTCAATTTTTTGAGTTGACATCTTATTTAAGAGCCCATCAACGTGCACACTAGCGCCACTGCTAAATAGTTAATAGTGATTATTTAAGGGGGCCGCTACGTACTGTATTTTGTATTTAAATACCTTTTGAATACATCAAACTAGTTTTTATGTTGCTGGATTCGTCAATCTATGCGTCCAAAGCATTGATATAGAATAAGAACTGGATACCCAATCAGCCGCAAAAAATGGCCCCGCAAAAGTAACGTTAAAACAGACGCGTTACTTTTTCGTTTAGTCTTGTATGGACCGCTCAAATGTGAAGTTGTCAACAATGTCGTTAAAATATGCAAAAATAACAATGATAAAACAAGGAAAAAGCATGGAATGTATTTCTTTCGGTTAGTGCTTTGGATAGCATTACATAATTTATGTAATCTGGTGGTAATTTCATGGTTTTGAATAAATTATTTTGTTAGTACCAAAGAAGGGATGTGAAGGAACAAAAATCTAATGAGTCGATGTGAGGTTAATACTTTTTTATTTTTATATGGAATTCGTAACATATAATATTATGTTTAAATTCAAGATTTCCAAGAAAACCTATGCGACGTGCAGAGTGGACTGCTATTATAGCAAGAGATAGGGGTGATGCAGTTTTAAACAAAGGCAAAACGGCACTTGTGTGTTCAGCCCATTTCCTTGTTTCCGACATATACACGACCAATAAGGTCATCGACTAACTGTAAATGCTAAACCTGTCTGAACACAGTGACAACCACAGGATTTTTTGATAAAGACCATAACCAATCAGTACCAGTAGCGACCTAAATGTCCCCGTGCACTATATTGCAAAGAACTAAAGCGCGAAGAGTATTATGTAGATCTAAAATACACAGTTATTTAATAAGTTGAATTTATTTCAAGGAAAATAGTATTTAAAGACGAATGCTTACTTATTAAAAATAAATTTGTTTTATGATAACTTACAAGGGTTGTTACCATGAATTAATTTTATTTGAACTCCCGATCAAATTAAATTTGTTTCATTTATTACTTTGATTTTTCTGTACAGTAATACCTATTAAAATGTACCAAAGGGACTCTATTCGTTCATTATTCTCGTTTGACGTTGTTTGACGTAAATACAATGGTGACGTTACGTTTAGTGCCATCGGACTTAAAAGTTTTAACAGTGTTGGTACTAATGTTTACAAATTTGACACTTAATGCTTACGACAGTAAGTTCTTTTCCGTACAAAATATTTATCTTGACTCAAAATTTACGTAAGCGTTTTTATCATCAATGCAAATTTTCCGCTAATGTCATTCTGACCCACATTTTGTTGACGTTTTTGTTCCGCTCTGTGTGTCTATTTCTAATATTAAGTCAGTGGTCCAAAGTTAAAACGGCCGTTTTTGTTTTGAGTTCATACTCGTAGATCGGCGAATCCAGCAACATAAAAACTAGTTTGATGTATTCAGAAGGTATACTTAAATACAAAATACAGTACGTAGTGGCCCCCTTTTTTAAATATCTTTCGTTAAATTTAAATAATTACGATTATTTAGCAGTGGCGTGTGCACGTTGATGGGCTCTTAAAAATGAATGTGTGTTGACACATTATTGCTTAACAGCATCCAGCTGACGACGCGCGTACTTCCTGTATCATTTTAGCAGGTTGTATTCTTTAGCTCAATCATCTTGTAAAAACTCCAACGGGTGAAAATAAATTCGGCAATGCACCGTCATAATTATACCCCAAAAAGTAAACGCATTTATAAAAGCAAATAATAAAAATACGGAGCCCTGCATACTTTTGAGACTACAAATGCTTTTGAGACTAGAGTGCCTATTAAAAAGAAAAAGTGAAATGCGGCCTTTGGCAGTGGTCGACCGCGTTTATTGTGCAAAGGGCCACTTAATTTAGGATCTTAATAGCTGAGAGGACGCGTTTCTTCAAAGAAAACGTCGTGAGGTCCTCAACAAAATGGATTGTCATAAATGGAAGGACGCACAAGAAAGGAGCTTGTCGCGAGGACGTTGCGAAGTTTTATGAGATGGCTAATCACCATGTGCAGAGGAAAGTGCGTTTCCCATTTCATGCTATTACGCTCAAAAGGACCATGGGCAAATTTGTATGGAGCCTGGACCCAACGCCAACAGAAATGAGAGTAAGGTCATTAAATGGGTATTTCTATGTACTTCATTTTGTTCTATGGGCACCAAGCGGAATTCCATTGCAGAACTGAGATATTGGTAGTTTAGCCAAAATGTCGTCACCCTTATTACCTAGGCAATAGAGACTGAGTAAGTAAATTAATTGCTGCAGGGACAGGCAGGGTAGACGTTCACGCACCGCCGGGCGACCACACCGAATGATTTGCCGCGCTCGCCCGGCGGTGGACTCTATTGCGTAGGTAATAGGTGTGACGACATTTTGACTAAAATACCACAGTTCTGCAATGGAATTCCGCTTGGTGCCCATAGAACGAAATAAAGTACAGAGAAATACCTATCTAATGACCTAACTCTCAACTCTGTTGGTTGTGGGACGTTTCCCATTTCATGCTATTACGCTCAAAATTTGTAGGCAGCAAGGTAAGTTATTATTTTGTTATTCAGTAAATGAGCTGAGTGAAAGTACTATATTGTTTTCTATTTTGACGCTGAGTAATTCAAAGGTGACGTTCGGATGTCAATTGCAGCTGCCAATTTCCTTAAAATGAGTGACGTTCGCCGCCGCATTACTGCCGGCCCTACATTCATTTTCACAAAGTTATGATGTTAATCTAGTCCAAAAGTGTAAAATCCTATTCACCCAATTCTGGTATGTATTGATCACAAAATGTAACAACAATATATAGTTTAGGTATAAAGCGGCCACTATCCAAAAGGTTTAAATTGAACGCGTACATTCTCTATAAAAGCTTTGAAATAAATTAAAAAAAAAACATGAAACGCGAGGTTCTTTACTGTGGCGGCTTACACGCGGCACTCTGTAAAGCGGCACTTAATTCAGAGTTCCTTAATGGTTGCTGTACGGCCCCTCCAGAGTAAAAGTCGAGCGAGAATCAACTTACGAGTTGTGCACTTGGTTATGAAGGGATTTTAATTCGGTGCGATTTAATACTTTGATGTGAAGTGCAATAAATGAATACGCTGATGGCTATTTATACATTTAGGTGTGGGTCATTTGCAAATTTATTGTACCTTTGAGAATGTTAAGAAAAAATTAGACAAAGGCACAAAAAAATTGCAAATGACCCTGTAAACACTTTACTCTCGCGTTTTGTGCACATAATTAATGTCATTAACGGGTGTAACGCGATTAAATTTCATTATTTTACCTTTTTTCCCACGTTTCAGCCAGGATGCACTAGTGCGATCTAGGCGAAAACACTAGAAGCTAACTCCAGACACCTGCCAAAGCTCTAATGTTCCTGACAACGCTCATGTACCTAACTAACCTACGTCACACGACCGTTTGTTTAGCCCACTTTAGAACTAATTAAGCCGGAGTCAACGCGCTTGTCGGAGTTTACTTCGTGACGAGTTGTGGAGTTTGCCTGCAGCTGTCGCAGCCTGTAGCTGATATGCAACACATGACATTCATTAACAAAAATATAATTAAAAGTGTAACATAACACGGAAAGTTTACCCAATTAATTGCTAGATGTCGCTGGCGTCGAGATAGAACGCGCAAGCGTTAGTCTATCACAGTTTCATGGCATGTATTCGACATTAGTATGTAAACCGCTCACTAGATGGCGGTGGCGTTGAGATAGAACGCGCAAGCGTTTGTCTTTCGTAGAATAGATAAGTTCTATGTTAGATTTTTGTTTATTTCACGGTTATTATACGAAGTATCAGCTACTCTGTGTACTTTCTGTCTAGAGATGCTCGGAACTCAAATCGGTGGTTAAATTCGGCATATCTCCGTGAGCTCGGCGTCGGCGAAAGCTGGCGTGATACCGCTCTGGGGGCCTAGCCAAAACGCATTTCGAAAAAAGATATCGCTAACGAATCGATAATAAATGTATGGGAATGACAGGTACCGTAGATGAGTCTGTCGAAAAATATTAACGAATACAAAAATGTTAGCCAAGTTGCAATGTTGTAACGAAACGCAAACCTTTCGTTACCGGGATTCGACATCTGTCATACATTGTCTAGCCAAGTGACACTTTTGACAAGCGTTATCGCCTCCTAGGTGTCGATACGTAGCGCGAGCTATCCCCTTGCAGATAACTTACCGAAGCACAAGAAAATACCGAATAATAGTGTTTGTAAATTAGAATTTGTAATAAAAAGCATACTTCAACATTATTGTGGGCGGCGAACAACGCGGAAGTGTCGCTTAGACGCAGGCGCCGTCTGAAAAATCGCCTCTATTGAAACTGCTTAGGAAAGGACTGCCCTTAGCTGGTGATCTTATCATGTATGCTACGATCAAAGGATTGTGGGCCGTACGCAGCATTTCACCCAAAGGATCCAATGTGACCGAGGCGCTGAATATCTACCTATCTATAGTGACAGTGTCATGGAAAAATGGATTATGCACCCACAAATGCAACACGAAACAATGTCCCTACAAAGGTAAGAGTGAGTAATAACTTATCCCTACTATACCTACTAATAAGTATATAAAATATGTTATTAATGCTAAAATAACTAATGTGTTCCTGTTACGTCATCAAATATAAACCGATGAACGGTGTAGATTAAATTTGGTACCCATATGCGCAATGGCAAGCACTTGTTTTTCAATAGGAAAGTGAATTGAATGTGTGCAGGCAAAGGTATATAGGTAAAGGCTTTACAAATATAGATAAAGACTCGGGAACAAAAGTTCTTCACACAAATAAATGCCCTTCCCGGGAAGCAAAACCATCACCTTCATAGGCAAGGTCACTAACAACTAGCAATATTGTAGTGTCATCCCATTTTCTTAAATTGATTTGAAAGGGATGAGACTACAGTGTTGCTACTTTTTAATTTCTACAATTTCTAGTCGGACTCTACAGTAAGCTCAAGAAGACTTGTGTTGTGGGTACTTAGGGTACTTAGATAACTATATATAGATGGTCAAACCAATTTGTCAGTCAGTAAGAACCAGGAAAACTATACTCATACTTATCTTTTGGGTGCTAGTACTGGTATATGACAAAGCTAGTATGATTCTCTCTGTCTTTGTTTGAAATGAGACAGTCCTTTGACAAACTATACTTAAATACATAGACAACACCCATGACTCAGGTACAAAATATCTGTGCTCATTACACAAACAAATTTCCTTACCGGGGATTCAAACTCAGGATTATCAGCTTAACCGGCAGGGTCACTAGTCACTACCAACTAGGCCAGACGGGCTGTTGTCATACATATACATTATCAACCATATTAATGAAACTTTTTCATATTATGAAACATTGTATATGACTTCTTTTGGCAGGCGCAGATACAGTCAGCTGCAGAGAAAAGGTCCCACCCCTGCATACAAACTTCTATGTAGTGGTGGTACCTTTTCTCTGCAGCTGACTGTACCTACACACTGTGTAAAAATAATCATAACATGTACTTACACAAAACATTTAGTTTTTTTTTGTCATATGACTGGTAGAGAATAAGTATTATAACCAAATGTTACAGAGTTTGTTGAAAAACTAAGCATTCATTTTGTTTCAGGTGACTTGGATATTCATTGCAGCCTTGGCATATGAACCAATACTTTATGGTGCTCCAAAGTCAGGGTCAAGGGAAGAAACTATGTCACATGTACAACCACAAATATATATTGAGTGTTGTTTTACTATTTTAATACACTGTACATAATATATGTACAAACAAGAAAAGAATTCTTGGCTACTGATTTCATGCTGCTGGCAAAAAATACCTGCTGCATCTTTCATTAATAGATTTTCAATAAAATAAATTAACTTTTTAACCCAATCATTGTGTCATTTATTTATGGTGGTTACCACCTTAACTTTTGGTATGCTTAGGAGCAGATCTGCTCCCATGTACTTACCTATATTAAACTTTAAAAAATGCATTAATTTTTAAAAGTTGTCTTTGTAAAACGACCGGTCTGGCCTAGTGAGTAGTGACCCTGCCTGCTAAGCCGATGGTCCTGGGTTCGAATCCCAGTAAGGGCATTTATTTGTGTGATGAACACTAATATTTGTTCCTGAGTTATGGGTGTTTTCTATGTATATAAGTTTGTATTTGTCTATATAAGTATGTGTATCGTCGCCTAGCACCCATAGTACAAGCTTTGGTTAGTTTGGGGCTAGGTTGATCTGTGTAAGATGTCCCCAATATTTATTTATTTATTTATTTTATTTTATTCAATTATGATTGATATATAAACTACAAATTTTTGACAGGAGCATACAAAAGGTTAAATATGAACAGCCAGTAGCTTAGCGGGTGAGATTACCTTCCAAAATTTCCATTGACTATAAATAATAAAGATGTGTTTAATTCATTTTTAACGCCTCACTCACTTAGGTATTTCTATTACTGAGTAAACAAAAATCAAAGACAGGTAGGTAATAAAAAAATAATATTAAGTAACAATATGATTTATTAGTTTTGGTTTCACAGGCAGCTTTTATCTTATCTAATGCATCTTCTTAGTCGGCGTCTTCATTGTGTTAGAATTACTCTTTTAATATACTAAGATTTATCATTAATTTGGTAATGTATTGATGTTCGTAATAATTTAATTAGTATTTGAATTGTTATCGATATTCTAGTCTCCGCCAACGCATACGTCACAGTGGCGCCATAGTTTGAGGCACCGTCCGCTGACGCCGGCCGGCGGGAATTTAGAGTTTTAGAGAGAGACAGTAGACGTTGGCAGAGACAGACGCCACGCTTGTTGGTTACTAAAATTATAACTGAAATTTTGTGAGCTGATAGCATAAATAGTCTTAATAGTAATTGTTAGTTATTACAGTAAATAAAAGATATTAAAGTTCCTGAGTCTTTTCCTTCTTGAAGCTCGCGTCTTACAATTCAGAAGAAAGGGATGTAAAGGAGTTGTAAGTATCCACTCCTTGAGTCGAACCAGTGGTTTGAACAAATAATAAAACGTAAGTAAGTATTGGTGTGATTCTATGATAGTTTGGTTTAAATTGTGTTCAGTGGTTTTAAATCCATCAATAAAACAGTATACGCGTTTACGACTTTGATGCTTTTTGTTTATTTATCTATTTATGTCGTAAACTTTATTGAACAATACTTATATGATAGTGAAAATGGCGGACTTGTTTATAAGTGCAAAAATATGATAAATAAAAGATACAAATCAATTTGATATTTATAGTTATACTATTGTTACCATTATTTTTCTTTTGTATACAATGTATACTATACATGGTGTATTTATTATGGTATTTGATGGAACTTAGTAAATAGTATATTAGGTGTAAAATGAGCCGTATTTTTTTCTCTCTCTTTGCACTTTTTGCTTTATTATTCTTATTATTTTTTTAACGGCAATTTACAATACAACTATTGAAGTTTTTTGTGTTTGATTACGAAACAAAAAGCAAGGTTGTTAAACAGGGATAAATTCTTGTTTATTTACAAACAGTTATTTATTCAATTAAATCTGATATAATATGATATTTCTTGCTAATATTATTACATTAATTATGTTATATACACTATGGAATTGTTTTGAACTACTAAATCATTTTTTCTGTGTATGGGTTTCTTGTATTTTACATATGACTACATACATATACTTATATAATTACCTACGTAGTAGTACTAAATAAAACTGTTACTCTATGCCGTGTATGTTGGGTTTTGTGGTGTATCTCTTATAATGCTTGTTGCTTCATGCCACCGTCGTTTTTATGTTGGTTCAAAGACAGAAATTTGTGCTAGAAATGTATATTTCAGGAAATGGAGCACGAGCAGAGAAGGTCGCGTGTACTGACGACGCCACCTTCTGGTGAGCACCAGTCACGCAGCAGGACCAGGCATGGAGAAAGACGAGGAGGTGGTCGCTCGCGTATTAGTCGAAGCAAACGTCGGACACGCGACCGAGCCAGTAACTACCGTTCGCGCAGTCAACGTGGCGGCACGCGACGGCAGCGCAGCCGGAGCAGTCAGCGGACACGGGAGCGTGCCAGCAGACGCCGGTCCCGCAGCGATGGCTGCGACAGGCGTCGGACACGCAGCCGTAGCAGTCACCGGGGGCGCGGTCGTCCAAGCAGGTCTCGCTCGCGCGGCCAGCGGCAGCGTAGCGAGAGACGATGGGCTCACAGCAGGGCTGCGGCCGTGTCATCCTCGCTACAAGGGGGCCGACGCGAGAGCGGACCTGTACGCGAGAGCGGACCTGTACGCGAGAGCGGACCTGTACGCGAGAGCGGACCTGTACGGGAGTCTCCGAGTACTCTGCCTGTTCCCAGTAATAATGTTACAATTTTACAACTAGTAGAGGCTTTGCGTACCATTGGTGATAAGGGTTCTAATGAAAAATTGTCGAATCAAAATACAATACCAGAATTTGATCCATCTTGTAAGGAACAAACAATCGCGATGTGGATACACAAAGTGAACGAATGCGCAGTTATATATAACTGGAACGATCGTCAAACCGTTCACTTTGCGTTACCAAAACTTAAAGGTTTAGCTCAAAAGTGGTACGCTGGCCTCTCGACTGTTATGTTTTCCTGGCCAGAATGGCAGGATAAATTAAAACTAGCATTTCCTAGCGATGATAATCATGGACAGTTACTTACGACAATGCTCGCAAAGCGTGCTAGGTTTAATGATTCGTTAGAGGAATATTTTTATGACAAGATAATGTTGCTAAACCGTTGCGGTATTACTGGCAAGAAAGCCGTTGATTGTTTAGTGTTCGGCATAGATGATCGTAGTGTCCGCTTAGGGGCTGAGGCGGCTCGTTTCGGTAGTCCAGATCAGTTGTTACCTTTCTTAAAGAGCGCCAAGAATAGTTCGTATGGCGATCAAAAGGCTAAAGCTAGGACCGAGGTTAAATCAGATTTAGGTAATAATAATAAGAGCATACCCAATAGTAGTGATAAATCGATAAAGTGCTTCAATTGTTTAGAAGACGGTCATTATAAATCCCAGTGTCCTAAACCTGTATTAAAATGTGGCAAATGCATGCGTCATGGTCACTCCACCGAAAATTGTCGGACAAATAACAATAAGAACTTTGACAGTACTATCAAAACATCATAACCGCTTACGTGTAAAAGTGACTGATACAAAATTAGCTAAGTACCTACCTAATACATTTAAGCGAATAATATATTTAATATATAATGATGTTGGTTAATAAAAATAGCTTGCGAGTGTTTTTTGAGTTCGGGAGCGAGGAAACATCGAGCAATATAATTCTAACTTGTCCAACTCGTAGTACAAAAGGATAGTAAGCATAAGCAGTAATTATGCCTTCATATCTCGAAAGGTGTTCTTTCTGATTAGTACTTAGTAAATAATTAAACGATATAATTTGTATAAATTAGTAATATAAAAACTTATTTACTTAAGCTGCAAATAGTACTTACCTCAATACACAACTTTGGGAACATTTTATTTAAGTAATATTTTGATTTGTGTTTTTTTAAAAGTAGTCCACTACTGTATCCGGCCTTTACCACTCTGGAGGGCTTCGTCACTTTTTATTTAATATTTGACATCTATTTCAGTACCAAAATAAATAAATAAATGAAGATAAGTACAATAAAAACACCTTCTCCACACCCGGAGCGTAGTTGAATGCATGCACTTATTTAGCCACTTCCATACTCTTTTCTTTACATTCGCGCAATCTGTTCGTTTACTTACTAGCGGGGCACGATTATACTTAATATTTTGCTCACTAATTTAATTTTGTAGTTGATTGTTGTGAATATTCTTATTTTATGTGAATAATTGTCATTCTTTTGAGTAATAAAGACCTTTAAACCGAAAAAGACTGATGGTAATAATAGGCGTGGTATACAAACTTTGGCGATTCCCGATGAGAAATTCGAATTTGGCCAATAACTCCGGGCCTAAGGCCAATAAAGGCCAGAGCGCGTGTCTACGTACGCACATCCGATGTACACAGGCCTTAACGCGCCCTTGACGTTCCTTTCCTACGTATGATCCATCGACTTTTATATTTATATTAATTACTTCTTACGGGCAGTACGAAGTGGGCCAGTTCGTTGGTGCACATGTTTGCTAGGAATTATATGTATGGGCCGGTCTTTACTTTTAATATGGTCATCATATCTGGGTATGATCTCAGTGTAAAGCACAGCTAGCAAATTATACAAACAAAGACAGTGCCTTGCTTTGCTAGTAAACTAACGTCAGTTTATATGCAAAATGTTGCAATATCTAAGTATTTATAATAGTATTATTATAGGATTGGTTCTAAAATTATTATAAATGCGGTACTGACACTTAAACACAAAGTGGAAGTGTAGATTATCTTGGGTTTGAATTAAACTTAGAGATGTATACTAGGTGTTTGTGAAATACAGGGGGTACAGGATTTATATCAACATCGCAATAATACAGTACAAGGCAGTTTGTAGGCTCTTGTATCGTAGTTTCTTTTGACGTTTTGTGAGGAACTTTGCAGTCATCGCAAAGACACTTTTATAATATTCAGTCATTGCATGTTTTCAACTCTCTGGGGGACTTTGACAGTTATGTTATGTTATATTGTACTGTACAAAGCCCGGATTTAGAGATTTAAAGTATTATTAACTTTTTCGACGCCGTGTCAAACACAAAAGCTGTCACGCTCACGCCACATCACCGAAGTGTCAAAACTGATATTGAACTTTATGCATATGCACGTAGGTCTATGTTGCTCTGTGATATGTGACCGATTAATCGGTCTTTGGCGTTGAACCCACGGTGCGGATATATTGGCGTCTAAAAGGTTAATATTGTTACAGAATCGAGAATCAGTGAATGTCGTATATATGTTTAAGACAGATAAGAGGAAATACGCGACTTGTACTGCATTTGAAAAGTTTATATAGAATCAGTAGGAGCAGGCTCAAAGTAGACGAGACTTGGACTGCGCCATGATTGAGGTGGTTTCAAGGTAGTAGCGACTTGTACCACTAACTTGTGTAGTGTTAGATAAGTTTGTTGCGGTTTCAAGGTAGAAGCGACTTGTACCGCAATTGAAAAGTTTGTATAGTCAGTAAGAGCAGGCTCAAGGTAGACGAGACTTGGACTGCGCCATGATTGAGGTGGTTTCAAGGTAGTAGCGACTTGTACCACTAACTTCGTGGTTAAATAAGCTTGTTGCGGTTTTAAGGTAGAAGCGACTTGTACCGCATTTGATAGTTTTATATAGAGTCAGTAGGGGCAGGCTCAAGGTAGACGAGACTTGGACTGCGCCATGATTGAGGTGGTTTCAAGGTAGTAGCGACTTGTACCACTAATTTCGTGGTTAGATAAATTTATTGCGGTTTCATAAGGTTATATAATAATATTTTATTTAGATATGCGTATAACATCAAAATGTAAAAGATTATAGCTATGTAATATTATATATTGTGGCGGCCTGTTAGGAATGATTTTGTGATATTGATCAATGGCTCAATTTACTTCTCTTGTACACGGGGCGTGTACATGTTGCGGATGGCCGAATTGTTAGAATTACTCTTTTAATATACTAAGATTTATCATTAATTTGGTAATGTATTGATGTTCGTAATAATTTAATTAGTATTTGAATTGTTATCGATATTCTAGTCTCCGCCAACGCATACGTCACAGTGGCGCCATAGTTTGAGGCACCGTCCGCTGACGCCGGCCGGCGGGAATTTAGAGTTTTAGAGAGAGACAGTAGACGTTGGCAGAGACAGACGCCACGCTTGTTGGTTACTAAAATTATAACTGAAATTTTGTGAGCTGATAGCATAAATAGTCTTAATAGTAATTGTTAGTTATTACAGTAAATAAAAGATATTAAAGTTCCTGAGTCTTTTCCTTCTTGAAGCTCGCGTCTTACAATTGTTGAAGGTCGTGTCTAGTTTGAAGAGTTTCCTGCGCGATGTACCATGCTTTTCCAAGTGTTCCTGTCCTCGGCGATCTTAATAGATAAATCTAATGCATAACATCTATGTATTCAATGTCCGCTTGACTTTTGTTAATTTTGAAAATGTTTGAAGTCTATGAAGTAAATGAATTCACTGAGGTTACACTGATTCGGGCAAACCTGTCCACAATTTCACTTCACGGTTTGAATCAATACTAACGCTTAAAGTATTGTCTCTTCTGGTCAAGTAAGCCAGCAGTGCACGTCCTTAGCACTGGTAACTGCCATGAAGGCGTCATTGCAGCGGCAGCTCTGACTGTACGTGCCAACTTGGCGAGGACTTCTCAGCGTGGAAGAAGAGCCCGCGGACCCGCTCTTGCCCGCTCTGGCTGCGTCGCCGCCTTGGTTGGGGCTGCGGGGACGACGGCTGTCTGAAATTGTTAAACTTTAGGTCAAAATTATATGCAATTAACAACGCACTCTTCAAATATTACACTATATAGAGTTATTTTATCACGAAATTGTGATAAACTAAGTTAAACAAATACCAACATATTTAATTTGCTTACCGATAAAACAATTATTTTCTCCAAAATTAGATTCGCTGTTCACTTGACACTCTTGACAGCTGACAGATGATGTTTCTTGACGGTTTTGAACGAGAACCACAGACAAAAATTAATTTTTACCGACTTGGCGCATAGAATGAGCGAAAACTAAAAAGATTGCCTCTTGGCTAGGTTATTATAAACATTATCGACCAGTCGCTCGCGAACGTAGAGATCGAATCGATAAGGAGCGAATGTAATTTGGCTACGGGCCCTGGACCGAGCAAAGTGGCGTGTTCCTGTGTTGGAGGCCAAGCCTCATTTTGGGTCATCGCGCCAGCCAAGTATGTAGTAGTATACTTTTATTATTACTACACAGCCTTAGTATTACCAAGTATTACCTAACTGCCGGCCAATTAGTTATAATTAATATCAAGCAAAATATATATTTATTCATCTGCGAGCGATACTACGAATTTTGATATTAAAGTTTAAATAATGCACTAAAATCATTACAAAAACTATATTGGACTGAGTAATTGTCAGATATCAACAAAGCATTAGGTAAACCAAACGCAAACAAAGCAGTGATTTATTTATAATCGTGTCTGAACCCTGGTTTAACCCCGAGGTCATGCGGAAAGGTTATCAACGGGATTTAATTTAATTAATTATGCTGCAGTGTCGAACCTACCGATAAGAGGGCTAAATTATTTAAACAGGATTATTCATGTTTCTATTTAATTATAGGTGCTTAGATCCCCTTATTTTGATGACTTACTTGTACTTTCAGAGCTTTTAATATACAGAGTAGATGAAAGGTTCAAATCCTAAAAAGAGATCGCCTAGAGTTAGACCAAGAAAAGTCTGCAGCGATTTTGATAGCTCACGCAGTGCAAGTGTTATTTATACGTCATAATTTCATAGAAGTGTGGCGTGGGCTATCAAAATCGCTGCAAACTTTTCTTGGTCTAACTCTACTACGAAGCGTGTTTCTCGGAGTATAGGCGCAGCAACACGCAAGGGATGATGGGAGGACGGGACAAAGGCTCCCATTGTTTATGAGGCTGGCGCAGAGCGTCAGAGCTCAATCCGCTGTTCAAACAAACGTAGGACACCGTTCCGTCTTATCTTATGCAGTCTGTTAACACGAAACGTTCCTTTCAAGGATCGGATGCCGAATACAGCAGTGTTGCTGATGCGGCACGTATGTAATGGTAACATTCCATTTCTGACCGCAGCTGCACTACTAGTACTAAACGCGTCGGTGTTATTGTCAATTTCCATAGTAAAATGATTGGTAGTGCTGCTGTCGTTGGAAATGGACTGTCACCTTAAATGTAATTTAATGAGGCGGCGAATGTCACTCATTGTATTCAACGAAATTGACAGATACATGGACGGCAACAACGACGCCGCATCAGTAATGCAGCTACAGTTGACATCAGAACGTCACCTTAAGGGTAACATTCCATTTCTAACCGCAGCTGCACTACCAGTACTGAACGCGTCGCTGTCATTGTCAATTTCCATAGTAAATTGAACAGTATTGCAGCTGCAGTTGGAAATGGAATGTCACTATAAAGGTGACAGTCCATTTCCAACGACAGCTGCACTACTGTTCATTTTACCACAGAATAACTAATAACATAGAATAAATAATAGTACTAGTGTTATTAGTTATAGTACAATAGTACAGAAAACTCACTGTGTAACAAAACGCGTCTGTTACGATCAGCACAGATATGGCCGCTAGGTGGCGACAGCGCCACGCGCGGCTTATGGCTTTCCCCAAAATTGGAGCGGAACGGATGTACTTTCAGCTACCTGTAGCAAAGCGACGAAATCGCGGAGTGAGACATGCCTGCTAATAGTACTACCGTACAGAAAATTCACTCCTTCACAAAAGTCAGATTTAGGTATAAAATTATACCTATACTCGCCGCCTGCAACAAAATTGAAACTTATAACCGCGCACGAACCTTGAATCTTCTTTGCGCGAGCGCCACGTGACACGACTATCGTGTGAGCCGAGCGGCCTGCACTGCCATACGCCTGCCCTGCCCGGGAGGTGCGCCGGCCAAATGTACCTAAACTGCGTAGTGACACCCCCCTGATTTTACTATGGAAATTGACAATAACACCGACGCGTTCAGTACCAGTAGTGCAGCTGCGGTCAGAAATGGAATGTTACCGTAATGTAGCGTAGCTGCAATGCACAGGGAAGTGGCATCGCCAGATTTGCCAGCATTAACTACAGCATAGGTCATGGCATTGCCGATTCCTTTGACAAAATTAGTGACAACAGTGCAATTGACAAGGAAATTGAAAGCGAGTATACCTATTTCATAGAGCTGCAACGCTCATCATCATCATCTTCCTCGCGTTAACATTTTGCCACAGCTCATGGGAGCCTGGGGTCAGCTTGGCAACTAATCCCGAGAATTGGCGAAGGTACTAGTTTGTACGAAAGCGACCGCCATCTGACCTTCCAACCCAGAGGGGAAACTAGGCCGTGTTGGAATTACACCGGTTTCCTCACGTTTTCTTTCACCGAAAAGCGATTGGTAAATATCAAATGATATTTCGTACTTAAGGTCCGAACAACTCATTGGTTCGAGCCGGGGTTTGAACCCGCTGCAACGTCAATGAAAGTCTGCAGTCGGAAGCTAACTGTTTATTGATAAGAACTTAAAACTACCCTAATCTTAGTTACAAGCATACCCTACATTTCTTCCCCCTTATATATAAATAATTGACACTCTGCTTTAGACCCATTTAAGTCCTGCTAAATAATAGCTTTGTAATAAGAAAACCCTTCACCTTGGCAAAACAAGTACTCAATACTACTTATATAGGTATACAACAAATGGGAGTTGGAGTTGATACTATGTTTATATAATAGAAACATAATACCAATATTTCATACATAAAAAAGGTACAACTCAATAATAAATTAATACTACAACATAACAAAAGGTAATAAATACTTAAGCAATCTATGCAATGCACACATTTTATTTTCTCATCGGCGCGGCGTCGGCACTGGTTAACGACTATTAATAAAAACTTAGGCCTACTATTATTTTAATCTATTTGTTACTAACTATGTATATAGGTACTATTTTTTATTTATTTTTTACTCTATTCCACCCCCCGTAATCTTTTCTCCCTTCTAAATGCCCTTTTAGCGCGTTCGCTGCCTTCTGTGGAAGGTATTAGACTTTGGGTTTTGGGTGGGTCTGCCGAGCATCCTTCGGATCCTTCCGAAGCAGAGTCAAACTCGCTTTCATCTGCTGACCCTTCCTTTGCTGAACTTACGGGCTCCTTTGGCGGTGACGAAGGATTAGCGCCCGTGCTTTCCGTGTGTCCTTCGGACGATGAACTAGGGCCTGCTAAGGAAAACCTTGTGCGGCGCACGGGTATTATTTGGTCCGCGTGTCTACGACAGCTAGTCCCCCCGCCTAAATTTATTTTGTAGGACACCGGTCCCGTTCTTTCCCCAATGTTACCCGGAGTCCATTTGCCTCCGCGAGTCGAATAATCCCTTGCCAGTACCGCGTCTCCCAACTGAAATTCCCTATCGCGACCGCCGGCTGCCTCCACCTGCCGTTGCTGTGCCCGGCGCACGACCTCAGCGGTCTCGGGTCGCAGTGCGTCGAGCCGGTTGCGCAGGCGTCGACCGAGTAACGCGACTGCGGGCGATACGCCAGTACTCGCGTGTTCACAGTTTCTGTATTGAAATAGAAACTTATGTAGACCTGTTACAAGATCTTGTCCCCTGTACAATGCCTTTTTTAAAGCCTTTTTTACTGACTTTACAGTGTTTTCTGCCGCCCCATTGGTTTGTGGTCTGTACGGGGCGGAGGTGGTATGTTTAATCAAGTTGTTTGCGCAATATTGTTTAAAATCTTCGCTTTGGAACGGGGGTCCATTGTCAGTCACTAATTGTCGTGGAAGACCAAATCTCGCAAAAAGGGATCTTAGGAACGTTATTGTATCTTTTGCTGACGTACTACGGATCTCTTCCGCCTCCAACCACTTAGAATGCGCGTCTACTAACACAATATAATACTTTCCATTAAATTGTGCGAAATCCGCATGCAAACGCTGCCACACCGTGTCGGGGAACTCCCAGGGGTGTAGGCTGGCCCGCGGGGGGGCGTCGCGCACACTGCAACACGCGTCACATTCCTTGGCTATTGTTTCGATATCTTTATCAATGGATGGCCAGTAAACATAATTACGCGCGATCGATTTCATTTTAACTACTCCTAAATGGCCTTCATGAATTTCCGACAACAATTTTTTTTGGTATTTCGGTGGAATAACTATTCTATATTTATAAACAATGCACCCATGTTGTAAATTTAAGTCTGCTCTTCTAAAATAAAATGGTTTCACCTGTTCATCGTCACATCGTTCTGGCCAACCGAACAAAATAAAACCTACCACTTTACTAAGTATCGAATCTTTCTTCGTTTCTATTGCTACTTCTTTAAAACTTATCGGTAAAGTCTCATCCGTAAAAAATAAATAGTGACAATCTTCTTCCTCCCTTACCCTCTGTGACTTACCCTGTAACGGCAAGCGCGAGAGTGCGTCTGCGGTCACGTTCTTTTTTGAAGTGACGTACTCAATTTGAAATTCATATGCAGCCAACTTTGCCGCCCATCGCTGCAGCCTGCTTGCTGCCGTTTGAGGAATACCCCCTTTTGGCCCAAAAATATAAGTCAAAGGCTTATGGTCCGTTTTCAGTATGAATTGCCTACCAAATAAATATTGGTGATGTTTTTGTACTCCATAAAAAATTGCTAGTGCTTCTTTGTCTAGCTGACTATAATTTTTTTCGGCATCTGTCAGCGTTCTCGAAGCACAGCTGATTGGCATTTCGGTACCGTCGGCAAACTTGTGTGTTAAAATCGCCCCAATGCCATAAGCACTACTGTCTACCGATAAAATTAAGGGCAACTTTGGGTCATAATGTGTTAAAACTTTGTCGCTACTTAATAATGATTTTATTTTGTTAAACGAAATTTCACAACTTTCATTCCACTCCCACGTGACCTCTTTTTTTAATAAATTGTATAAAGGATGTAATAGAGTGCTTAAATTAGGCAAAAATTTACCATAATAGTTAACCAGTCCCAAAAACGCTTTTAATTGAGTAACATTGCCCGGTCGCGGCGCATTTGAAATAGCTACTATTTTTGACTCATCGGGATGCAACCCGTGTCGGTCGATCACAAATCCAAGATATGAAACACTTCTTTGTAAGAATTTACATTTATCAATTTTTACAGTTAGACCCATTTCGGCCAGTCTTTCGATTACCGCTCGCAGATTTTTAATATGTGTCTCTCTATCCTTGCCTGTAACACAAATATCATCTAAAAACACTACCGTATTTGGTAAACCTCGCAACGTTTCTTCCATAATTTTCTGGAATTTTTCAGGCACGCAACTCAACCCGTACGGAGTTCTTTTATAAACATACGTTCCAATATGAGTAGATATTGCCGTCGCCGCCTGAGATTTTTCTTCCAACGGTACCTGCATATAGGCTCTAGTCAGATCTATTTTTGAATATTCTTGTCCCCCGCTTAAAGCTGCGAACAACTCATCAATACGGGGGAGGGGATAATAGTCCCTTTTGAGTTTTGGGTTGATGGTGGTTTTATAATCCCCACAGATCCTAATTTCTCCCGACGGTTTAATCACGGGTACTATAGGAGTACCATAGTCTGACTGATCTACCGGGTATATAGAACCTTCCTGCTCCATTCGCGCGATCTCCCTCTCGACGGCCGCGCGCAGCGCGAGCGGCACGGGCCGAGCGCGTATGAAAACCGGTTCATTATCTGCGAGTTGTAATCGAATTGACTTTTTACACTTTCCTAAACCATCTGTAAACACTTGTGGAAATTCTCGAGTTAACTCGTTGACAAATCGATTCTGAACAACATTATCCTCGTCTGTCTCAATATTGTGTATGTCAAAGTACTTAATATTGAAACGACGAATCCACGATCTACCTAGTATTGGGCGGCTACCATTTTTAATAACATACAACTTTAAATCTCTTTCCGTAACATTATTTATAGATGCAGTTAATACAATATAGCCCACCGATTTGATCACCGAGCCTGCATATGCATTAAGTTTAATATCATCATTAAACAAAGGATAATCCGGGAAATAACGTAAATAATCCACTTCATTGATGGCAGAAATTCGAGCACCAGTGTCCACTTCAAACTTAATCACCGAACTATCAATTGTAACGTCTACAAAAAATGGTTTTTCTCCTTCCGCGCACACCCGGATGTGATAAAAATCACTATCGGACTCCTCCGACTCCTCCTCCATAAAAAAATGTCTCCTATTTTGCCCCTTATTATCAGGCAACTTACACATACTTTTCAGGTGTCCTTTACGTTGACACTTATCACAATTATATTGTTTAAAACGGCACTTATCTGGTCGGTGTTGTTTACCACATCGCCAACAAGCCGCCGCCGCTGCCGCCGACGCCGCCGTCGCGGGCGCGCCGGGCCGCGCTCCCCGCACGGCGTGCAGGCCCTCGCCCGCCGCGCCGCCGCCGCCGAGCCCGCCAGCCGGCGCGCCGCCGGTGCTCGCGCTCGCGCCGCTGCCACTCGCACCGCCTGCACTCGCACTCATGCCCCCGCGCACACCACTAGCACTCGCCTCCGCATGTTTCTCAGCCGCCTCTAACGCCAGAGCTAGCTCCACCGCCTTTTTGTATGTGATATTGGTTTCCGCGAATAACCGCGATCTCATATCATCACTCGCCAATCCGGACACAAACTGATCTCTTAAGTTTTCCTCTAATGTAGTACCAAACACACAGGTTACAGCTAAATGTTTTAAATTTTGTAAATAATCCGATAACGATTCGCCCACTCGTTGTCTACGTAATCTAAAAACATGGCGTTCGGCGATAACCGACCGCTTGGGCTCAAGATGATTTGTCATTAATTGTTCCAACTCCGCAAACGTTTTGTCCTCCGGATTAGCAGGCGCGCACAGATCACACATTAAATTATATGTGGGTTCACCGACTAATGTTATTAACGTTGCCACTTTCAATTCTGTTTTGATTTCATTGAGTAATATAAATTGCTTTACGCGGCGTATATAATTTAACCACTGTTTCGACTGTAAATCGAAAGGTTCCACTTTACCGATCGGCATTTTGACTCCGCGTATCGATATTTATCACTGATTTTAAAATATTTGCTATCTAAAACGGTTAAATCCCATCCTCGTCGCCAATGCAACGTCAATGAAAGTCTGCAGTCGGAAGCTAACTGTTTATTGATAAGAACTTAAAACTACCCTAATCTTAGTTACAAGCATACCCTACACCCGCGAACTTCAAATCCAGAACAGTCAACACGGGAACTGAACTCCATAAGAAATTCAGGACGACGAGGTTTGCAAAGTTCTTGTTAGCGCGAGCAAGCTTCCTGAATACATTAAACATGTCATTCATGATTAGGCAATGTCGCGACGTGTGGCCCAATTCGAACAATGTATGAGATGCTTCGAGCAACACCGGCTTCCGACACGTCGGAAGGGAGGAGCCCGAGCGATGTCTTACCACAGAATGCGTAATAGTAATACCGTACAGAAAGGACACTTCCTACAAAACCGAAGTTTGACAACGATTCAGGGTCGAATCATGCTATCCCTTTCTAATGTATGGCACTATCCCTTTCGGCTATTTAGGGTTGTCAAAATTCAAGTGATTATCTTATCTGTGGTCGTGCACGAAATAGGACGTCATGTGGTGCCAACCCTAATAATTGCTCGGTGCAATGCTGAGCCGAAATGAGCCGAGTTTACCCGAAGTCAAGAGTGTCTCCCCACTGGTCTTACCGCACAAATCGTTCTGCCATTTTTTGCGGGGGAAACGTGCACACAGTCGCACTTCTCACTCACTAAATACAAAATACAATCTGTAATGATGACAAAAATACATAGAAAATGCCACACGTCAAAGACAAATGTTGCACACCTCGATCTCTTTATTGTGTAAGGATAAGTCACAACACGCACCGCGCTTGTTGTGTGCATGCACAGTTGAACTTGTACCTCGGCAGAGGGAAAATAGAGCGAATGCAGACTCCCTTCCGTGTTGCTCGAAGATGAGCCACCGAAACGTTACTGATCTGTCAGTGTCAAAAGTGACATTTCTTCATCTCTGTTATTCTGCCACCGCCGTATTTGCTTTTGTCACTGACAGATCGGTATCGTATAGGTGTGACATATTATAAGCATGGTTCGAATTGGGCCGGTGGCTGTTGACGAAAACGCTGTCTCAAGACTTTGAGACCCTGGCTGAACAATACTTTGATTGGAACCGTCCTACCAATCTGCGTTTATTTGTTTTACAAATTAATTAAGGATGGTGTTCCATTTGTCCAATATCTTGGTCCAATGTGTATTTGCGTCTCACATTTTGCTTAATGAGAGAGTGAGACGCAATGCACATTGGACACAGAAATTGGACAGGTGAAATACCACCTAGGAATCAATGCGTGGGGGTTAATTAAATCCTGCCGTTGAATATAAATCAATTAAGCAGAGGGGCACTTACGAAGACAGTCTAGAGTTATCCGCTACGAGTCATTCCTGGTGCAGAGGTCAGTGCCCTTCACGTTTCAACGCGACATTGTACCTACAACGAATTATTGTATAATTAATAAAAATTATTTTATAATGACGTCATTACTCCTTTAATTAACCCTTAAACAGGCCTGACGCATTTTTTACTTTTGATTACCGATTCGGGTAGGTAATAGCTTAAAAAGAAAAGTAATTTCTTGATTTTTTTTATTACCCCTAATTCAATAAAAAAAACCCGGTGGTTTTTATATGCCCACTGCTCGTGAGCAATGGTGCTACGTGGTCCTTATATGGCCACTGCCTTGTTAGCCATACAGAGTAGTTTTAAGGACAAGTCATGTGCACATCACATTTACACTTGCGTCACAAAATGCACTAACTGCCAACACTTTCTTGGCTCGCATGGATGTCGTGGCTCGTAAGATTGACCGTTGAATAAATATTTAATTTAAAAACCAAAGGAAAATATTATTGAGGGTTCATTCATAGTAATGAATCTTACCCTTAAATGTCATGTAAACTCCCTGCAGGGCAGAGGCCACTTATAAACCACTCGAACGTGCCCCAGACGGGCAGAGGTTTCATACGAACCACAAACTTTTAGATCGAATATTATATCAGAAAACAATAACTAAGGTAAGTTATGACTTACTACACATACATTAACTAATAATCTACCATAAAAATACAAAACAAAATACTTACAATACTTTTTTTGGGCGTAGCGAACTTATACAGCGGGAGAAACGTACAAAAAGTTTTTGTCGATTTGAACTTGCAAAATAATTTTTCTAAGAAATTTGTTTTGACACCTGTCATTTTTTTACGTTCCGATATCACCCACTTAATAGACTTTACGGCAATGACATTTTGCGGTCGTTGTATTTACTCAGCTCGCCAAAAAAAAATCATTTGCTATGTGGTAAGTACTTATAGATACACAACCTGTTTAAGGGTTAAAACAAATGCCATCCTCTTTGACTTCTCTTTCGGTCACACTTTTTTGTCGAAATACCGTAAAGCAACTGTCACTGTCGCTCAAATATGGAAGCCACGCCATGAACGCCACGGAGCGTTCACGATTGGCAAGTTGGCTAAGGGTCCGTGCTTGTGGTTATAAATAGGTATCGCAGAGGCCACTGACTCGACCTAATAGTTGAGTGAAAGCATTTCAGTGCCCTCCAGCATCTCTCGAGGATTCGTTTATTTTACTGTCAATTTACTTTTAGATTTTGAGCTGGCTATTCATAAGAGAATTAATTTTATTATAGACAAACAAATAGTAAGACTCACAAAGTGAGCTAATGTGCATTATGATTTATAAGTCGTAAACTAGTTCTAGGTTATTTTCAAATAAATATTATTCTTATTCTAGTTGGCGCAGCATGCTTATTGCCCTCGTACTTTTTGTGATAACTATCTCCGTGAACGTTTCACAACACAGTTATCACGAAACGTATAGAAAATAATTATACTTTTTATTGAATTTGCCGCGAATTATAAATCACAAGGAAAAACGTCTGAGAAACGTAAGTACCTATTCATGTTCAAAGAAAAACAAATTGAACGTGTTTACTATAAACTTTCAAAGGAAAAGAAAATACCATTAGCAATAATGTTTTCTATTCTCTGGACTGTCACTGATGGAATATTTTCAGTGTTTAAAAAAGCATCGCTAGCGGCGTAGGCGTAACACGCAACTCATTAGGGCTTAATTCATACGCACATAAAATAGTTATTTACGATACAAGTGCGGAAAAGAGGAAATTCGAAACGAGTGGCGATAAATTAAAACACGACCGAAGGGAGTGTTTTAAATCGAGACGAGTTGCGAATTACCTATTCGCACGTGTATCGTACAACGTTTTACAGTACATTATGGCCCTTTAAACTTTTGACATCGCACGAAAAGTGCTATTTTACGCACTAGTGCGGGAAAATAGGACCGTACTGTAAATATTTTATCAGCATACTTAATGTTATTTACATCAAAGAAATTCTACATGTACCCAATAGATATCTATACCTATACAGATAATGTTGAACGCATGCAGGTCAAACACATTTATAGAAAAAGTTCTCTTCTGTGAACAACGCAATAGCGTTCATTCGCGACTTAACATTGCAAATTCGCACCTCAAAAATAAATAATTTCGTAAATTCTTCTATCTACATTTACAATACCTATCATACGCCGGCGGTTTTTTTTTAAATTATCTACCTACTCAATGTAAACGAATTCACCAGTGAATCATCTCAAAAATAATTTAAAATCAAAGAGACACTGACTCCATTCAGTTTGATTTATGGGCAATTTTCTAATGATCGGTTAAACTGAAAATTATGGTATAAAAATTAAATTGGTCATATGGATATTAAAGTTTTAAAAAAAATCTGATTTGAATCTGAGAATATCCTCCTTTGGAATCTGGAAGTCAGTAACGTGAGTCACGTTAGACCGGGCCGTGTCCGGGCCGGAGCTTCCGGCGCATCGTGATCGCCTGTCATGTCATAGAAAAGTAAGCGCCGGAAGCTCCGACCCGGACACGGCCAGGTCTAATGTGAGTCATCCTTAATTTAGTTACATTCTATAGAGTCATCACAGTCGATGTAGGCTGTAGACCTCCTCAAAATACCTCTTTAGTCGCTGCAACTATCATCTGCAAAGATTCTGTGGCCAATGAGTGAGTTACATAAATCGAATGTATTAAAATTTTAGTTCGTAAAGCCGACCACTGACTAACAGGCCGCCGGACGATATCGGCCTGTCAGTTAGAACAAAAATTTTACAGTTCCGAACAACTGACCGGCCGATATCGTCCGGCGGACTGTTAGTCAGTGGTCGGCTTTAAGGTTGTTTTATTCGTATTGTACGACCGCAAAAGCTTTTGACACGTGATGTACCAGATATTCTGTAATCAGTGCCAGGCCCGTCACCACGCCAATCAATATCACCTTTATTGGCCTACGATATTCTGGTTTATTCTGGAACAATGCAATATACTTTGCAGCACGGTTTACGCTCTGTGACGCGTAACCGATTGCATTACAAAATGCTATTAAAAAAAATCACTCATACTGAGTTATTTTATTAGTAGAGCGCTGGTGGCCTTAAATGTTAGGTAGATATTAGATTAGTGTTAGGATATTGTTAATATTGTATTGTATAAATAGTTAGTTTTAGGTTGTGCTAGCTATAAGAATTTTGGCTTTAGGGTAATGAGAAATAGGGCCGGGTTTTTCCGGCCGACTCAGATTACTATGTTAAAAAAAGCCTAGCGATATTTCGTACATAAGTTCCGAAAAACTCATTGGTACGACCCGCCACTTCCAGATTGAAAAGTCACACGCTCTTACCGCTAGGCCACCACTGCCACCAGGCCCCAGCCAGGCCCCAATTTCACATCGGTGACAGGTGCGACAATTGTAATTGTAATTGGTGCGAAACCATATATATAACAATATCCTCTCTTGTTATTTGATGGCGACCCAGACCAGCGAACCAACGAACTAATACTCAAGAAAGAAGAAAGAATCCACCAAGACTACAACCCAGATAACCAATCACACTTTCAACGCAAGAATCCACGCAGTCAGAACCAACCACCATTAAGAACCAAGAAAAAAGAAGAACCACCCAACATCAAAAAACGGAAACCAAGTTAAGAAGAGAAATCAAGAAGAGCGAAGATCGAAGAGCGTTGTCCAGGGTTTCCCGGCTCGCAAACCAAGAGGTGTCCAGGGTTATCCCGGCCCACCATAATCATCGGAAGCAGAGCCAGCCAGCCATATGAAGCGTCAAGCGAGTGCTACGTGGAGGTGCCAGCTCGCCAGGCCGCGCCAACATCTGCCAAGAATGCCGGTCGCGAACTCGCACCGGACCGGACGAAGACGAAGCCGAGGACGGCCAGCCACGCAGCAATAGGATGTAAATCCTACGTGTAATTTAGTATTTTATTTAATTTTCTCTAAAAGCCAGCATTTTTTTTTTCCAATTCAGTAGCAGTCATATTTAAATCATTCATAATTATTAAAGGTTGTCGCTAAACTCAATTTCGTTTCGAGCATAAATAATTTTCATAAGAAGTCATAATATAATATAAAAATTAGAAGTGTCGAATAGTGTCCTCAATTATGTATGTTGCAATTTGCAGCGCGTGCCACACGTTGTGCGCACGTCGACAGAAAACTTAACTAGGTCGCGAGACTTTGCCGCGAGTTAGAATATTTTAATAAGCGATGAATGAAATTTGATACATCGCATAACGATTAAGTAATAAACAACTCAATTCAATAAAATTATTTAATTGTTTTTGAGTAATGATTAATACTTTAGCTACGTGTCGGACTGATCACCTGATATACAGCGAAAGTTTGATTTATTACATAATTTTTTTTTAATTTTGGAAGTTAAATAAAAGTGTTTATTTTATAAAAAACCTTACAGTACGGTACAAGTTTGAGAAGTTTTAAGGAGTTTAATAGGCACATTCGTACAATGTGACCTTATAGCTAGAGTACTAGTCCTTCGTACTTGATCATAGTGTGATATACAGTATCCTCCGTGAAAGTTGTAGGAGACTTTTAAGTCTTAATGTATTTGTGTCTCTAGGTACAGGCAGAGCCGTACAGCCTGGCCTGATATGCCGCTATTATTGTGTTTTAGGGTGACCATGCCCTCGGGTAGCCAATCCCACGTGTAGTTATGAAGTTCGGGTACGCACGGGAGCGTAGCCCATGATGTATTGATTATAGGGTGACCATGCCCTGGGTAACCATTCCCATTAATTATGTTAGGAGCTTAGGACTCCGTCGTAATACGGCATTAGTTATTTTTATTACGAGATTTATAGGGTACCGTAACTATAAACAGCGAGAGTGAATATAAAAAGAAATAAAGTTTTTTTAAATAATTAATACAATGATGGTAGCAAACAGGAATACAGCCCGCCCGATGGTAAGTGGTAATCGTAGCCTATGGATGCCTGTGACGTCAGCAACAGTGATGTTTTACAATTGTCGCACCTGTCACCGTGGTGAAATTGGGGCCAGCGCTCAACTATCAATGTCTTATAATATTACAACTATCACTGTTATAAAATATTACAAATAATGTTTAGGAAGAAATACCGCCTTATTCCCTGAAAGTGCTGTTATTTCAGTGTATAAAGTAAAATACTAATTTAACATATACTACGAGTACCTACCTACACATGCACGAACGTTAGCTACCTTCAGCTAATAAAATATACTGTACGTAACAACATAGTTGCAAAATTATATGAAATTGCAAAAGTTTTAATCCTTGCTATTTTTCTAGGAAGCTTGTAAGCCATAAATAAGGGGGTAGGGGAGAGAAACTGCAACAGCACCGCACAACTTACCGTCTTAACGCCTTTAAGAATTACTTGTTAAACACAATAATTTCATCACCCGCACGCAACACCTTACCTCATTCTCATCTTTTGGCTCTATTTATTCTTCAAAAACTGATGAGAAAATTGCATTTTACCCGGTGTTTCACTCGGTGGATTTCCTGAAACCCTCGCAACATTCAAGAGTAGGTACAGGTATTATGACAAATCCTGCGCTGTGCATCTGAGGGTATGCTGTTTTTACCATGGTATAATAATATACTCCGCCTGGTACTCCATTCCCGTCTTTTCTAGGTCACCTAACTGACACGGGCTTACGTCATCATTCGACAGCGCTATATGATAATATGCGATAGCGCTATATATAGCGGCCATGTTGTTGTGACGTAGGACTGTGTCACTCTGGGACTGGAAGACCATGTTTTATTAGACTATGGTTTTTACTATGATTTTTTTTTGGTCAATTAATTATCTTTTTTTGGTTTGGTACATTTTTTGGATTTTTTGTCTGTGTCCGTTATGTGCAAGTCAAAGAAAGATCCATCTTGACAATTTGAAATTTGCTGAAGATTAGTACCTATTTTGTTATTCTTCCAAGACTCGTGTCATGAACGGTTAAACAGCCGGCCTAGCCAAAGTGACAATCGCTATCGCTACGACAACGAAACGCTTTGTGCCTCTCTATCACTCTTCCATATTAGTGCCGTAGTGAAACAGTGACTGCTGCGTTTCGATCGCTACGGAGCGCGGAGCGCAACTTTCGCAGCTATAGGTAGTTTTAAAATCAATAACAACATCCCGTCATCACTCAAGGTGTACATTATCGAGAGTGTAATGTCCAAAAATTTGTTTCACAGCTCCCGTGATCCGTCAAACAAAATGCACAGGACCTGTGCATTTTGTTTGACGGATCACGGGTCAAATGGATGGAGTTAGTACGTGCCGCGCCGTGCGGGCGGTGATGAATCGACGACTTGTAATCGACGGACTGACACAAGTCCTCTAATTTGTTACAGGGAAATTCGAGGGGTCCCCCGTTCTGATACTTATAAAGCACTGTTGATTGATTTATTGTAGATAGATTTCGGGTAGAAGTTTTTAAGCTACGAATAAAAAAGTATAACTGCAACATTTACTAGATAATCAGCTTAATAGAATGTCCTTTAATTAGAAACTTCTGAACTAATTCACTACTCGTGCGGTGGCAGCATGGTTCCATTTTTATCGCCTGTCACTATGCCTGTCACTTTCGCACCTACATACTTGTTAGAACGTGACAGGCATGGTGACAGGTGATAAAAATGCGACCGTGCTACGGCCGCTGATGTATGTAATTGCTTGAATATTTACTATGCATGTCATAATTATAGTAACTCACGATCATTATCTTGTTTTTTCCTACATTTAGTACTTATACTACCTACGTCTGTTATAGGGCTATGATTTCACTTTATTTCTATCATTTAGTACAAGCAGTTCGAAAAACGTCTAATTCCCTAGAACCTGTCTATCCCAGCGGTCATCGGCCTTCCGAGTAATGTGCCCGCCCACTGCTTACAGTCTGGCAGCTCTCTGAGCTATTACCCGGAGTATACATCTTGTATTTTATATACACCATATGTATGTTTGTGTATATAATATAACAAATGCTACTGACAGCCAAACGTTTCATATTTGATTGAGCGTTTTCACTTTGGCATATTGAATACACGCAGATAGTAGGTATCATAAGTTGAGAAGTATATTTATTTGAACTTTATTGAACAAAATAGAAAAATGTACATACAAATGGCGGAATTAATGCCAAATGGTAGCTCAATTGATTAAGAGCGATTCGAAATAACAAAAGAGGTGTTTTTAGGTCGCAAGTTCGAATCTTGCCCAAAGCGGTATTTTTTTAACTTTAAATTGACCCCTTTCAGCCCTGAAGAACCGGTGGTAAGTAACTACCTCCTCACATAGGAGTACTCACACCAGGTTTGTCTTCGCAGGAGGGAAGGGGAGGTTACAGATTCCGTCAAGTCAGCAGTACCTACATTCGTCACGGTGACGGAGACAGATCGTGTGATGACGACATCAATTCGAAAGCTGATGACGTAACAACGCTTAGCGAGCACATACGAGTCGAACAATAAGTATTTGTATGTAGTTCCTTTTAAGAGCACATTACAGGGTAAAAAATATAAATAATAAAACAATACACTCTCTTTTTTGGGCAGTCGTGTAATAATGATCTGCCTAATAACTACCCACGCCAAACTTAAAAATGAATCTTTATTCAACAGCCTTTTACATCCTGACAATCTGCCTGTTAGAGTAACATTCGATGCTTTCTTTTGAAAAAAAAAATAGTTTTATCAGAAAGCACAGCACGACTGCTCGATAGATTGATCGGGGAACAATATCTCCCTCGAAATGAAAGATCGTCATCTTGGGAGGAATTATTGCCAAGGCCCAGATTGGCGTTTAGTATGCGACCGATGAAGCTGGTCGATCATTCTGATTGGCTGAGCAAGTGCTGGCGAGTCTAGTTCACATGCCCACTGTAACATGCCCTTTAGAAACGTAACAAGTATGCGTAATCGAAGGGCCCGCTTATACTGGTTGGCTTGAGCCTTGATTGAAACAAGCGATTATTATGACACCCTTGATGGCAATCGCTGAGTCGTAAAGCTTAAATATTACTCCGATAGCGGGGAAACATTTTTATGACCAATCAAGATGGAATACAATTTAAATCAAACTGTAAATCGTCACCATTCCAGGAAACGAATAAATTTTATTCGTCATCAAACGTGAGATATCAAGAAGGTTGATTTAAAAATCCGCGTAACTTTATTAAATCTTTACTTCATGTCGATTGGTTCTACTTAGTGTACTTAATTTATTAAAAAAATATTTACCTAGGTATTCAACAAGTATGCAAGAAAAACTAGGATACAAAATCGAAGGTCAGACTATGCCCCGTATCCATCTGAATGAAGATCTGTCCGTGTAGAACTTTGATGCCATTATACCACTCGTCTATACAGTGGTATGTACAACAATGAATAGTTTTAGGTACTAAATAAATATAACAAGCTCTATCCCATGCTGCACTGTAAATACGAGGGTTAATGGAAATCCCAACACAGTGGTTATATTAAAGGTACCGGTACCTGGCCTCGGCTAAAAGGCGACATCGGTCACCAAAAGTCTATTAGCAGTAAACAGCCAACCAAATTAACACACCGAATACATTTATTATTTATTAACCAAGTTTGTAGGTGTCTATTCTACCTACACTTAAATAGGTTTATCCTTTGCAATTTCCCTTGGCCGTATTCTGTTGAGGAGAATTGTTAGTAATTGATTTGTTTCTCCCTGGCCCGAAGGGTCCGGGAAGGAACTCCGAGTTTTTGTTGTAGTTTGTCGTATTGTGTACATCCAACTATCTTCTCGTCTTGGTCGTTCCCTGACTATTGCCATAATTGGATTTCGTCAATCGTAACTTTGTCACTCCCTGCGATAGGATTACAGAAATCTGGGAATTGGATCGAAATATAAGAGTTTAGTTCCCCCAAATCGTAAATATTTGCCAAAACCACAACACAACAACCTAAATGATCTTTTGAAATTGTGATCCAGGATACAAAGCTTAAATATGGGACAAAGCCCCCACAATATTGCGTAATATTTGTCATTTTGGACAATAATACATACAAGGCGGGTTCGATATTGCGGGCCCTTTATCTGTAAGAACTGCCTTTGTTCTCGAATGGCTGTGTTTAGGCGAAGCCGTTTATTAGGAAATTAGAAGTGTGCGACACAAAGGGCCTTAAATTAAATCAACTACTTATTCTCCCCAGGAGAGCTTTGTAGGCCGCGGTGGGGGAGTAATCCGACCGCTGCCGCCTAAGGGGGCTATGCTGAGTATGTATGGTCAGCCAGCACACAAATAGAGCATTCATTTGGTCTTTCCACCTCTCGATTATGTGAAAAACTCTTCGTGCTAAGGGCTTTCTTTAGTGCTTTGTCACCTTTCTCTAATTTAAAATCAAAAGCAGGTCATTAAACAGGTCAAAGTTGGCTAGCTTCTTGGCAGGCTATAGCGTGATTAGTGTCTGACCTGAATGAAAAAGCTTAATGATTAAATTAATTAATTGAGATAATTGCTAGGTTTTTTTTTATCAAGAATGAGGTCTGAGAAATAACACAAAAAACAATCTTACATAATCTGTGTCAACATGGAATGACCTAGGAGCAGGCGTGGCTCACTCCGCGATTTCGTCGCTTTGCTACAGGTAGCTAAAAGTACATCCGTTCCACACCAATTTTGGTGGCTAGCCATAAGCCGCGCGTGGCGCTGTCGCCACCTAGCGGCCATATCTGTCCTGCCAGCGTATTATGGATGGCTTTATCCATCTTTATCCACGTGATAAAATAACTATCACTTTTTAACACCGTGATATAGAAAGTGACGGACACCGTTTTATCACGCTGTCACGTAGACAAGAACGACCATCATATCCGTACTGATCGTAACAGACGCGTTTTGTTAGAGAGTGAGTCTTCTGTACCTAGTACTATTATTTATTCTGTGCTAGGAGTGCCTAGGATAAAAAACAGCATGTTCTATTTACAGATTACATTAGTGATAAAGTACAAATAAAAAGAAAAACATACTTGTCAACAGCCGAACCTAAATAAACCTCAAACCCCAAATCGTAAGGACTTTTGAAACTACCCGATTTGACCCTAACAACTTCAAAACGCTAACTTCCAAACTACACATAAGAGTCCCCAGCAAGCTCGGCCGAATATCACCTTCCCATACTATCGAAGTTTCGTCCTCATTTTAAAACTACGTGTTGAATTATAATAAAACTTTGCACATACAATGACATAATGTATATATAGTCCTGTATTTAGCGTATATAGCTTTAGTTTATAAAACAAATGAAATAGAGCAAAAACAAGTTTGTATGAAAAATTTTAATTAGCTGTATTTTTTGACTATGGTATCTGAAGCCACATAAACTAATTACAGGACTAGATATATTATACCTTATCTTCTGTTGTAAGTACAAAGTTTCAGAACAATCTAGTCAGTCGTTTTAAAATGAGAGCATAACTACGTTTGTATGGAAAACCGAGCTTGCTGGGGACTCTTAAACTTCCAGCTAAAATAATATGGCTACAAATATAATGACCACCAAAAAATACTTAGGTACCCTAAATAAAAAAATCATGCTTACCAAAAAAAATTACTGAACACCAAAAAAATAAGGCCTAAAAATACAAAAGTACCACCACTTTAATTACGACTGCACTTCAAATTGTATTCAAATACCAAATATATTGAATGATCACCAAAAATCATTAATGATCACCAAATCTTGAAGACCAAATTAATGCGATATTTTCACCTAAATAAACCACTATGATTACCAAAAAATGTATACATATCACCAAATAAAGTAAACTGATGCCAAAATTACTAGCCCCTCCCGCTCAACCCCCCGTAGCCCGCACCGCATACCTACCTAACCTAATCTACTTTTCTAGTAGCATTTCGTTATGCTACTAGAAAATTAAGTTAAACTGCTATCAGTTAAGTGGGTTAGCTTAGGTTAGCACTGCGACCCTTACAGAAACGAAATGGTACTAGAAAAGTAGGTTAGGTTAAGTTTCAACTGCTACCCATACAGATACGAAACGCTACTAGAAAAGTGGGTTAGGTTAGGTTTGAACTGCGACCCTTACAGAAAAGAAATGCTACTAGAAAAGTGGGTTAGGTTAGGTTTGAACTGCGACCCATACAGAAACGAAATGCTACTAGAAAAGTGGGTTAGCTTGGGTTTGAACTGCGACCCTTGCAGAAAAGAAATGCTACTAGAAAAGTGGGTTAGGTTAGGTTTGAACTGCGACCCTTACAGAAACAAAATGCTACTAGAAAAGTGGGTTAGGTTAGGTTAGAACTGCGACTGTTACAGAAATAAAATGCTACTAGAAAAAGGTGACGAAGTGGATTAATTAATTTAATAGGATAACGATATATTAAATGATTGCACATTTTTAATTAAAATGTGGTTACAATTTTGTGATCATTTACTATTTTTGCGTTTACAATGATTATTTTGGAGCCATTTGCTTTAATAGGATAGCAAGATTTAAAAATTTGGTTATCATTTCACATTAAAATGGGGATTGAAATTTGGTAATCATTGACTATTTTTGGGTTAATAATGATTATTTTGGTGTCATTTCCTTTAAAAGGATAGTAAAATGTAATAAAATTGGTAATCATTTCATATTAAAATGGTGTTATAATTTTGGTGATCATTCATGATTTTAGGGTGGTAAAATAGATTTTTTTGGTATTAAATTTTACTAAATCTGGTGATCAGTTAAATAGCAGCCAAATAATATAGGTAAGTATCCATTTTTAACTCATGTTGAAGCGACCTCTGTATATTTTCATTCTAAAGGCTTCCTGTCGCTTGCTGAAGGAGAATATTTGGGGCCCTTACTACAGAACATCGTTGTGTTCTGCTCGCGAGAGATGGCGCTTTTAACTATTACTTCCGTATCAAATTATTTCGGTGGGCACGAATTATCAATGTATTATGGAAGTGGGAGGAAAACGTACTCTCACACTAAAATTGGTAGTAATTAAGAAAAAGGATACAATCCACAAAAATCTGACAGTAAAATTTGAATTTTCTGACAAAAACGTAAGTAAAAAAAATGTCATGGAATTAATAAATATTTGATTCAATGATATTTTTTTGCGGACGGATCCTTTTCGCTATAGTCGTATCATCGAGAGCGTGGAATTGCATACCTATGTAGTAGTATTGTTTGTTTACAGGCATTCTATATTTGAATTTTCTATTTTCTTGTACTATCAGCATACAACCACTACAAATGCAATTCCATCTTCTCGATAATTCAACTATAAGCAACAATACACAAATATTACCTGAGAACAAGGACAAACAAACGGTGACTGTCAGTAAAAAAAAGGTAATAAATAAATAAGGTAATAAGTAAATAAATTCGCGATAGACCCGTCTACAAATGTGAGTTAATATTTTTTTTTTTATTTGCTTTTGTAACAATAAATTTCTAGAAATGATTACCCGCCATATCTTCTGAATATAGCTTTTCGTATTATCCAGTCCGCAAACCTTAGGTTTTGGTAGATTCGCGCTATGAAGCTCAAAAGTGGTTACGTTTTTTCATTTGCAGTGTGCCTTTTCCGCACTCATTAAATGTTCATATACTTACATGATGGTTTTTCTTTGATTTTGCACATTTTGATTAACTATAAATGTAGGAGTCATTCTAGATCTGTGCTGGCGACACAGGCGATTTTTGCGTTGACCCGATTTTTAGGGTTGCGCACCCAGTCCCAAAGGTTACAAACGGGACTCTATTACTAAGACTCCACTGTCCGTCTGTCACCAGGCTGTATCTCAAGAACAGTTGAAATTTTCACACATGATGTATTTCTGTTGTCGCTATAACAACAAATACTAAAAACAGAATAAAATACAACAAACCCCAGGGCTCCCATACAACAAAAGTATTTTTTTGCAGTTTTTTGCGTAATGGTACGGAACCCTTCGTATGCGAGTCCGACTCGCACTTGGCCGGTTTTTTATCTTAAACCGTTTAGCCGCCAAGCATTAACATGCAACATGACTTGAGCCTGTATATGTCACACTATCAGGGGACGGATGATATATTCCGACCCGCTCATTGTGAATTCTTCCTGCGTCCGGGTTAACCTCGTACGTTTGTCCTCGAGGCTTTGCGACCTTAGATATCATGATACCAGTTCATAAATACAGAAATTATCAAATATTGGTTTTAAATTAGACGCGTCATTCAATTTTAAATTTTTTATGACCCATATAAATCTATCTGAAAATTAACAAGACCGACGATAGGTTTTTGTACTCTTTTACAGCATAATTGTTTTCCATCGTATTTTCTCGGAAACGTTCGTATTTGTCATGCTACTTCAATCAACCTCAGCACTTTTTGTACTGAGACTGGCTGAAATAGCAAAACACGTTCGTACGTTTCCGTGAAAAAAACGATGGTAAATGCATTTGTAAAGACAAAGTGTAAAAATGTCACCATTAAGATAAAATAACTATAAAAATATGACGTTTATAATGACACTCTTCAATTTGTTCTGTTCAAGTCGGTGCAAAATGAAATGAAATTAAAATATTACGTATTTTCAGGCAACTATTGGCCCATAGATTTAATATAATAGATAGAATTAATATAAAATATAATATATTAAAACAAAAAACACACAATTATGGCTGCGATGCAGTTCGCAACCCCGCAGTGTCAGGGAGCAGGCTGCGGTACACTCTTCGGCCAAAACTCCTTCTTGGCGAAGGTGGCTAGTTGTTCAGTCGGAACGCTCACCACAAAAGAATTAAAATTCACACTGTGTCGAGATTCCAACTTCACGACCCTCAGGATGAATCCGGACTTGACTCGTATAGCTAAGCTACCTGAGTGTTAAGGTGACAGTCCTTTTTTAACGACAGCAGCACTACCATTAATTTTACTATGGAAATTGACAATAACACCGACGCGTTCGTACTAGTAGTGCAGCTGCGGCCAGAAATGGAATGTTACCCTTAGGCGGACCCTAGATTGAACGAAGGGATCGTTTCAAACATTGCAGTGGTTCATTACACGCAGGTTATTGCAAGCTAGCTCGGTAATCTGTCTAATATTGCACGAGTGTAGCCCCACTCAGCACTTGACTAGAATTGCGGATGGAGCTCATGCACTCTAACAATGCCAAGTAAGTCTTTGTTTATGAGTTCCGTTAGTTGTTTAGTAAAGGATAACTCACGCTAGTCTATGGCAAGTACCACGTAATCACCGACCAGCCGTCATAGAAAATGGCATGTTGGACGCCTCGGCCCGGGCACGGCCCGGTCTAGCGTGAGTCATCCTTAAAGGGCTATCCTATAGTTACAACGCAAAAAGTATATAATATATAGAGTTAGACCAAAAAAAGTCTGCAGCGATTTTGATAGCCCACGCAGTGCAAGTGTTATTTTAAACGTCAAACTTCTATGAAATTATGACGCATAAATAACACTTGCACTGCGTGGGCTATCAAAATCGCTGCAGACTTTTCTTGGTCTAACTCTAGTTGGTTCAAAGAATATAACTAACTTTGTTTAAAATTTTAATACAAAGATTACTTATCAAGCAAAAATAATAATTAAACATCTAAGCACCAAGACAATAGGTAGGTATTTAAACATATATTTTATGTAATCTAGTTCTTTGACGTATTTAAATTCATTAGTAAAGTATACAACTAAAATATACCTTTGCCGCATCGTTTTTCAAAATTGCCACACGACATGCGTAAAAACATAAATCAAAAATGCAATATTGGAGTAAATACGTAATGCAATATTGGAGTAAGTACGTACGTAGATACTACAGAGAATGTAAAAGACCGCAACAAGATGAAGCACATTAATTATGTGAGTGCTTCTCTGACCACAGCGAGCTAGTATCGGAGTCCTCGCGTGCCGTCGGTGGCGCGGTTGACAGGCAATATCCGGATGATCCATTGTTCCCCTCATTGCGGATTCTGGCCGGCGATGTGCGCCTTTCATTCAGCCCTCGCCTTTCTCAGAGGTAAATGTAAATAGTAGAAAACGCTTAAGTGAGGATAGGCGAGGGTGATTTTTAAGGACCCACTTTACCAAGTTTCAAAGCACTACTGGAATACCTAAAACTAAAAGGAATTTGAGTGTCAATCGACGCGGTTACTTGCGAAGTCAGTTTCGTGAGCTTCGTAGAGTTGTCGGATAGTTGGACACGTTCGATCTGATCGTGAGATCGTTTTATGTGCAAAGGAAGAATCTTCCAGATGGTCGTACTCACGTTTTGGATAGAACTTAAAAAAAGATGTAAGGACTTCACGCAGCGTTTGAAATAGCAAGGCTGGTAAGTAGGTACTAGGTAATTTCTTGAACTTTAAATTTTGCCGCAATTAATGTCGAAAAATAAATACATAGGTACAATTAATTCCTTTCTGTGAAAGCTAAACTTTTAACTAGGTATGTACTTAAATAGTTACGGCTTATGTTAATGTTAATTGTTAATGTAGGTCTGCTGTCTGCTAATTATATGTCGGTAATATGTTATTAAACATATTTTCGAAACATTTACTGAAAGTAGATTTAGTCCCAATAAAAATTCACATACTACCTTTAGGTTTAATTTTTCTACTCTTACCAGTAGAAAAATTATCATTTCAATTTTCAACTCATTTATCGTGTGTTAAGCGTGTGTCTGGGTTGCTAATAGACTTTTCACGCCACTGTTCGGAAATGTGGCAATAGATGGTCTAAAACCAAGCTGGAAAGTAGGCAATAGCTGTAGCACCTGAACCACCACTACTACAATGTTTCATTGTTATCATCATCTGTCATTGATGACGGTTCGCTACAGCAATGAGTAACATTTAAAACATAAAAATCAATAAAAGGCCTTTTTTGGTGCAACTTTTTCCTTCAAAAATAAAATTAGGTTATTTATAGGACCAATTTCTTGTTAAAAAAAAAGAAATGTCAAACCCATTCATTTAATTTTTTTTAACAATTATCCATTCAGTTCACGATTAAGGCGTTTTTTACTTTTGAAGCTGTTTGTGTTTTTTTTTTTAACAAAAACGCTTCTAAGTTTAGAGTCGGTTTGAAGCAAATAACAGAAAAACGCCTCTTAAAAGTGATAAAAAAAGTAAAAAAGGCGGGATCTGAAAATACTTACTGAATTGGATAGTGTAAATTGTGTTCGATTAAAAAATACAAGAAACACGTATCAACGCTCGCTATAAAAATGAGTTAGTGAAGAAAATGATATTCTTACGCTGACGCCTACCGAAATTCAAAAGACAGCACAGGCAGTGGCTAGTAATTTGCTACCAGAGAAATCGCGGGATAGTACTTATAGTTATGCAAATGTTTTCTTATTTCCTCGCAGTAGTCGTGAAAAGCACTATGTAATGCCTCGGCCGGAAACGCTAGAGATGGACTCGTATTATTAGAGGGCCTCCACTAACGTGTCGGCCCTCAAACGACTCGTCCATCTTTTAGCGGTTTTCCGTCCTCTCCTACAATGTACTATTACAGTACATATGGTAAATTTATTTTAACAGTATTCTGAGCCTGCACCAACTAGATCTTTCGGTTTAGCCCATGGTTGACTGGTAGAGAATGCCTTCTGGCATTAAGTCCGCCATTTGTACTCTTCATGTATTGTGCAATAAAATTTAAACAAATAAATCATATGGTGCTACTTTACCGCCCTAGGGCGGGATTAAGGACAATACGTGCCTATGTCAAAAATTTAAAGGTCCATTATGTACCTACTGTATAACGTTGTACAATGGGAACACCCAAATATTCCGAAATATGTTTTTTTCATAACCTCGATTTTCATAATCCCGATTTTTTATATGTCCAAAATATCGAAATTACGACTTTGAAAACCACGAAAGAAGAAAATCACGACTGTGTTATTTCCGAATACTTAAAATCCGATTTTCATATGGACGAAAGCTTAAAGTTCCGATTTAGAAAAAATCCGATTTTTTTTTCCGAATTTGTCTATTCCGAAAAATCATTGACCGATCGGAAATAAAGTAATTCGGTATTCAGAAATTCGATCTTTTGTAAACTCGGAATAATGAAATTCGTGATTTTCAAAATAAAACTTAAACGCACTTTGTTAAGTCTAACTAACCAAAATCCGAATCGGAACACCCCACTACCCACGTGGTCTTGTCTGTCCTACCCCTACAGTGTATGTAAAAAGCCGGAGGCGCGGAGGGGAAGCAGCCCTCGCCCGCCGTAGGGCGAAGAGGCTGCTATGCCCGTAGCGCCGGAGCAGATGCGGAGCCCAACAAAAAAACTGTTGCCAGAAAAGTGGCTTAGGTTAGGTTAGAACTGCAACCCCACGAAAACAAACTGTTTCCAGAAAAGTGGGTTAGGTTAGGTTAGAACTGCGACCTCACGAAAACAAACTGTTGCCAGAAAAGTGGGTTAGGTTAGGTTAAAACTGCGTCCCCCAAGAAAACGAACTGGTGTCTGAAAAGTGGGTTAGGTTAGGTTAGAACTGCAACCCCCAAGAAAACGAACTGTTGCCAGAAAAGTGGGTTAGGTAAGGTTAGAACTGCGACCCCACGAAAACAAACTGTTGCCTGAAAGGTGGGTTAGGTTAGGTTAGAACTGCGACCTCCAAGAAAACGAACTGTTGCCAGAAAAGTGGGTTAGGTTAGGTTAGAACTGCGACCCCACGAAAACAAACTGTTGCCTGAAAGGTGGGTTAGGTTAGAACTGCGACCCCCAAGAAAACGAACTGTTGCCAGAAAAGTGGGTTAGGTTAGGTTAGAACTGCGACCCCACGAAAACAAACTGTTGGTCGCCGAAGGCGACCAGCAAGCCGAAGCTGCGGAGGCGAGCATTTATTGTGCCTGCGCTTTGATACGCAAGGGCGAAGGGGCTGCTTTGCCCGTAGCGCCGGAGCACGAATCGATAAATTCGGAATTTAAAAAATCGGGATATTTAAAATAGGAGTCACGTGGAATCGGAATTCAAATTTTCGGAATAATGGCATTTCGGAATTCGTGATTTCAAAAATCGTAAATGTTAAATTCGGTGTTTATCACTATCGGATTTTTTACATTTTCATCGTTCGTAATTACGACAATCGGAATTTTGATGGGTCGAGCATTTAAAAAACGGAATAATAAAATTCGATATTCTAAAATTCGGCATAAAATATTTCGGAATTATGTAGTGTACCCTGTACAATACACGTGCGAAAAGGTAATTCGCAACTCGTGTCGATTTAAAGCACTTCCTTCGGGCGTGTTTCAATTTATCGTTCCTACTTTTCGCACTTGTATCGTAATATACTAATTCCTGCGCCCCGCGCATCTGTTACGATGTTTTCCGAATTGAGGTTATTTACCGCGCGAAGGTATATTACATCATTTGTCACCGTTATGCCGGCCATTGTTGTAATCTCACATAGATTCACGTGGAATTATAACGCCAAATGTTCCTATTTTTTCCTCGTTCCTTACGCTATCTACTAGCCTATTTTTCTTGATATTCTCTGTTCGAGGTGTTTTTGCGCATGTTTTCGTGATAAATGTACTGCTAATTTAACTAGGTGATTGACTGCTTGTAGGTGTATTAGATTAAATGTGTGAACATTTACATTCAATAATGTGTGAATGTTATAAGGTCTAGTTGGGTAATTGAAACATTGAGGCAAGAGAACCACTTTTAGGGAAGACTCATGCTGTTTCCTTTGCCCCAAGTAAAATAAACTATCTGCCGTATTCGAACTTCAAGATATTCACAAGAGACGACACGTACTAGATCTATTCTAGATACGTTATAGTTTAGATATCAACTAGTTCTCTTTTGTAGCGAAATTTGGGCAACCAATGTCACTTTTACGTTAGATAGAGTAAGATATCTATTAGATGTGGAAATATCCTGTGGAAATCGTTCAACAGTATCTCCAGAATCGCGCAAATGCCAAATTTGACAGGTTAGATCTTAAACATATCGTTATCGTATCTTGGTGATGTCTAAAAGATGTCTAATAGATGTCTATTTCAAAATCCGATTCGGGCCCTATGTTTCACTTATCTATGACCTTACACATTCGGATGACGAGTGCAGCAGCATTTCTGTTGCACCGTTTAGGTGATGTCAGATATGAAATTTAGTTGCCCATTTAACCTGTCACACGTCATCTTAAATTACAAATTAAATGACAATTAAAACTTAAAATTAAAAGTAGAAATTTTTAAATTCATAAACAAAACAAACCACTGCCTGCCGTTCCCGGTGGGAAGGTGTCCATATCGCCCATGATGCGTTTGCTTTATGTGACGCGTCGGGCAAAGTAATGTAAGAAATGCAAAGTTGTAAATGTTGTAAACTTAAAATATATTTTCATATTTTATCAGGTATTCGTAGTTTAATAACTGGATTTTTGGCCACTTTAATTTCATCTAATAGACATCACAATTTAGCATATTTATATTTATTTATTTTCTTTTTTCAGCAGTCGAATTAACAGCTGAGGTATAAAATACAACTTTTTTTTAATAAAGAGAGCTTTTACGAGCTGGTGTGGTGAAAATATATTCTGGCGTACCGTATGCACGATCTACAGTGTGATCTATGAAAATTCCGATCGCCCGAAATAGTTTCATGAAAGAATTTTGTAGTCAGACGTAAAATTCATATCCCGAATAAATTTCTGATATTATTAGGTCCTTACCTATGAAATTGGCGTTTTTGTTCATAGATATAAGTCTGATCCTAGTTTTTTTTTTTTTACAAAAGTACATACACAATTACAATAAAACTACAGTGCACTCAATAAACAACGATTTTACATACAATTAATTGTTATTTTTTATTGTTAAGTGTTCAGAATTAAGCCTTGAAAATAGGTCTTTTCATGTGCTGTCGGTTCGAGTATTAAAATTACTTATATTTTTCTAATGGTACCAATTTTCAAGAAATGGAGATATTGAAAACATACCTTAAAGGTGTCAAAAATTACTGGAAAAATTTTGTTTGGTTTGAATTAGCCATCAAAAAAATATCCGCAAAATTAATTGTATGGAAATTCGTGTTTCGTTGAAATTCTCCGAACAAAACGCCAATTTCATAGGTAATGACCATACTTTGTATACTAGTTTCGGTTTGCTCGGCTTATCGGCAGATTTTCCTTAAATATGGATAGCTAAAAATGTCAGTTCGTAAAAATCTATGGCCAAACATATTTCGTTATCAATATGTAGCTTTTAGTGGGAAAAGAAAATAATTCAGATGTGTTTCTCCAAAAAATCGCAATTTAAATTAACATGATGGCGTTTCATGGTTGACACCGTCATCTATCCCAGCGGTCGGCAACCTGCGGCCCGCGGGCCGCATGCGGCTAGCGAATCTGTCTGTCACTTGCGGCCCGAGAGGCGCCTTGGCTATTTGGTATGTAATAGTGACAAACGACAGTGTCTCATAAAGCCATAAATATTAACAAAGTACGGCCCGCGTCACCTCCGTTAACTACTATGTGGCCCTTGGCTGCTAAAAGGTTGCCGACCGCTGATCTATTTCTATCCTATTCATTACACAATAAAAAAAATCAACTACTTTAAATAAAAACAATAAGTACAAAAGACGGCTATTAAGGTGACATTCAGATTGCAACAGCAGCTACATTAATGCTGCGGCATTATCGCGTTTAGATATCTACAATAAAAATACCAAATGTGTAATACCTACCTATGAAAAAAAGAACAAAGTCATTGTTTTTATTATTTAAGAAAAATTACATGGATGTACCCATGTAAAAATATGGGTGCACAAATCATCTCAAAAATATGTCCCATATGCTATCTTATGTCAGCGAATTAAGAACTATGGGACATATTTTTGAATAAGTTGGCTACACCCATATTTTTACAGTTGACTGTACCTAGATTCTTTTGAGGACTTTTATACGTCTCACAATTTCAATAGAACAATTACAAAGGCAAGTGGCTAGAATGTCGCGGGCAGTTTTATGCCTCTAATAATATATTACGAGTATACCTTTAACTATACAAGAGTGACGTGTCTCTATAAAACTAGATATTTATCATAACACAATGTGTACGATAAATCAAACACCGCAGGTGCTTCATAAGCGGCGCAGTATATCACAGGTCCCTTCGCCCTTCGAATTTTCCTTTAACAAATTACAGGATCCATGTTAGTCCACCGATTACAAGTCGTCGATTCATCACGGCGCGGCACGTGCTAGCCCCATCCATCGGACCCGAGTGTGATCCGTCAAACGCTATCGCAGCATACCTTTGAACAACAAAGTCTAATTCATCGCCTTCTATAGAAGATTGAGTGGAGGCGCGTTGACGACGACATTTTTGTACATTACGGATTTGATTGATTTTTATTTTAAAACCGTACGCTTGCGCAGAATGCATTATAGAAAAGATATGAACATTTGAAATGTGGTCAATATACGATATCCGTCAAACGCTAAGCATACCTTTGGATAACAAAGTCTATTCATCGCCTTGGATAGAAGATTGAGCGGAGGCGCGGTGTCGATGACATTTTCATACATTACATTACAGAGTTCGTTGTATTTATTTAAAACCATTATGCTTGTAAAAAATAAAATATTTTTCACAGTATTTTAACATTAAGTATGTGATCCATACGCTATTAACAACAAAGTTAAACTTCTCAAAAATCTTCGATGATAAGTAGATTGAGTGAAGGCGCGGACGAAAACCTTAGGCACAGTATAATAAATAGTACTAACGTACAGTATGGACACTCCCTGCCTCCCGTTGAAAGTGCCGCCCACCCGCTCTCGGTTACCTCTCAGTTACCGGCTGGCAAGGACGCGACGACGCGGTGCGCAGAGCGGAGGCCACGTAAAATATTAAACAAATATTTACAAATCCTTTTGTAATGGGCGTGTGTTGTACTGTGTACGGTTGTTTAAGCTCTATAAACGCCAAAACTAAAAGAAAGTTCCACAGATTCCCATTGTATGAATCAAGGCAAGTACATACCCAGTTATTTTTAAAGTGTTTTATGTTTTATTAGAATACCAACTTACAATAGGTACTTATGTTTAGTATTTCTTTTACCCTATCTGTTTTAGACCTAAACCTATCAGATCACACTGAAAACAACACAATATCTATATGAACAAAAAAACATGTTTTCAACTTACGTAATATTTTGGTGGCCTGAATTTCCTTACAAAAATTTTGTTACTTCGTTTATACTGATTCAAAATAGGAAACTATTGTATATAGCTGTGCCCGCGGCTCCGCCCGCGTGTAATTCGGTCTGTGTCAATAAGCGGCTAATTTCTAATCCTAATTTCTCTCCCTCTCCCCTGGAGGCGGAACTTGAAGTAAAGTTGACATATGGATATGCTAGAGGACTGAAATCCAGATAAAATATTTTACAATTAGGTACCACTAAATAAAACTACACTCCAAAATCAATAGTTTTATTCGCCCATATTCAAATTTTATACACGTGATTTAAACTTAGAGAATATAACCAAACGGAGTGGTCATTAACAGGGAACGCCCTCTGTCGAAAATAGGCGGCCAATGGTCAACCGACGTTTATCTGACATGGCTATGTTTACGTTACGTAGGTACACATTTGATGTGCCCCTCCCCCGCAAAAAACGCCAGACTATTTTGTACCGAAAATTATAGACATGGCGTCTCCGTTGGTTATATTATCTAAGGATTTAAACGACAGAGTAGTAGGTGTATATCGGACGATACAGTAAGGTATACGCGCGCGAGCGAAAGCGAAGCGGCCTGCCTGGCTAGACCGCCACTTACCGTGGTCTTCTTCAGACTCCTGAGGAAGACCACGTGTCCCTTGTAACCTCAATGTGTTGCGAAACTTTCGCGAATGATTCGATTTTTTTCGGGAAGGCATGGTAAATGCCTTTAAAACTGCGAGTCCCAAATCGTTTGACTCCGCAAACGACCAGTGCCGGATTAAGATATTTTGATGCCCTAAGTATTTCTAGACCATGGTGCCCCCTCTCCCTAGGGTCATCAAGATTACATTGAATTTTTTTGGTAAATTGAGTGACTTTCATTGCTGCATTTCAGCTGAGAATGAAAATCAGTCACATAATTTTATCACGAAAATTGACAGTGCCGCAGCAGTAACGTTGCAACAGAATACCTAATGCTGTTGCAGTCGCCACTCGAATGTCACCTTTGTCATAAACATCTTAGAATGTTATTGAAAACGCGAGCGAAGCGAGCGCGAAAATTTTTCGATATAAAAACGCAATTTGATAGACAGTTGTACATTTTTACTTTTAGTATGGAAATCAGTCACATCATTTTATCACGAAAATTGACAGTGCTGCAGCAGTAACGTTGCAACAGAGTAATGCTGCTGCAGTCCCCACCCGAATGTCACCTTTATCATAACTTAGAAAGTTATTCGATATAAAAAAAACGCAATTCGATAGACAGTTGTACATTTTTACTTTTAGTATGGAAATCAGTCACATCATTATATCACGAAAATTGAATGTCACCTTTATCATATGTTAGAAAGTTATTGAAAACGCGAGCGAAGCGAGCGCGACAATTTTTCGATATAAAAAAACGCAATTTGATAGACAGTTGTACATTTTTACTTTTAGTACGGAAATCAGTCACATCATTTTATCACGAAAACTGACAGTGCCGCAGCAGTAACGTTGCAACAGAGTACCTAATGCTGCTGCAGTCCCCACGCGAAGGTCACCTTTATCATAACTTAGAAAGTTATTGAAAACGCGAGCGAAGCGAGCGCGAAAATTTTTCGATATAAAAAAACGCAATTTAATAGACAGTTGTACATTTTTACTTTTAGTACGGAAATCAGTCACATCATTTTATTACGAAAACTGACAGTGCAGCAGCAGTAACGTTGCAACAGAGTACCTAATGCTGCTGCAGTCGCCACCCGAATATCACCTTTATCATATCTTAGAAAGTTATTGAAAACGCGAGCGAAGCGAACGCGACAATTTTTAGATATAAAAAAACGCAATTCGATAGACAGTTGTACATTTTTACTTTTAGTATGGAAATCAGTCACATCATTATATCACGAAAATTGAATGTCACCTTTATCATAATAATTATGATAAAGGTGACAACATATTATGTTAGAAAGTTATTGAAAACGCGAGCGAAGCGAGCGCGAAAATTTTTTGATATAAAACACGCAATTTGATAGACAGTTGTACATTTTTACTTTTAGTATGGAAATCAGTCACATCATTATATCACGAAAATTGAATGTCACCTTTATCATATGTTAGAAAGTTATTGAAAACGCGAGCGAAGCGAGCGCGAAAACATTTCGATATAAAAAAACGCAATTTGATAGAATGCTGCTGCAATCGCCACCCGAATGTCACCTTTATCATATAGAGAAGCAAGCGCGACAATTTTTCGATAATTTTTGGTACCCCCTAGACATGGTGCCCTAAGCAAGTGCTTATTTTGCTTAAACGGTAACCCGTCCGGCACTGCAAATGACAGAGGTCAATGTTTTTTTTTCAAAGTACCCACCTTCGTGGCCATTATTAAGTGCTTAAGGAGGCGATACGTATGAATATGGATTTGATATGGATGCGATATAATTACGATTAGGTATATTTCATGACAGAGAAAATAAATAATTTTAAATAATTTTATGCAGTTAAACGCGTGTTGATATGTGTGTTTATTTTACCACTACGTAACTATGTCAATGTATGTATGTTAGTTTTCTTGGTTACTTAATGTTTACTCAGCTCCCCAAAAGATGGCACTGTGCAATGAGGGACAATTAATTTACTGTCGTTTCATTTTATTGTATTATTAAATCAACACAATTTTTCAATTAAATTTGTTGATATCCGTACGATTGATTGAAATTTTAGAAGAGGGGTATTCTAAACTTAGAGTTAATTTGGCAAAATCCTTCCTTGGTGGCTTATTTATGTTACATCGTATTAAATTCAGCGCCATCTGTTAGTTTACCAGGGTACTCTATAGTGTTAGCACATATTTAAAAAAAGTTTGCCCCTCCTTCCTAAGTAGCGCCATACGATTCAGGGGCAGACTTAAGTCAATCGAGTGTTGTGGCTACCCCCCCTTTTAGGGGTTGAATTTTTATAGCCTATAACCTGGCCGGGGATTTTTTCGACAGATTAGTAAAGTTTTCATCAAAATCCGTTCAGCCGTTTTCACGTGATGCGCGTTCAAATAAACAGACAAACAGATAAACAGACAAACAGACAAAAATTCTAAAAACTGTTGGAATGTGTTCTGTTATCAATTCTAAGTATCCCCAGCCAACTTTTTTTCAAATATCTTCCATGTACAGACTTTCGACCCTCTTCAGCTTTATTATATGTATAGATATAGATATCGAGCTTAGATACCCATATGATTCTTATTTCTTCCTAATTCCCGCAATGAGTTTTGGGTCATTGAGGTCATCGAACTTGTCAACAAAATGGCGGGAACCCTAGCACGTCTTATCTCACTCACACAAGCATGGTACGCGTTCACCTACACGAGCTTAGACTGTGTGCGTAGGAACGCGTTTGTTTCATACATTTGATCGCCAGTGTCCGGGGTGTGCCTTAGGTATGTCTGGGAAAGCATTTATATATGTAACTGTAGCGTAGAGCTGTAGTCTAAAGCGTAGATGTAGATATAACTAGCTAGCTATCTAGATTGGTGCTTTAGGGTCTAAGTTTAAGCAAATAAATAAATAAATAAATATTGGGGACATCTTACACAGATCAACCTAGCCCCAAACTAAGCATAGCTTGTACTATGGGTAATAGGCGACGATGTAAACATACTTATATAGATAAATACATACTTATATACATAGAAAACATTCATGACTCAGGAACAAATTCTTCACAGGAACAGTCCTGTGAAGAATTTGTTCCTGAGTCATGAATGTTTTCTGAAATGAGAATGAGGTTTCAAATTGCATAATGAATAACAACCATCTGAAGACGCTTTCTATACCTATGAATATCACAGTCTATCCATAGTCCCATCCCCAAATTAATCCTGGCTTTACGAAGGCACACATCGTGTCATTTCGTCAACGGGGGCCGCTGCACGCGGCCATCTGCCGAATGTCGTTTCAAAGGTTTACACTGCAGGTAAACATTTGCTTTCGCCCCCGTGTTCCATTCGTAGTGTAACGAGCTGAGTTCAGGGATAAACCAGTTTAGAGTGGCTCCACACTAGCGTCTTTTGAGCATATTGGCGTCTACTTTGCGCTATGGAAAATGGTGTCGCTGTGCACCAACGTTTCGTCGAGGAGCAGCCAACAGTAGAGTTGACTAGACGCTTAGGTATAAATATAGAATCATGCTAATTAACTTAGTAACTCGTTCCTAATCTACGCGATGCAATCATTACCTTATCTGGATCAGCGTGTGCGTTATATTCTACGTTACGGTATATTTGGTCACATTTGCTGAATAAAAAAAAGAGCTCGAGTTCTATATCACCTCGTGTGTTGGAATGACACTGCCGGTCATCCAGGCGGGACGCATCCATTTGAAAAGCTAAAGTTTTGCCAAGCGTAACATTTTCGTCAACACCACGAACTTGAAAAGATTTTCGGGCTTTTAATTCGCTTGAAAGGCAACTGAAGCTCCGTTTTAATTCCTGACTGCTGACGCAATGGACGTTCAAGGGTTTATTTGGTACAATAACCATTCAGATATATCGGGGCAGATAAGCGCTCACATATATCTGAACACGCCTCTATTGTGCCTTAGAGTGCGTGTTCAGATAGTTTTGAGCACCTCTGCCGCTCCGATATATCTGATGGCGACTGTATCTCTCTTCAATCGGTCCCTCATTGCTGAGAATCGTGACTCCGTTTGATTCCGTCAACTAGTTGTCTCCATCGGTCCCGTTCTGTAGCTTGGTGGAGTGCGTAGATATTTCAGATACCTATCTGTCATCTCGTACCCATTTTCAGTATGAATAACCATTTAAGCACAGTTGGTTAACATTGTTGATAGTCGAAAACAGTTAATTTTTTAGCGGTTATGTAAATACTCATCTCATAACATAACTGAAGCACACATAAATAATTTGCCGAATAAAATTCAGTGAACAAAAATATTTTATATGCAAACATTTCTTTCGGGGTAGCGAAAAAGCTAAAATCCAATACCCGCCTTCCTATTACAATTTTTTATTTGATAATACACTTAGCATCCCACATGAAGGTCGGACCGCGGATAAATTGCGAGGCACATTCATGACGTTATTTGTCACCCTAGACCCTCTCGTGTGAAATTGTGCTCATATTGTAGGGGCTAATCCGCGACGAGAATTCATCAGGTTCTAACGTGGCCCTTATCACGACCCTCACTATACATCTACCCACTTATGTATTTTCTTATAAAGCCTTTGATAGAATGCTTTTAAATCTAGCGTCATTATTGTTGGCTATACACCCAAATCTTTACAAGAACAAATTTTACTCCGGCTTAAAACCGGCCGAGTGCTTTTAGGTAACTTTTCGTAGTATATAGCAACATTCAGATGCCCCAGCACGAGAGCGCATTTTCCCGTATTGGTTAGTACCAGGAATATTACTTAATGGGTATTAAATGCACCGAAAATGTAGACATAATTTCCGGTTTTACGTAAGTAGAGTATAATTAAAGCGTTAATCCTAATTATTGTAACGAGTAAGCCTCCCAATAGGTACACAGTTCTATTGGCATCCCTACCAAATATCAGCAGCATCAAGTACTCTAATAACCCACGTCTACCCAGTTTGGCGGCGTATTTGTATTCTAAACCCCGGTTGTTAGCGCAAATAGGCATCGTTACCCGTTGTTTCATTAGGGTTTCTTACATTAAAACGTTAGAGCGCGCGCGCGCCGTAAAAAGTGAAACTTATCAAAGACTAGACGCGTCAACCTGGGAGTTAATGAGGCGTCGTGGCTGCGATAATGCGCTGTAACCGCGGTTACTGCCGAGCGGAGAATATTTCCTGGAAATTTTATAGTAGAAAGATTAGATAATCTCACCGCTTCTTGGATGATCGTTACGGGGGTGGGGAATTTTACCTCCCTTCTGGCGTGTTGCTACCTGTAATGACTTGTTTATAGGGTTAGCTAGTAAAAATATATGGAGCCTGATTCAGATAGTAATACGAACTTGTGACGGTTTTACTTAGATTGTTCATGCTGTTTGTGCTTGTATAATGTAGTGTGTGTGTGTAGTTAATATTAACGCTATCTACTCGAGAGTAGGCTAGGTTATGGCGCCATCGCTCGAAAAGATTGCACCATACCTTTGGCCTAGTGTCGAGTAGATGATGTTAATATTAATATGTATGTATGTATGTATGTAAACACTTTATTGTACATAAGACAGGTTAAGATACAATAAAAAGAAAGTATACAATGTACAAAGGCGAACTTATCCCTATAAGGGATCTCTTCCAGTCAACCTTTGAGCAATTGAGAGTAGACAAATGAAAACGACAGACAAACGAACACATGTACAGAAAAGTAAATTATGGTTCAATTATTACCCAAGTAAATAATTAAAACCTTAATATTTAACAAGTTAACACATATCAGTGGAAGAATAAGGATCAAAGTCAAATGGCGTTCTAACAGTTTAACCTTCTGTCGAAAGATGGCAGTAAATTTACAGTGGCTACATAATTTACTTTGACAATCCGCATCTATACACTCTATTCTCTTTGATATAGCTTTGCAACCTTTCATAAACTTAAATGTTGACATCTGCAGCACAATCAACAAATAATTGGTACTTCTGTATTTCTCGTAAGTACTGACAAAGATGTAGCAGCACTACAATAGTTTACAAATGAAACTTTAATTGAATTGGTCGGTGCGCAAAACTTCAATCCAACGTCTAAACAGTGTCGGAGCTCAGTGGTGAAGAAAATATTCCTGCCAAGTTGTAGCCAGGAGCTGTTCACAGGTGGACGGCGAGTCGAGCTTCAACTAGTGCCATTTTTGGGTTAGGTATGTATCTTAAAAATCCATTCTCAACCAACTCAGGATCAAATCCAGACTGTCCACAATCTGTTACCAACGAGTCCTGAGCTATTTTGGACATATTGCTCGAAGACAGCCAGATAACCTAATATATAAACTGGTTATTGCTGGAAAAGTGGATGGCAGGAGGCCGAGAGGACGGTCACCCACCCGTTGGTCCGATCAAATAAGGAACATAACAGGAATTACTGTCACTACTGCCCTTAGACAAGCCAAAGACAGGGTGAAATGGAAGCAGCTCTTCGAGGCCTCGGTGAAGGCATTTCAAGACAGGCACGACCTTCAGTAATGAAGAACACGAAGAAGAAGAAGAAGAGATTTGTATCTTACGGATATTTGTGTAGCTTTGTCATAGACTGACACAATGGAGTAATTTTAAAGGTACCGTTAGGATTCAAACTTCACCAGCATTACAGCAGCAGTTATGCTTTTCGATTGGTGTTTTCTTTCAACGATTGTCATCTCTGATTGTTAGACCGGGCCGTGTCCGGGCCGAAGCTTCCGGCGCTTACTTTTTTATGACATGACAGGTGATCACGTGATGTTTTCCATAGAAAACGATGCGTCGGAAGCTCCAGCCCGGGCACGGCTCGGTCCGACGTGAGTCATCCTTAAAGAAAAAATCTCAATCTAAATACAATGCGACAGTAGTAGACGGATCGACTTGCCAAAGCAATCGAGAGCAATAGGAACACATTGTTAGAGTGAAGCAAGTTGAAGTTATTTGTTGCTAATTAACAAATTATGCAGCTCGGGAGTTTTCTGTTTATTCTTTAGCCAGTTTTGCGCCAGGGCGGGGATGATTATAATACGGTTACGATTTAAAAGACAAAAATGGATACGTGTCATATATTCGTTGTCAACATGTTATTAATATTATAATTAGGTTTTACTTTTTACTTACGACCTTGGCTGGCGCGATGACCCAAAATGAGTCTTGGCTTCCAAAACAAGAGCACGCCACTTTGCTGGTCCTGAGCGGATTCACGCTAGAGTCGCACCAAGAAAAGTCTGCAGCGGATTTGATAGCCCACGCAGTGTAAGTGTTATTTATACGTCATAATTTCATAGAAGTTTGACGTTTAAAATTACACTTGCACTGCGTGGGCTATCAAAATCGCTGCAGACTTTTCACGGTCTGACTCTAGCTTTCGCCGACGCCGAGCTCACGGAGATCTGCCTCCACTCTATCTGCCCAACGATATTTAGGATGACCAACAGGACGGCGCCTAGTTACAGTAACTAAGCTACCTACTTAGCTAAATATACTCAGGTAATATATACGGTATAAAAGACTTGCTTGAATGAATAATATTAAATAAGCAGCACCCTAAAAATTTGGTTGAAAATTTCCAACGACTTCTACATTTTACTAATTTACGGGCAGAAAGGATAGCAATTACATATACACAATGCAATGTTATTTCACTTATTTCAAATTTAATACACCGCCTTTTTAATGTTGTACGTTTTAAGTTACTTAAATATTAAATTACAGATTACAGAAACAACTGAAAAACGTTTATTCGTCGTAATGATAAAAAATAAATGACGCTCGGTCGGTTGCAGCACAATCAGTATCAATGTCAATGTATAAATGTCGCATGTCGCTTAAGAGAACGATTTATTCATTCATTTGGCTGCAGAATTTTATGTAAATTGCTTCATTCACTATTAACTCGAACCATATTCTTCTGTTTTTGGCGTTCCCTTGATTTATTAATAAGTGTTTGTCTGTTCATTGTCTGTAAAAAAAATTAATTAAGTCATAGACTAGTGAGTAGTAAATATTAAAGACGGAGACTCTCCATACAACACCGTGCTCCACGCGTGCCGTTTTACTATTACTCCATTTTAGCTTTATACGTACCTATACAATATTTTACCTACTGTTATTTATGCCTCCTAAAAGTAAATTCTGAACTCTCCTGGCTGCTGAAATATGCACATAATCATAATAAAAGCATTTTAGGCATAAGTACTCCTATTTAATAGCACCTTCTAGTCTGAGTAGTTTTAACATTTTAAAACTTTCTCTAAGGACACAAAAAGCTTTATTTATGCTTCTTTTAATATACTTTTGTGACTATAACTGCGGTTAGGATAGTCCAATATTACCTTTCGGAATTTTATTATACTCGTACATAGCAAAAGGACAATTTTCATATCCAAATATGAAAAACCTACCTACTTAACTCTTCTTCTTCTTTAACCTAAAGTTATCCCGGCCTAACGCTAGGGTCTGTTTTCCTACTCAATTTTCTCCACTACCCGGTCTTCGGCATCCTCAGGTGTGAGATTGTTCTCTTCCATGTCCGCTATCACGACGTCCAGCCAGCACTCTAAAAAATGAAGACCAACTAAGAGCAGTTTTCTCTTAGTTGACGTTAAGTTAATTACAACAATAACGATCTTATATAAATCAAAGAAAGCTGATTACTTAAAACAATAAGTGTATCTGTGATTGAACTAATAAAGTAGGTATGTTATTAATCCTAACAATTGTATACTTTGCATCTATTATTAACTTGTTGGCATAATTATGTAACGTAGGTTAATTCAATCCTTAACAAATTAATTAAAACAGATAAATATGTTAATAGTTATGAACATTTTAATAGTTTATTTGATTATTTTGTCTTTGTTGATTTACATAAGATTTGGTAGTTCAATCAACTAAACATACAATATTTAGAACAACGAAGATAAAACATTCAATCCCATTATGATCAAATTATTGTATTAATTACGAAACTAATATTCCATTCTACTAAGAATTATTTGTTAAATCGATTTTCTTAATAATTAAATTAAATAATCGGTTAATCCGATCAATCAAGAGATAAGCGGGGGGAGCGCCTGTACACCCGCTCTCCGCCCCGCCCGCGCCCCTCTCGCGGCGTGTGCCACCGTGCGAGCGAGCAGTCGAGTCTCAGTAGCATGCAGTTGCGTTAAGCTGATTCAATTACTTATTCCTCTGGAAAAACCTGGTGTGTACAAAGTTGAGTGCAGTTGTGGTAGTTCGCACATTGGGCAGACCAAACGCACTATTGCCTGCAGAATTAAAGAACACATCGCTGCGGTCAAGAACAATCGGGTACAATAATCACTGGATCGAGTTGCATAGTCCCAAGGTCATTTCGACACCACTATATACCAAGATTGGTAAGAGAAGCCATTGAAATTCACAAATATAAAAATTTCAATCGTGAAGATCGGGTTTTAAACTGTCAAATGTGTGGAATCCTGTGATTTGTTTGTCTAAAAATAACCAGTGAAATCCGAATCAAACTCGCGTAGTGACACTGTGAGTGTAGTGTACTTTCAAAATGTTTAAATTAATAAATAACATCTTATTATAATATTTTTTTGTTTTATTTATTTACCCCTTTTCATAAAACTTTACGGGCCTGATTTAGTTTAATTATGTTTTATCCCTTTCTTTGTTGTTATATTTTATTAACTACTTATTCGTTTAAATTTGATAAATTTCCTTTGTGCTAGTTTTTATACGCGCCGTGCTGAATAAATGCTGGTCCTCGTACTCGTATTATACTCAAGGCATTAGTCTTAAATACTAAGTAGGTAATACAGATTACAGATTTATTCCAGATTTTTTTGAGGATCGGCCTAGACCGGTATGGCTTCACATTTCACAAGCACGCCTCCTCCCGTGTTTGTAAAGCTAAACCGGTTTAGGCCGATTGCCAAAAAGATCTGAAATAAATGTATATCTTAGTATTTAAGACTAATGCCTTGAGTATAACAACGAGGACCATCAGCATTATTCAGCACGGCGTGTAAAAAAACTAGAGATCTGAAAGAAATGTATTAGCATGTATTAGTAAATGAGACAAAGTAAGTCATAGTACAATTGAACAAGAATGGTATTGTACTAAACAAGCTTCATAGTTGAAATGATTAAACAATTAAGATTCAAATTGAACAATATCTTAGTTCAGGCTAATAAAATGCATAAGTCGGTGTAATCATGTTCTTAGTTGATCTTATTTGGGTCAAATAGTTAATACAGTAATTCTTCATGTTAACATTGATTTACATCTTAGTTGAAATGATTAAACAATAGATTCAAATTGACCAATATCTTAGTTCAGGCTAATAAGGTGCATAAGTCGGTGTAATCATGTTCTTAGTTGAACTTATTTGGGTCAAATAGTTAATACAGTAATTCTTCATGTTAACATTGATTTACATCTTAGTTGAAATGATTAAACAATAGATTCAAATTGACCAATATCTTAGTTCAGGCTAATAAGGTGCATAAGTCGGTGTAATCATGTTCTTAGTTGAACTTATTTGGGTCAAATAGTTAATACAGTAATTCTTCATGTTAACATTGATTTACTTCTTAGTTAAACTAACTTGTTTGTTTTAGTTGTTACAGTTACGTATCATGATAATAATTATCAAGCCCTTAGTTAGTATAATTATTTTTCATGTAAATATTGAACAAGATCTTAATTGGTTCAGTTACATAACAATAGTAATAGCAATCAGAATTACCTTGTTTGATGTGTCTAAGTTCTTGTTAGGCTCGTATGGAATCAAGATGCTTGATTACGACTATCAAGATATTGATTGGGCCAACCAAATTTTTTTTAGAGCGCTTCTTAGGTCTACCGCGGCCGCGTGATCTAGGGCCCTGGACAGTGAGGTTGAGGCATCTATTTCTGACCTACTTAACCTACTTATCTAAAATATTTGACTCATGCTTACATTGCTAAACATGGAAACGGCCAACAATATAAATTCTACGGAACCCGTATAAGTTTGACATCCTCTTGACCTATCGAACAAGAATAGTAAGGTGGGGGAAGGTGAAAAAAGGGGAAAGATAAAAAGTCTCACATAACTCCCTATTTGGTTTCAATTTTTTAGTGCTGGTATCATTCTTTAAGCCGCCATTTTGTCACGATTCGCCGCTCAGTCGTCAGTGACCGCTCGGAGTGAGTAGACGCGTGTCATGTGCTCTTTTGTGAAGGTCAGCATTTCCTGGTGAACTCGTCGATTTTCAATCTTACCCCATGTTCCATAAGTTGATTAATAAGGTGAGTATAAACGTTCTGACTGACTATTTATGTGTTATTTGAGATTTCATATTTATTTACTAGTGCTAGGTGTAGCTATTAATCATATATTCAGAATTACGAGAGTTTCCATCTTTACCCAGCCAATTTCGATGGGTTAAGATTGAAATAGTAATGTTTCAATCTTCACCCGTTTTTGCAAGTCATAGAGAAACAGGCAGATTCTCAAACTTTGCAAATAATTAACGTAACGTAAAAAAATATTACCTCAAACCATAACCAAACGTAGATAGAGTACATAACCAACACGATCAAGTTTCAAGGTTATAACAAACCTATTATATATTGAGTAGTATAATTAGTGTATAAGTATTAGTATTTGTATACGTTGTTAAAAATATTTCGTTATCAAAGACCAAAAAGTATAAAATAAGTTATAGTTTATTAAAACACTAGAAAAACACGCTTTTATAAATGCACGTAAAATCAAAAAAATAATTATGGATCGTTCAAGTTGTCTAATATATATATTTTTTTGTTATAATAATTAATAAATAAATATTACAGGGCAACCTTACACAAATTGACTGAGCCCCACGGTAAGCTCAAGAAGGCTTGTATTGTAGATACTCAGCCAACAATATATCGATATTATATATATATATAATATACAAATACTTAAATACATAGAAAACACCCATGACTCAGGAACAAATATCTGTGCTCATCACACACATAAATGCCCTTACTGGGATTCGAACCCAGGATCATCGGCTTAGCAGGCAGGGTCACTACCCACCCACTAGGCCAGACCGGTCGTCAAAATATTATAATTAAAAGCACATAGTTTACACTTCAGCCCAGAAATAGAGACAACTTGAACGATCCATAATTTATTTTTTGTTTTTACATCCATTTATAAAAGCGTGTTTTTCTAGTATTTCTTAAACTATTAATATATTTATTTTTTTCGAGCAGTAATGTATTGCGTACACTTATTTGACACATGGAAGAAAAGAGTCTAGTGAAGTGACAGTTGTGACGTCACGCCATCGCCGTAAGACAAAGTAGTGCTACATTGCGTGCTGAATTATTTTATAGGAAAAAAAAAGGAATGGGCTGAGTTTTTTCGGTTCATAGCACTAATGCCTACGACTGGTTAGAATTTGAGGTAATATTAAAAATACACGCTGTATATACGTTTGTTTAGGTACTCATATAAGTCCAAACTTGTACAATTTATGAGTAGGCACGTAAATATAAAGTATATATCTGTTTATTTAGGTACTCATATAATTCGTAAAACTCGTAAACTTGTATTTTTTTAATAGGGACGTAGTTATATAAGTATGTATTTGTTTATTTAGGTACTCGTATAAGTCTTAAACTTATACTCATAAAACAAGCTTTTCTTAGTTTGGGACTAAGTCGATTTGAGTGAAATCGTCCCCAAATATTAAAAAAAACGTGGTCAGATGTACAGTCGACTACACAGAGATATACCCACTCAATGTTCAAAAATTATGTATCCACGACTCTATTGTCTTTGGATTAAGGTTGTGGATACATATTTTTGAATATTCGTTGGGTATATCTCTTTGTGGTCAACTGTACACCACGATGAGGTATAACTTTTTATTTTAATTAATGTGCTATAAAATATAAACTAAGGAATGTTGTTCTTTTTCAGCCATAAAAACCAATACTAATTATACCAGTATCCGCTGCAAAAATATAGGATAGACGATTATGTTTAAAGGTAAGCGTATAAATGTTTAATTTTTACTGAAAAATATTTCAGTATATTATCTTTTAAATTATTTAAAATAGATGTGGCACTTAATACGTACTATCAATAACTTTCACCTACCGGCTTTGAGAATAGACGAGATTATCATGTGTCTATGGATATTACACTGTCTATAGATTTTTAATCATTTAGAGTTTTAGTAGTAATGGGAACATATAATAATCATTGTTATTTGTTAATGCAGATCCAAAATGCCCCGAAATTATGTTAGAAAATCTCTACGTGCAACCTGTTACACTGCTGATGATGTGCTTCGAGCTATTGAGAAAATTGAAAGGAAGGAGTTAACTCTATTTGGAGCAGCTAAGACATATAATATACCGCTTTCAACTCTACACAATAAGTTGTATAAGAAAACGGGCAATAAAAGCAAAACGTTGGGTCGGGCTCCTATCCTTTCCTATGAAATTGAAGAGCAATTAGCAAACGGCCTAAAGACTTTGGAAAAATGGGGGTTTGGCCTATCCAGAAACGAAGTTATTACACTTGTGTCAAAGTATATTCGCCTTAATAATATATCAACCCCATTTAAAGACGGTGTTCCTGGACCAGATTGGTTTACAAGTTTTCGTAACCGCCATGGCCTTTCTCTCAAGAAAGCTCAACCTGTTGAACACGCCAGAAAAGTGAACACTGATCCATTTAGCATAAATGAGTACTTTGAACTTTTACAGGCAACTTTAAAAAAATTAAATTTGGAGCAAATGCCTTCACAAATCTGGAATTTGGATGAAACATCAGTAAGCTTTGACCCCTCGAAGACAAAAGTAGTAGGAAAGAAGGGAGTTCCGTCCTCCAGAACCACACATGGGACTGGTAAAGACAACACAACCGTGTTAACGGCCGTTAATGCGGATGGAGTGAAAATTAGTCCTTTAATTATATTTAAAGGGAAATTTGTGTGGGATTCATGGATGGCTAATACTGACAAAAAATATAATTTTGAATTGTCCTATGCTGCAAGTCCAAACGGATGGATAGACTCGAATATATTTCTGAATTATTTAGAAAAAGTATTTATTCCAGCACTTGGGAAAGACCGACCTGTCTTGCTTATATATGACGGACACAATTCCCACGTCAACTTAAATGTTGTGGAATTGGCCCTTAAAAACAATATCACAATATTGAAACTACCACCACACACGTCCCATCTTCTGCAACCGTTGGATGTTGCTGTGTTTAAATCTTTTAAAAGTAGATGGGATGCTAAATTGGTAGAATGGCAAAGAAAAAACACGGGAGTGAAACTGCCAAAAAAGATATTTTCCGAACTAGTTGCTGAAATTTGGAACGATACCGAACCCCGAGTAATAATGAACGGATTTAGAAAAGCGGGTATATATCCCTTTAACTCTAACGTGATCCCTACTGATAAGTATGATCCAGGAGCATACAAACGCTGGCAAGAAGTTAAAAAAAATAAACCTTGTCCTCTAGAGGAACAGTCTTCGTGTCCTCTACCAGACGATCGACCACAACATTCACCGCCACTCCACGAAAATGCCCATCTTTCGCAGCAAGATCGCAAAGTAGAGGTTCAGTTTACTAAATATACTAAAACGCCAGTATCTTTAAACCAACTTTGCATAGACATAATTACGTCCCAAATGTTGAGAGACGATAATTCAACTAAAGAACCAGAAAATGTGCATATGTTGACAGATGCACTAAAATGTCAAGAACAAGCACAAACATTCATAACAAACAAAAAAGAAAATTTACCGATATGCCTGCAACCAAAAAGAATAACTAAAGATTCAACAACGAAACCTAACTCAAATGTCAATATAATTAATAATACGTTAATAAGTTTTGAAGACCTTCTGCTTAATACAGTAAAACAAAGCCCTCGACATGATCATAACATGAAAAAAAAACGAGTGTCGAAAGGAGCTGAAGTGATCACAGAGACTATGAAAAACCAACTAGAAGAAAAGAAAACACAAAGTATACTTCAAACCAAAATAATAATACCAAAGAAGAAAACGAATGCCACGAAGAAAAATAAGGCTTTGAAAGAAAATGTTATTCAAAGAAAACGAAAACTTTCATTACATAGTGACGAAGATTCCACAGAAAATGAAGAAAAATATCAAATGATTGGTAAAACTAGTCAAGTAAAAAATAAATACGTTAGTAAATGTAAGATAAAACAAGAAGGTCACCATAAAGAGGAAAAAAATAAAAATATACAAAAGAAAAGAAAAACGGAAAGCTTTGGGAATGATACAAAATTTCAAGAGATTGGTGAAAGTAGTCAAACAAATGAAAATAAATACAAAACTAAATGTGAAATAAAAAAAGAGGGCTGCAGAAAAATGAAACTTAGAAAATACAAATCGTCTAGTGATACAGACAGCTCTGAAAAAGAAACGGAAATCATTACTATGGACACTGATGTCTCTGATTACGAAAATATGGGTGAGTTTATAGATAAATGTTTGAAGGAGCAAGATGAAGACCAAGAAAACATAGATCCGTATGCAATCATACCACTGGGTTTGAGTGACATAACATTTTATAGCGACGACAACGATTTAAAACAAGGTGATTGGCTCATAGTAAAGTTTACAACAAAAAAGAGTGTCAAACATTTTGTTGGAACTATAGTGTCATTTGCACACAAACTGCCTGTTGTCAAATATGTCAGAAAAGTTAAGCAATCAAAATCTGACACGGTGACATCATTTACCTACCCAATAGTAGAAGATATAGGTGCCCTAAAAAGCAAAGAAGATATTCTTTGTGTATTACCTCAGCCTACTATATCTCGTCGTGGTCAAATTAAATTCGAAGTTGATTTCCATAAATATAATATTCAGTGAGGCATTAATTTTTTTAGCACGCCTGCACTAATATTGATCTCAGCTGCCTAATATAAGTAATATTGATCTCAAGATTGACTGATTTTAGCACATACATATTGTTAAGATTGTAAGAAAACGTAATGGTCCTAAACCTATGCCAAAAATAGGTACTTACTTAATTTATAATTGTTTTGTTGATTTTACTATATTTGAAATACTTACTATCGTAATTTGTAATGTAAGTAAAGTAAGTGAAATATTATTGTGATAATAACTATATTACTAAAATTTTAAGAAAACTTTATGTTCCTAAATGCCTAAATAGAACGTAATTTATAATTTGTTGTTTATTATCATATTTTAAAGATTGATATAATTTTATGAAGCTCCCGTTTGGGAACACTACTTTTCCTTTGAGAAATTATTTTTAGCTATCTGTTGATTTATTTAGTTAAATTGGCCTACCCACCTACTTGTTCTGTGTGTTAAGTTTAACTTTCAACAATTAAAGCTTGCTCATACAAATACTTTTGTTGAGTCGTGATCCTGGATAATCAATAACTTATTCGGAATTACTTTGTTCGGAGGGAAAAAAACATCTCTTACACACAGTACACTACAGTACTTATTTGTGTTTCTAATATTTTAAATCTTAGTAAGCCTGTCACTTAATTTGCTACACAAATTACTAAGTATTTGGTATTTTTTTGGATTTTAAATGTATGTGACTTAATTTGTTACACAGATATTTGATTTTCTAATATTTTACATATCTGACTTAATTTGTAACAACATTAATCATGCTGCAAGAAAACCCTTACTTTTTGTATTCATTAATTTTATAAAATAAATAATTGTTATCATGCAACTGTTATTTTAATTCCAAGCTGATCTTCCTAACATAACAAAAATGTGTAGTTTTTTTATACAAAGAATTATACAATACAAAAGTTTGAGTATCACTGTCCTTTTCCCTGTAAAATGGGGTAAGAGTAAAATACTTTTTTTTTCAACTGCAGTTTTCTTGCTACCTAATAGGAATATTTACGCAAAAATCATCTCTATCTGGTAAGTATAAGGAGTTCTATAGGATAACGAGCAACAGTAACCGTTTACATTCATTTAAAAGAATTTAGACACTATGTCAATCTTACCCCTCGACCATTCCATCTTAACCCGTGTATATTTTAGACAAAAATGTATTTTATTTTATTATTTTTATATATTAGAATAGGCGTAGCCGAGTTTTATCGATAGATTACAAAAATATAGTCCTTGGCCAAACCTTCCAATTTATACAATTGAAATTAAGTAAATAGTTTTTATTTAACAAGGGTTTTAACAGAACACTGTCTATCTCATCAAAAAACCATTCAATCTTCCCCCACCTTACTAATCATATTATACGTGTTTCAGCCGCGGCCAGTTAGCAGTCAATAAAAACGAAAATAAACATAGGTACTTACATGGTATAATAATATACTCCGCCTGGTACTCTATTCCCGTCTTTTCTAGGTCACCTAACTGACACAAGCCTACGTCATCATGCGACAGCGGTATATGATAATATGCGATAGCGTTATATATAGCGGCCATGTTATTGTGACGTAGGCCTGTGTCACTCTGGGAATGGAAGACCATGTTTTATTAGACCATGGGTACTTAAATAGGTTTGTACGACGCCGTTTGATTCCCAAGGGACCCGAGGCCTATTTGATGGGAATATTGCTTACCATCCAAATATGCTTGGTCTCTAATAACACGTAACTGTTATGGAGCTTTAGATCAGTCTATTCTGGCTCTCTGAAGGGATTGAACAACCCAGTGATAATCTAATTTACCGATGCGCCTTAGCGAATTAGTATCGATCAATTTCAATGTGTCGTGAATAGGTACGGTAAAAATAATTGGATGTGAAATTTAATTTTTAACAAGCAGAAACGTCTGCGAACGATGTTATTAAGCTTAGAATAAATTTAAAAGTGGAAAAATTACTGTCTTGGGTGAGACTTGAACTCACGGCCTCTGGATCGATACTCCAGCGCTCTGCCATCTGAGCCACCAAGACCTCATCCACAGCCAGCAAATCTTTCCACCATATTACAGGTCAAGGGGACCCTTAGCGACATCTACCGCAAGAGTGTTACACTTCTTAAACGGCTACCGGAGTTCCAAGTCATATTGGAAATTCACCAGTTACGATGTGCTACCCATACTAAATTTAATTTTTAACAAGCAGAAACGTCTGCGAGTGCGAACGATGCTATTAAGCTTAGAATAAATTTAAAAGTGGAAAAATTACTGTCTTGTCGTGAGTTCAAGTCTCACCCAAGACAGTAATTTTTCCGCTTTTAAATTTATTCTAAGCTTAATTGGATGTGTACTAGAGAATGGTAACTTGGTAGAGACTGGTAAAGTGTATCTATAAAGTTGATTCTTTGTTCTTGTAGATTCTTGGCAACATGTAAGTGATTATTCTGTATAATTATTACGACTATTATTTATAAAGTTGAATCTGTTTTGGTGGATAGATATTTAGTTTCACTTAGCAAATTTTAGTCTTAATTATAAAATAATTTTTAAGGTGCTGTGACAACCATCGCTTAGCCTGCGCGGAACGGGGACGGGGCGGGCGGCAGGCGTACGGCGCCCGCACCTTCCCCGCCGCCCTTAGTCGTCCTACCCCGTCGCCCCCGTACCGCGCAGGCTACGACTCATTTGAGCGGTCGGTCTATAACCGTACCACCTAAGTATAACAGCGCACGATCCGAGAATACTTGCAAGCGTGAATGCTCTTTGTTTTTAACTTGTCTCTGTAATTCGCAAGAGCTCAAATAAATTAGACTGCGAGAGACGTGTTAATTAATATTCAAATATTAAGTACGTAGTAAGAAGATTGTAATGTGATTCATAATTAATCTTCGCTTGACGAGATTTTGCTGCTGACGTGGATCAATATCTTGTTATTGGATAACTTAAATGATTGACTTTTATTAATGTATCTAAACTACTGCAGCGGTATCTTGGCCACGTTTTATCACCTGTCATGTCATGCGTCACTTTCGCACTTACATACTTGTTAGAACTTGACAAGCATGGTGACAAATGATAAAAAGCGGGCCATGTTAGCCCTTCTGGATGGATTTTACGTCTACCGATTTGTCAGGTTCTGTAGTATGACACTACACTATAGGTATATTGTGCTCGACATCTTGCACGTATCCAGTCATTTTGTTTTTTGGTCGTCAATTTGAATTTGTTAAGTAGGTGTTAGACTATAGAATCTTTAGATTATAGGTATGCAAAACAAAATAACGCACTTATATTTCTCCTAGCTAGTCCTCCAATATAAACAAACGTTACTTTGTCCTGATTTATATGTAGGTAGAATAGAAGAATCTAAACTTATCTTAATAATAAGCGTAGGAAAACAGATTTATTACAGTAAAAACAGCTTATTAATAACAAAAACATCAAAAACATCCGCCACTTTATCGCCATCTTATCTCCATCCATTTAAAAGAAAACCCTCCCCATTATGAAACAACAAACACAATACAAACACGAATATTTTCTAGCGCAAAATAACAAAACAATGAAATTAAATTTACCCCGACGGAAATAAAATAAATGTTAGCATGCGAAACGAAGATGGAGGGAAATGATGGAACGACTACCATTTGCGCTGCTCGCGCGAAAAATATTTTCACTCATCTTGTTTACATTGACACAGTAATCCACGGTGCGCGCTAGTGACGCGTTTTTTGAAGAATATTTCCGGTAAAATGACTGGCTAACACTTTGAATCAAATTAAGGTAAAGATAAAAATAAGTTTATTGCACAGCACAAAACAGACAGTACAATACATAAATTGTTGTGACATCGGCATCGGGTGGGTGCATAGCTATTGGTTAAATAGTACCGCGGGAGACCAAGTATTGCATTTGTAAGTCATGAGTGACAGTTGGAATAATAGAGGACAAAAATTATGAACTAAAAGTACATTGTTTTTGTTAGTGAAGAGTGAAGAGATTGAAATTAAATGTACTCCAGCTAGTGAAGATGTAGTTCATAATTGTTTTCCATCGTATTTTCACGGGAACGTACGAACATGTCTTGCTATTTCAATCAGTCTCACTACAAAAAGTACTGAGGTTGACTAAAGTAGCATGACAAATACGAAAGTTTCAGAGAAAATACGATGGAAAACAATTATGCACTACATCTATCTGTACGCGAGGTTTTTTTTTTTTAACTTTCAAAACATCTAGCTAAAACTTTGCTTAGTTAATATAACCCGAAAGACCGACAGTAGTGTTAGTAGCAGGCTTAGAGCATTTAGTAACTGATGGAGACGCCTTGTCTGTAATTTTCAGTAATAAAAAATAAGTTCAAAAACTAAAACCCGACTACTGCAAATCGCGCTCTAAAAAGTATGAAACAAGATAGAATTCTTATCTGAAATTATCATATAGGAAAATTATAAGAGTTATCATTTTTTTATATATTTACAGAGATATTCAAAGGATCGCCGTGGACGTATGCCACGATTATAAATTTTAAGGTAAAGTGGCATACGACCACGGCTATCCTCTGAATCTCTGTAAATATATAAAAAAAATGATAACTCTTATAATTTTCCTATATGATAATTTCAGATAAGAATTCTATCTTGTTTCATACTTTTTAGAGCGCGATTTGCAGTAGTCGGGTTTTAGTTTTTGAACTTATTTTTTATTTAATTAAGTTTGGGGTCAGGATTTCGTTACTTACTAATAATATTTGAAGTCACTTTATATTACTTTTGCGAGGGTGTCCTCAGTACAGAAATGCACGCAGAGCGCCGCTTATACGCCCGACAACCTTTGGCATGAAGGCGCCTTAGGCGCCTGGCTTTGGAACGCGTACAGCGAGCCTCGTACGTCGGGCTACGCCCGACTCTTTTAGTATGAGGGCGCCTTCGGCGCCCGGCTTTGGAAGGCGTACATCGTGCTTCGTACGTCGGGCTACGCCCAACTCTTTGAGTATAAGGGCGCCGAAGGCGCCCGGATTTGGAACGCGTACATCGTGCTTCGTACGTCGGGCTACGCCCGACTCTTTTAGTATGAGGGCGCCGAAGGCGCCCGGCTTTGGACCGCATACAGCGCGCCACGTACATCGGGCTACGCCTGACCCTTCTAGTCTGAGGGCGCCGAAGGCGCCCGGCTTTGGAACGCGTACAGCGCGCCACGTACATCGGGCTACGCCTGACCCTTTTAGTGTCGCCTTTTGGACCGAGTCCGGTGCGTCACATAGGTACGTTTCAGTATGCTTTGCCTGACCACTGCGAATTTTAACGAGGTGAATATACTAAGATTACTAAGCAACTTTTACCACGGGACCAAACCCGATCTCGTAAAAAAAATTGCTGATCTGGACTTCTATACCCACGTTATAAAATATTGCAGATCATTAAAAAACACCATGTATACTTATAGCGGCCAAACAAATTTCTTTTGAAAAATCCTTCTTGTATCGCCGTAGTCGCGTAACACGCGGATAGATAGAATCCAGAGCGATTGTGGATTCGTAGTTCGAATTACCTACCAGATAAATTAATGTTTTATCGGGTGCATGCAAGCAAAGCCGGGTGCAAAAGCTAACAATATATATATATTTGAAATGTGCTAATTGAGCTCTTTCAAATGATATACAACACGTCATTATTACTTATTTTTATTTTTTTGGTTCGTGACTTTATGACCTCTAGAGGGCGCCGTGTTAATTTTTTTGTGACGTCATATAGCCTATAACCAGCGGACGATTAAGACGATTCGAACGTCACGTCGTTTGTCAAATTTCAATGAGTACTTTAGAAGTTATGTGGGAACAGATGAACATACATACATACATACATACCCACAAACATACCGGTCAAAATCATAACCCTCCTCTTGCGTTGTCGTAGTCGGGTAAAACAAACAGTCTGCTGTATGCCTGTCAGATAAACTTCAGTCCATACAAAAGTTTGTACAATTATGCAAAGTTTTCGGCAAAGGGGTAAGCTCTTAAAGGCGACTCCTGTAAATGCTCTAAGGTAGCAGGGGAATATTTAATAGGTAAGGGGTTTACATCCAGCCCGAATATAAATTATTAATATTCGCACTATAAATAAATTTTATCGTCCAAATAGATGTAATGAACTCGTAAACAGATACTAAATAGCATTGTAATATTAACCAATATAAGTATTATAAAGTATTCAAATTATGTTACGAATTGAACTGAATATTTACCTACAGTAAGTATTCACTGTTATTTCATAATATACCTATGCTAAATATTGAGCATTTTAAAATAGGTTTACTCTATTGCACACGATTTTTTAAACATTTTTTCGGCAGTTGAAATATTCCCTGCAGCAAGATTGGCAACATCACAAACGCGCTGACGGCGCCCACGTTTTTCCGCCGATATGCACAGACGCCGAGCGGAATCACAATCCCCTTATCGCTCAGATGCATGAAGCTTAAAATCGGAATTTAATAACTACACCATTCAAGCCTCACAATCCGCTATTAGCTTTATTGTCCGTGCTGAAATCAATTTATGAAAACGCTTTGAGGAGCTGCCGTAGGAACAGATACTCGCATGTATGTAGTTATTTTGTTTTTATTAGTTGCGCTGTATTGGTTTTTATGTATGAAGCTATTTATCTAAATTAAAATAGTTAGAATAAATGAATTGAATGCAGGACACACTCACAAAATACACGTATTAGGTGTGGTTGTCTGAAAGGACTTTCCTTTTCTGCAGTCAATTTGTTGAAACATAATTAATTTTCAGAAAATTTAGAATTATAGAGTTGATTTTATATGCACCTACATATTTTGAGTAGGGGACCCAGAGCAAAACGTGAGCGGTAAAACCCGATAAGTCGAGATGCGACGTGCGTGGAGTTCTTATTTGAATGAAAAAATATCTCGACCTATCGGGTTTGACCGCTCATCCCTCGAAAAACAGTCGACTAAAAAGTCACATAAATTAAACTAGGCGTTTAAATTAGGTAACTATTTAATTATGGCAATGTATCAGTTTTTTATGCCGGTATCATTTTATAAACATACTTAAGTATTTAATCATAAAACAGACATCAATTATATTGCTAACAGAAGCCTACAAAACTGTATCAACAATTTGACGCAGTGGAAAGTCCTTTCAGACAACCACACAAAATACGTGCATTTTGTGAGGGTGTCCCGGGTGACTGAAACTTTTGCCCAGTTGATTTCTGCATGCTATCTATTTAACACCAAGACGAACTTTGTTAAATAATAGTAATTGTACCAGACTTTAATGGAACGGAATCTACATTAATGTTGGTATGAAGTATTAGTATTTTTACCCGAGTGACAAGAAAGTGAGGGTAATATTTGTCAAGTATCGTAAATACTTTCTACAGTGCATCTGGTGCTCCATTACGACACCCTGTGCTATATTATAATAAGCACAATACGTAACTACGTCGAAAATTTAAAGGGCCATAATGATGTACTGTAATACGTACAATACACGGGCGTGCGAATAGGTAATTCGCAACTCGTCGTCGTGTCGAATCCTATTTTTCGCACTAAATTAACTATTTGTCACGTGCTTTTGTGCTAATTTTATCCTCATACGTATACCAACTGTCGAATAGATAATAGGTATGTAAGTATGAACGTAATACGCATAACGCGTAGGTAAGGTTTTCGTAGGTATACACTTTTTGGCCTGTCGGGGTTCACGTACGTACACGTATTTGCATACCGGATTGGCTGTCCATCGAATCACGCCGATCGGATCAGTTTCCGACTCGAGGGAGCACCGAACCTTTCAATTTAAATTTAGAAAACCCAAATGTTATCTTGTCATTGATATGTATCTGCAAACATACTTTCACATCTGATTATTTCCGACGGGTGCTTTATTTTAAAAGGGAACCAAAATCCGTAGATATATATTAAAATATACTTTCATGATGTCTATTTACCGCTTTTCGTATTAATTATAATAAGTCTACTGTAACACTATTTCTTTAAGTGCATTTAATTTGAAGTTTTGTTATAAGTATTTTATAAGATTTGTTTGTGTATATACATAGATAAGAAAATTTATATGTAAATTAATTTCAAACATAGTGAAAATTGTTTATGAATAAACTATGACTATGACTATGACTCAGATAGGAAGAAGCTGATACTTATAGCACAGGTTAAGGTCATGTAGGGTAAGAGAACAGTATGAGGATTCCCTACAAGTGTTTATCTTGTCCCAATGTTTCTTTTACCCCATCTAACCTTATATTATATCTATTTAAGTATCAGCAAAAAAATTAACATTTAATCCACATGTATTTTATGTAGTTCTAAGAAATATTCTATAAATTATACCTAAACTCCTTTATCTAAAATCTCTTACTTTACTTCATATCTACTTTACAAAAACAAAGCAATTTATGAACTTGCATACGTGCTCGTACGCGTCTTAAAATATGTCCGTAAATTCTTCATACAATGTCGTCACATCGTCCTACACATGTGACAAGGAGCGGCCGAACCATTTCGGGACAGTAAAAGAGTTTTACGACTTTATGGTCATCCATACCAACGACCATGCCAACAACTTTATGGTCCTTTACGAGAAGATTGGCCATAGAAAAATCTAATTTTCATCGAGTATTCGGCATATATTGCTATAGTTAGGTATGAAGCTAACATCCAGCTTAAATATTAGACTAATGATATTGAGATGTCGTTCGGGACTGTTATCTGCCACATTATAGTTCGTTTTGGCAACCATTGTTTTAGTAGTCCCACTTTCTCAATTCTTAGATACCTACTTATAGTATTACAGAATATTCAGAAAATTTGATTGGCGTAATGTCAGGAATCCCTGTGTTGTATGTATGTACTGCCGGTCCATGTTAGATATTATTCGTGTTTGGAATTAATGAAGTTTTTATTTACAACTAGCTGCTTTGTTCGTCTGCGTGAGATGATGATGATGATTGGTAGGAAATCTCGCTGGAAAAAGGAAAGATGGCGGTCAAAGGAAATCGTGGTTGCGTAATATTCGAGAATGGACCGGGATTAAAAGGGTGGGCGAACTCTCTCGCCTCGCCAAGGACGAACAAAAATATGCAGAGCTGACTGCTAACCTTCACTAGTTGGAGAGGCACCTGAAGAAGAAGATGATTGATAAAAACTATCCTGTGTCCTTTCTCGGGACTCAAACTATCTCCATACTAAGTTTTATCTCAATCGGGTCAACGGTTTATGTGTGAAGAGGTAACAGATAGACAGAGTTACTTAACTTTAGTTTATAATCATTATTATAATATAGAAGGATTTTTTTTGAAAATAAATACGTGTGCAAATACCCATGTGAATACAAATTATGTGTAAACAAAACTCTAATGAGGTGCGTGTTACGCTACAACCGATGTTCTCTCCGAATATTAAATTATTCTTCCAATGAAAGACCAGTGAACAGAAAAGATGTTGGTAATGTGATTTCCTTTTTACTTTGACTGTTAACACGTGAACACATTTTAGATTTTCTTTGAACGTAGACCAAGTTCTTTTTCTTGGGTTTTATTTTGCGCCTTTTATAATAAAATGAATTCTCTTAAAACTACTCACTTTACCTAAGTTAGCAGTGACCCTGCCTTCGAAATTCGGTAAAAGCAAGACTTGTATAGTTAACAAATAAGACTTAAGCACAAATATTTGTTATCTACTAAATAGTATCGGGGCTAGTCTCATCCAGAAGTGCCCCGTGATCTTCCGAATGTCGTCATAAATTTAACATTTGGTTAAGAAGCTGGTTACTTTATTTCCTCTAAGCTAACGCGGGACCAAAATCATTCGAGACGCTCGTCTGCGCTCACCCTTTTTATAGCTCAGATGAATTATGACATAAAATATTTATCTCCGTTTGGGGATATGTCGCGTCTGCTTTTTCAGATGATAACATAGTAAATCCCCATTTTATAACAAAAACGAAAGAAATTGTTGTCTCGAGGGAGCGCAGAAAATAATAAAGTCTAAGATCTGTGAACTCGCTCAACGGTTGGTGATATTCTTGGCTGCAATCTTTCTTTAGACCGACAAAAATTTGTAGAAATTAAATAGTGGCAAAATCTTAGTGTCGTCCCGTTTTCTTAGATTGATTTGAAAGGGACGACACTACGATGTTGCCACTTTTTAATTTCTACAATTTCTTGTCGGTCTATACATTTTCTTGTTAACATCTTACGTACTAGATACATTTGATTTGCTCATTCTCAACTGGATTTTTACTTCAAAATGCATTGAGTTCGAGTTCGGTGACTTTCGGTGAATTCAAGGTGAATGCACTTGCTTGTCTTTGGAGACAAAGTAAGTTTTGTGAAAAAATGTTTGTAGGGACTTACAACCTAAATAAGTAGGTACATGCTATGATTGCTATGTTAGAACAATTTTATACAGCTTTTTTATACTGTTGATAATTTTAATAAACGTTTGTGTTTGTGTATCAAAACTACTATATATATATACTTACAACCCACACACCAGGTAGCCCAAAAATACGTTGACAAAAAAGTTATAAGAATATTTTTCTAACCTACACGTCTTTTATAAAATTTCATTAAAAATAAAACTTCAATCATCTTCAAAATATACATTATATATATCTATATACATTATATATATCTATATATATATATAATGTATATTTTGAAGATGATTGAAGTTTTATTTTTAATGAAATTTTATAAAAGACGTGTAGGTTAGAAAAATATTCTTATAACTTTTTTGTCAACGTATTTTTGGGCTACCTGGTGTGTGGGTTGTAAGTACATGTACAAGGACATTTATAATACAAGATGTCTATAAACATGAATATATACATTAACACGAAAACTGAAGATATAAGATATCCCCAAAGTTTGCAGAAGTATACAGATGTAGTGCATAATTATTTTCCATCGTTTTTTTTCACGGAAACGTGTCTCGCCATTTCATTTAGGTTCGGTACAAATAGTAGTGAGGTTGACTGAACTAGCATGACAAATACGAACGCTTCCGAGAAAATACGATGGAAAACAATTACCCACTACATCTGTACTTATAAGCCAAACAAAATATGCAAAGTCAAAAATAATTATGACTTTATGAGACTCGAATTATAAGATACGACAGAACAGCAAAATGCCGAGAATAACTCCACAATGGATGACGTATAATTTTCCCTCAAGCAATATTATGTTTGGGGCTTAGTATTAGAAAAGCCGAATAAATTGTGGTTCATATAAAGGGCATTACTCAGTCGGCAGTTACTTGCGGAATGACGCTTCCTTCATATTTTCTCCGTATCAAGTGTAATTTGTCAAATTTTCAACGCTTCCAGAATTTTTTGGGCTCCTCTCAAAGCAGATATTTTCCGTTTCATGTTGTTTGTTTACCGTCGTTTCTGTTTGATTTATTTTTGAATAAGTACAACACAAGAAATAAAATAATAATTATATTTTGCGGAAATTTGTAAGTACCTAAGTATGTATAAATCTAATTATGTACTATGTCTCAGCTGGTTGGTAAAAAGAGTTGCGAGGTTATTTTCTACCACAAGATTGTTGAGTTTTGGGACCGAAACTACCTCTAGTTTATAAATTTATCACATTTTTACTTACTTAACATAATATGAACCAGTTTCAGGCAATCAAGCCTTTAACCAGACCGTAGCGTAGCTGACTATAACATTACTTATCTTATCGTAAACCTACCCAACTTTAGTTCAAAATCTCCAAACTATGATCCGAAATTAACTTGAATAATCTTTGTTTTACCGTAACGGTCATTTGGAAAATGCAATTTTGAGGCAAGATATTTTCATAAATCAGAGAAATGACACATAAAAATAAAAATAAGACATTGAATCTGATTGAACAATAGTTAAGTGATTTTAGGGTGTATATTTTTTTTGGTACCTAGCTTATAATATAATATGATCAGACAGATTCTGCAGTAAAATATGATGAGATATAAATTGGGTATGGGTAATGGATTACCCTTAACCGCAGTGACTTGCTACGTGTCGAATGACGCAGATAGATTGAGTTTTGGGCCGGTAAGACGAACAGGGCTCGGAACCGGTTTTTTTTTTTAAATCCCATAATAGCCCAATATTTTTAATATTTTTTTGCTCTTTCCGTAGGACTGAATCATGTATTTAGGTAACGACTTCGTATTATTAGATTGACCCATCAAAAATGTAATAATAAACCAAAGAACGAAAAAGAACGTAATAATACCGGTATTTTTGTATGAAAATAAACCGGTTCCCAGCCTTGAAGACGAGTCTTGAGGGTTTTTCATAGGGTATCCGAACATTAGATCCGATCCGATTGTCTAGTTCTCAAGTTGGAAAAAACAAAAATACCGGGCAAGTGCGAGTCGGACGCGCCAACGAGGGTTCCGTACTTTTTAGTATTTGTTGTTATAGCGGCAACAGAAATACATCGTCTGTGAAAATTTCAACTGTTCATGAGATACAGCCTGGGTGACAGACAGACAGACGGACAACGGAGTCTTAGTAATAGGGTCCCGTTTAGTGATCCAAAAGACTCGAGCCTTTTAGCTCTTTTTTTAGGGCTCGCCTCATCTCTTGACGCCTAAAAGGGTAAAGGGCTATTTAGCTCTTTAGCCCTCGAGCCTAATTCTATTTAAGAGCCTAGACTCTTGGGGCTTAATAAGGTTATACTAGCCCCAAGAGTTTAGGATCTTAAATAGAACTAGGCTCGGGGCTAAAGAGCTAAGTAGGCTTTTTTTTAGGGGCTTAATAAGGTTATTGGCCCCAAGAGTCTAGGCTCTTAAATAGAACTAGGCTCGGGGGCTAAAGAGCTAAATAGGCTTTTAGCCTTTTAGGCTTCAAGAGATGAGGCGAGCCCTAAAAAAAGAGCTCCAAAGGCTCGAGTCTTTTGGATCACTAGTCCCGTTTTTACCTTTTGGGTACGGAACCCTAAAAACTAAAATCTAATAAGTATAACCGAATGGGTTTTGTGCTATTTTTTGGTGGAATACGCGACGTACCTATGCATTTATGGATGCCAAAGTCACTTAATACCTGATTTGTCTTATCCAAAACGTAGGTAACTTACCTATGCTTTGTACCAAGCGACAGCAACAACTTCATGCAAAAAACATGATTTTCACTTAACATTCAAACATTCCCCTAGCTACTAACGTATACCCTGCTTGCTGACTTATTCAGAAGATTAGGTTTAAAGAACTTTATTTCTCAAATAAATTAACATTTTGCTTAATGACAAAAGCGAGATTAAAAGCAAAATAGAATAGGTATTCTGTATGTAAAATGTAGGGAACTACATTAAACACCCAATATGAATAACATTATCACACGAACTTCGAAAGCCGGACTGCCTCAAGCCTTTAGAACTTAGGAAGAGTTGAATGTCATCCCGACACAGTTCTATTTCCCGCGAATGCACTGAAAAGATAAAAGCCGGGAACTTTTGTAAAGTAAGATCTTTTGTATGGCTATCGTAAATGTATTTTCTTAATGTTGTTATGATGTCACATAGGCGTTATAAAATATTATGACGCTGAAGTCGTAAATTTATTTGGATTGGTTAACGCAAGCTACATACTGATTGGTTTGAGAGTACAGTCCTACAAGATATTTTTAAAATAAAATAAAACTAAACACGAAACATAGTGGCAACATCAGTTCATCATCATCATCATTCTAGTCTTCAGTCGCCCACTGCTGAGCATAGGCCTCTCTTCGTGTACGCCACTTATCCCGGTCCTGGGCTAGTCTCATCCAAAAGTGCCCCGCGATTTTCCGAATGTCATCCACCCAACGAGCTAGCGGACGCCAGGCGCTTCTTTCATCCGAAAGCGGCCACCAATCCGTCAACATTTTGGTCCACCCGCCATCACTCTGCCTAGCAACCTCAGCAACATCAGTTAAATTGTCATAACAATTTAATTTTTATGAGATTTTTGTAGGTACTCGTTTGATAGAGTTAATTTTAAATATTTCCGTGTTAAACTAAGGTCAATGTGGCTAATTCCGTCATTGGGGCTATTCCGTCCACTAGCGTTTTCCTCGAACAACGAACAAAATTGATAAGTTCATAGACAAAGCAGCGATTGGTTTTAGTTTCAGCTATCAAACGCAAATGGTTTTTTCCTACGATTGATAATCAAAGAAATATACGCTCGTGGACGGAATAGACCCTATGGCGGGATTAGCCACATTGACCTTACTTAGTTGTTTGTCGACGCATTAAACGAATAAAATATGCAAAAAAAAGGATTAAGCTCTGAAAATACCTAAATAACTTTATCTATCTATGGACTACTTGCCTGAAATTTGTTATTCATTTCATTTCATAAGGCCACCTACAAAGCGACCTAACTAAAAACCACCCTAATTAGTCTTTACTATTCAGTAGGTAAGTTTATTTTCCACAAAAAGCTTCTTCTTCAATGTAATAAAAACATCAAAAGCCTTAGGTTTTCCTTCAGTTGCCTCTCAGCGCGATAAAACAAAATTTTGCGGGCATAAGCGACTCCAAATCGCGGGTAAAAGTTGGACTACATAGTTAACGTTAAGAGTCTTAACTTCCTTAACTAGAATCAGGTGGGATCAGGTTAATCTATTCTGTTTCTTTGAAATAGATATATCTATCGTAAGGTGATAAAGAGGTAGAGGTACCTATCTATTTCACAATATTCCATGTATAGTCCGTCCGTTTTTCTAAATCAATTACGCTAGGTATAGTAAATGTATGGCGAACTTGATCTACGAAATCGGACAGGCTATGCCTGCCTTCATTTCATGCTAACTGCAGTCAGTTTGCCACAGTCAAATGAGTGGGACCTCGTACAATAAAGGTACCCTTAGATAAAAACTACACCAGCATTTCTGCTGCAGTTTGTTTTGCAGTTTGCTAATGTTTTGAAACATGTTGCAGAGGCTAGCTCAAAAGACGTACTATTACGCGGAAAATCATATTAACGTGATTTACTGTAGGGTTATAACTTTTAAATTCATCTCTCGGAGATACGGATACGCAATGACTCGTTTTTGCGGGTCGCTACCAGCGTCCGCGGGTAAATAATATATTGAGTGACAAACGTCTCGAGCTCCTATTTATTCGGGTCACCCTTGAACCGAATATATTGCGCACAATTTTCAGGATCGTTTACTACGCTCCGGGATGCCAATGATACGCTTCTCAAACTTGTGTGCGTCCTTTTACATACTTATGCTTTATTCCGATGTTTGGAAATCGCTTTATAAGCTCAGTTTTTACGTCTTATCAGTTGGATTGGTTTTTTTCATTTAAATAAACACAGATTGGTGGAAATGAGTGGGAATGACGCCTAAAGGCCCACTGATTACCAGTTCGCCGGACGATATCAGCCTGTCAGTTAAACGCAAAATTTGACAACTGACAGGCTGATATCGTCCGGCGAACTGGTAATCTGTGGGCCCCTTTATAATATAATAATAATAATAAATTCTTTATTTACGACCATCGAGGATCATTTGTGTTAGTAATATAAATAGTGTTATCCTAGTGTTAGAACTACATAACTATCCTTAAAATAACTATATTTATTTATTTATTTCTGCGTGCGTGTATCAAGCAGCAGTTATTCAAGTACAGGCAATCGATTCTGCCTGCCAACATTCTCAGAATGCTGTTGGAGCTGGCCCTCACTCTGCGCACAAGGGATGTAGCTCGCTTGCGCATGGTGGTGTAGAAGCAGTCTACTCGCGCCTGCGCGAACATCCCCGATGCACTACAGAATTTGGGCAGCCCCATCAGCACTCTGAAAGCGTTGTTATATTGAACACGCAGAGCGCTGTACCGTTTATGAGTATAATCAGCCCACAGGTTGCTTGTGTAGAAAGTCGTACAGTAAGCCCTAAAAAGGGTGACTTTTACATCTTTGGAGCAGTGAGCAAACCTGCGGGCTATCATATTAGCTCTCACGGACAACGCTCTGCGTTCGCGTTCGATATCTATGTCGTCCTTAAGGTCAGAGGTTACCATGTGTCCCAAATATTTAAACTGATCCACTATTCGTAGCGGATGGCTATTTAGTTTGACACTTGGAAACTTGGGTGTAGCTTTACCTCTGACCTTAAAGACAACGCATTCGCTTTTGTTCACATTGTACAACAAACCGTGGCTAGATGCGTATTTTTCACATATAGAAATTAGCTTAGCCAATCCGCAGGCCGAGGCACTCAGTAACACCATATCGTCGGCGTAGCTCAGATTATTTACGCAAACTCCATCGATATGGCAGCCGATACGGGTGTTACTGAGCTCCTCTATCAGTGCGTTAATATAGAGATTGAATAGCCTCGGTGAGGTTAACCCGCCTTGCCGTACACCACATTCCAGGCCATATGGCTGTGAAAAGGATCCCGACCATCTGACGACATTAACCTGGTTGTGGTACCAGTATTTAAAAATTCCACTAATGTCAGGTGGCAAGTTAATGTCGTCAAGCTTCCGCCACAAGATGTTGTAGTGCACTAGGTCGAAAGCCTTAGAAAGGTCTAAGAAACAGGCATAGACAGCTGTTCGGCGGTCCGTGTAGTACCTGACGGTCTGTTTCAATGCCAAGATAGCGGATTCAGTCGACAGGCCTGGTTTAAATCCAAATTGATTGTCGTGAATTTTTAAACATCTGTCTAGTTGGCCATTGAGCAGACCGTCAAGCACCTTGGCTACTATGGTGGCAAGCGAAATCGGCCTATAGTTACACTTATCGCTCACGTCGCCTGTTTTGTTTTTTATTATAGGAACCACTACAGTTTTCATCATGTCAGCCGGCAAGTAAGTGTGTCCTATACAAAACGAGTAAAACATTGCTAACACTCGACTCACGTGCGGGCCGGCATGATGTAGATGCTCAACACTGAGACCGTCGTGGCCGGGCGACTTCCCTCTTGAAATAGAAGTTAAAGCCATTTTTACATCCTTTGCTGTAAATTGAGCGGTCGTCTCCCGTCCACAGGTCCCAGAGTCAGCCATAAAAGTCTGCGATGGCCCTAAAGGCGAATTGACTGTAAAGTGCTGCCTAAATACCTCAGCTATAGACCCGTTCTCGCTTACTCCACCGACACTCACAGGCAGGCTCGGCTTACCATTCAATCTATTGGTAGATTTCCAAAAACTTCTAAAATCGCGCCTAGAATGATGTTCCGCAATGATATTCATTTTTATTTGCTCCTCGTGTTTTTGACACCATTTTAAGCGCGCTTTGAAAATCTTTCGACTTTCTAGCATATCGTCGTAAATATGCCCCGCCTTGGGTTCTCCACACCATACCCACAGATTAAATTTACACCTAGCCTCTCTGTGAGCTGTGCTAACATATTTATTCCAACCTATCACACGTTTTTTATTTCGTACTAATTTTAAATCATAAGAAATAGTTGCAGCATCACTCATAGCGGTTACAATTTCATTATACAGCTTGTCAATTAAGATAAGATGACTAGGGTTGTTACACAATCGGCCACTACAGTCCCGGAAAGGCTCTGGAAAATCTATTTCTTTTAATCTATCGTGACATTGGATGCTGTACAATTTTATTTGTTCCAAATTTCTTTCACCCCATATGACTTTATTTACTACTAAGTTTTTATTACATACTATTTTAGGTTTAACAAAATTAAAATCACATTCTACAAATAATGGGAAATGGTCCGACCACATGACATCGAGTTTAACGTAGACACCGGTAATAGAAGGTGCAGCAGATTTCGTGGCCACACAGTGGTCTAACCACCTTTTCGATCCGTGTGCTTCACTTATGAACGTATAAGTTCCAGACTGCCGGCCTAGCGCTTCAACGTCCGCACAAACCCACTCCTGGTCAGCACAAAAACAAGCCAGTTCGTTGTAAAATCGCTCACCCGGGTGAGCATTATAGTCTCCAAGAATGTAAACCGATTCGGCGTCATTATTATTAACAATAGCACTTACCAGCGCGAGACAGTCCGTAAATTCAGTCAAATTGTCCAGTTTGTCCGTTGGCATATAAACATTTACCACCAGGAATGACCTTTGCCCGAGCGATACACTAATACCACACACTCGCGGATTACCACATTGCACTATGGATACGTTATGAAACACCGCTTTATTCCAAAGTAGCGCGACTCCTCCGTATGGTCGGCCCTGTAGCATACCGGCCGTCGCATCGATCGCCGATGTTCCAGTATAGCCGAAATTACTATCGATGCTGCCGAGGAATGGGATATTATCCGGCATAAGCCATAACTCCTGTAGTGCAATTATGTCCGATACTTGACATAATTGTCGTACGCTATCGATCGACCGTTTCACACCCTTACAATTAAAGGTAACTAATTTATATAAAGAGTTTTTATCTCCCATTTAATTGTTCAGTCGCGCCGCCCAGGGCCGTATTGCCAGTCCCTTCCATTTTACTGTGTTTAAAATTCACAAATCGTCTAAAAATTATGCCTTGAGGCCATAGGGACTCGTCCAAAAATAAGTCTAGCTTACTTTTAGGTACCCAAAACTTATATGCGTTGTGATCCTTTCCTTTTTTAATTGAAAGCTTTTCTAGCGTAATTCGTTCTGTGGTCTTATCGTAAATATAGTCTACTATGTTTTGCTCAGTTGTTTCGGGGTGTACTTTTGTTATAAACATTGGTAACTTCGAGTCCGCGGCCTTAAACTTTCCGCCACTAGGGCTAGCACAACCTTTTTTACCTAAAAACCTATAGCGTGAATTCGGTTTCGATGTTGAGCGCCCGACTACTTGCCATTCACCTTCTTTCTTTAAGATATCGGCAAAAGATTGCCGATCAGATAATCTATTATCATTTTCGCACACCGAGTTAATTGTTGTGCATCGAGGTGAATGCGTCATCGACAGCTGATTGCCCGCTTGCAACGCTTGCATATCAACATTAGGACCGGTTCCTCGACCGGCCGGCACTGCCGCTGACGTCACCGCCTCCGCTGTAACTACCTCCGTGACAACCGTATTTTTCTTATTGCTCACTTTATTTAACGGTGATTTATCTGGCGTTTTTTGATGTTTTTGAGAGTTTATATGTACTTGTGAGTTTGATGATGTTCGATCCACGGATTTTGCTTCGCCAGATGTAGCAATTGTCGGTTTGTCACCGCTGATGTTCAATTTAAAAGACAACGGTTGTAACGGTTCTTTTGGTAAATTTTGTGTCGCTATGCTTAACGATGCCTGTGAGTCAGAATAGTCGTTTTTATCCTCCATCGATTCTTGGCTAAATGTAGATAATCCAACTGGTCCACTGTCATGCAACCATGCCCCACGTCTTACATTTACATTTCCGAAAGGTGTTTGAGGCACAGACGCATATTTCATGTTGTGAATATCGATTCTTAACTCTTCAAACTGTAGATTAGTCACATAAGTAGTCTTAACTAACTCCACATCTCTTTGGAGTTTACCCAGGTCCTTCAAGAGTTTCGTGCAGTCTAGGTGATCTAAATTTAACGGTGGCAGTTTCTCTAGGTTTCGTGCGACAAACACTGGCACCATTTCAGGATCGATCGATTTAAGTAAGGACACTATGTCTTCAAGGTCTCGTACTTCCTTACCCCTATCTTTACGCAAGATCTTTCTCTGCTCCGTTACAACAGACTCGAATAATAAACATTTCGATTTTTTGATTTCCTCACTTGAAAACGCACTGACACACAGACGAATTAAGGTGTCATCATCAATTAACGAAAGTTTATTTTGTATGAACGCTAATAACTCGTCAATCACAATATTACATACGTTACACTTTACAATATTCGACATTTTCACGACGCCTCGTATCGGCATAATTTTAGCCGTTATCGTTTGCGCATCTGTTCGCGACCGCTGCGCGCATGCGACTTTAGAGCTGCAATCACTTACCTAAGTCCGATTTGTGAAATTGGTGTGATTTTTCCAACGGCGAATGTATACATGCGAATTGTAAGGAGGAAAGTTTAGTGGGCTGGTTGGGGTAATGGCACCACTTACCGACTGGCAACGTATGGTTTCTGGAAGTCTATGAACACAAGGATCAGAAGTCAAACTAAGGTTTAATACCTGTAGTGTATTGGCGTCTCGAGCGCTTACGTCATAGTGACGTGACTGACAGTTAGGAGTCAGTCGATGACAGACCGCGAGCAGAGCAGTCGTGTCACGTGATGTTTGTGTTGGCGAGCCGTTGGAAATACATTAGGTAGCTACATCATATGATTTACTGTGGTAAATACGGTACATTACAATACCTTACTATGCATACGACACAATACTAGAGATTCTGAACTAAATCTAATCAGTACATTGCGGTTACTCAGTTTTGAGACGATGTTAACGTCAACAACCATGTCACAGCAGTTGCTTAGATGACACTTTATGTATTCCAAAGGCTCGCTCGCGCTAACGAGAACAGGAGGTAAGTATATAAACGTCGCGTCGTCCTGAATTCCCTACGGTGTTCTGTCCCGCGTTGATTGTCCGGGATTTGAGATTAACATAACAGGAACGTTCCGTGTTCTGCTTTAGATACGGTAAGGAACGTAGATGTTTGTTTGAATAGCGGATTGAGCTCTGACGTTCTGCGTCTCATAAACAATGGGCGCCTTGTCTCGTCCCGTTTCTTGTGTTCGCTGCGCCTACATATACCTACTCCGAGAAAGACGCTTAGGATGGCTTCCATTCCCGTGACACAATCAGCATAATTAACAACTATAATTGTTATTATTATCCCTTAAGCTACGGTAGTACGTTTATTATATTAGTTTGGACATCCATACACACGATAGTTATTAAAAAACACAATTGTTTGTTTTTAACCGACTTCAATTCACGGAGGAGGTTCTTATTTTATTTTATTTATTTATTTCAAATTAAAATCAGGCAACAAGGCCTATATTACAAAAATACCTTACAGTAACATAAGTACAACATATTTTATGTATTTTATAAACTTAAAACCATTGAACACTATTTATGTACAAAACGGCGTGGCTCCGTTGAATTGTCTGCTCTTGTGTCGCATTCGGCAGTTTGCCCCGGAACCTCCGAAACACGACACCCTTCGGCCAGAAAACGAATCGCGGCGGCTTCGGTTCTTAATTCGGTTGTAGTTAGGTATGTCAATATAAAGTAAAAACCGATTTGCAAGATCGAAGTGATCCCATAAGAGCTCCGTGAACAAAGTTTTGTACGGAGCTCTAAAAAGTACCTATAGCATGTATTTTTTTTTTTCATCTACATAAGCTGTGACTGTGATACAGACATCTATAACACGCCTATAGGTCTTGGGCTTCAGTATATTCATGATCATTAAGGCGAAGGGTCAATAGACCTTTTTTAGAACTAATACGAAACAATCGTCGTAGCTTAAGTAATTCAAGGCGAGGCAGACGAATAATTAGTCCTAAACCAATATTAACTCAGTGTTGTGCAAACAACGAATTTGGGGTGTAATATCATCAGGCGTCGACGCGTTACATTTTGGCTCTTGTTTCGCTTCAAGCAAATGTTCTTTCATTTTCTAATGGATTGGCACTGAGGGAATATTTGTTAGCAAACTTTCACCAGACACAGACATTTACATAACAAGTAAAGGAGTAAGGGATCCTGAGTGTCCCGAGAAACGTATTCTTGTCAGGAATCCGGATTTTGTAAAGGATTTGTCGGTCAATTTCGCTTGAGTACGTTTTTGTGGTAGTCAATTTTGTGCATAATCAGGACCGAGGTTTAGTGATGCGTGTCGGCGCCTTGTACTTTATCAAGCGGCGCGATGTTGCTGGAATTTTATTAGTGTTTTCATTAACATAAAAAAATGTGTATAGGGGTAGGATTCAGAAATAAAGTAGGTACAAATTCGATTTCAACAATTAAGTAGTGCGTATGGCGTAATGATGTACATTCGTTTTTAACGGAAGCAATAAGGGTAAATCTGAATTATACGAAAATCGATAGTTGTTGGGGAAGAGGCGTTATTATGGAGCCCTTCATCTACGACAAATGGAAATACATAAGTAGTTAAATTTCGTAATATTGTTTACCTACCAAAACGATGGCTTAGTGCGGCATTAGAACAGTATCAAACAAAAATTTAATTAAGTATCAATACTTACCAAAATCTTGTCCTTTTCGAATTTCTTTTGTGTTTTCATCCTTTTATGAAAATATTTTGCCTATAAAAAAATGCCTTAGAACTTTACTGCGATATTGAAATAATAGATATTCGCATCTGAACGAAAATTTCCGAGTTAATTTTGGACTATAGTTGATTCGTTTAATGTTAGTATTTTTGACACTGTCCCAATAAATTTAACACTATATAACACTTTAAACTCTCGCGTTTTGTACACATATTTATTTACACAAACTGGTCTACCGCGATAAAATTTCATTTATTTTTTTTTAATTTCAATGAAATTATATCGCGGTAGACTCGTCTACGGGATGTAATTAAATTAACACTATGTTCCGAGAATTGAGGTTTGTTTTAGCCACGCGCTGACCTCCGAACTATTCTTTGAAGTTATCGGTGAGTGATCTTCTTTGTTGCCTTAATAGCTTTGTCAAAGGATCTGTTCCCGCGGGATCTAAAGGTAAGATGGCCGACCAAGAGGATGTATATTACGAGCTACTTTAGTTTATTTTGTTATTCTTATATCCATTGTTCCAAAAGGCCCTTTGCTATTAATGGCGTTTTATTTGTGTCGGTTGCAATACAGATTTTACGAGGCATGTAGCTTAGTTATTTATTTACATTCGTATTTTATTCTGTTAATGTTATATTATACAAATGTTAACGTATAGATCTATGTACGTAGAACGCAATCATTTAACTATGTATTTTTTTAATGTTGTGTAGTTTGATTTTATTAGCCATGTAAGGTAAACGTACTAGTGCTCGACATGCTAATGCCCAATAGATGACACCTTGCTGTCACCTCTATTGACAATGACTTAAGTTTCAAGATGACATGTACTGGGACCGCGTCGAGCACGAGTACGTTTACCTTAGGTACTGGTAATACTATTTCCGTATTATCAATTATGTAATGTTTATAAAGGCTGTATAGGGAACCTAAAATATACTAGAGCTTAACAGATTCACATGTGTAATGAGTAATGACACGATGACAATAACAATTAAAGCAAAAAAATTAACATCTAATGGCTTTGACAGTCAAAGATCGATAGGCCGCTATTTTAGACTAGCTGTGCCCGCGGCTCCGCCCGCGTGGAATTCGGTCTGTGTCAGTAAGCGGCTACTTACTAATCCTAATTTCTCTCCCTCTCCCCTGGAGGCGGAACTTGAAGTAAAGTTGACAGATGGATATTCTAGAGGACTGCAGTCCAGATAAAATATTTTACAATTAGGTACCACTAAATAAAACTACACTCCAAAATCAATAGTTTTTTTCGTCCTTATTCAAATTTTACACGTGATTTAAACGTTTAAACGACAGAGTAGTAGATGTATATCGGACGATACAGTAAGGTATACGCGCGCGAGCGAAAGCGAAGCGGCCTGCCTGGTTAGAGCGCTACTCACTGTGGTCTTCTTCAGACTCCTGAGGAAGACCACGTGCCCCTTGTAACCTCAATGCGTTGCGAGACTTTCGCGAATGATTGGATAGCGGTAACGTTGCAACCGAGAAATGCTGCTGCAGTCGCCATACCTTAGAAAGTAATTGAAAACGCGAGCGAAGCGAGCGCGAAAATTTTTCGATATAAAAACGCAATTTGATGGACAATTGTACATTTTTACTTTTACTATGAAAATCAGTCACATCATTTTATCACGAAAATTGACAGTGTTGCAGCAGTATCGTTGCAAAAGAGTAATGCTGCTGCAGTCGCCATACCTTAGAAAGTGATTGAAAACGCGAGTGAAGCGAGCACGAAAATTTTTCGATATAAAAACGCAATTTGATAGACAGTTGTACATTTATTATGGAAATCAGTCACATCATTTTATCACGAAAATTGACAGTGTTGCAGCAGTAACATTGCAACAGAGTAATGCTGCTGCAGTCGCCATACCTTAGAAAGTGATTGAAAACCCGAGCGAAGCGAGCGCGAAATTTTTTCGATATAAAAACGCAATTTGATAGACAGTTGTACATTTTTACTTTTAGTATGGAAATCAGTCACATCATTTTATCACGAAAATTGACAGTGTTGCAGCAGTAACATTGCAACAGAGTAATGCTGCTGCAGTCGCCATACCTTAGAAAGTGATTGAAAACCCGAGCGAAGCGAGCGCGAAATTTTTTCGATATAAAAACGCAATTTGATAGACAGTTGTACATTTTTACTTTTAGTATGGAAATCAGTCACATCATTTTATCACGAAAATTGACAGGGTTGCAGTAGTAACATTGCAACAGAGTAATGCACTGCAGTCGCCATACCTTAGAAAGTGATTGAAAACCCGAGCGAAGCGAGCGCGAAATTTTTTCGATATAAAAACGCAATTTGATAGACAGTTGTACATTTTTACTTTTAGTATGGAAATCAGTCACATCATTTTATCACGAAAATTGACAGTGTTGCAGCAGTAACATTGCAACAGAGTAATGCTGCTGCAGTCGCCATACCTTAGAAAGTGATTGAAAACCCGAGCGAAGCGAGCGCGAAAATTTTTGATATAAAAACGCAATTTGATAGACAGTTGTACATTTTTGCTTTTAGTATGGAAATCAGTCACATCATTTTATCACGAAAATTGACAGTGTTGCAGCAGTAACATTGTAACAGAGTAATGCTGCTGCAGTCGCTATACCTTAGAAAGTGATTAAAACGCGAGCGAAGTGAGCGCGAAAATTGTTCGATATAAAAACGCAATTTGATAGACAGTTGTACTTTTTTCCTTTTAGTATGGAAATCAGTCACATTATTTTATCACGAAAATTGACAGTGCTGCAGCAGTTACTAAAAACGCGAGCGAAGCAAGAGCGAACATTTTTCGATATAAAAAACGCAATTTAACTTAGAAAGTTATTGAAAACGCGAGCGAAGCGAGCGGGAAAATTTTTCGATATATAAACGCAATTTGATAGACAGTTGTACATTTTAATTTTTAGTATGGAAATCAGTCACATCATTTTATCACGAAAATTAACAGTGCTGCAGCAGTAACATTACAACAGAGTAGGTAATTCTGCTGCAGTCGCCACCCGAATGTCACTTTTATCATATGTTACAATGTTTAGTAAACGCGAGCGAAGCGAGCGCGAAAGTTTTTCGATATAAAAAACGCAGTTTTTACTTTTAGTCCCAACCAGGCGCGAATCCAGGATTTCATGCAGAGAAGGGATGGGACGTTATTAGATGGGTATACTTGTACACGTATAAAAGTTTCATGTAGGTACCAGGTACCTACTCCACGACAATGCTGATGCTGATGCAGCCTGCGCTTTTTGTTGCCTACGGTTTTGGTGCCCCCTAGACGTACTGGTGCTCTAAGCAAGTGCTTATTTTGCCTAAAAGGGTTAATCCGGCACTGCAAATGACAGAGGTCAATGTTTTTCAAAGTACCCACCTTGTATGAATATGGATTTGATATGGGTGCGATATAATTACAATTAGGTATAATTCATGATGGAGAAAATTAATAATTTTAAATAATTATGCAATTATACGCGTGTTGATAATTATGTGTGTTTATTTTAGCACTATGTAACTATGTAAACAAATTTTTAGTTTTCTTTATTAATTAATGTTTACTCAGTTCCCCAAAAGACTGTGCAATGAGGGGCAATTAATTTACTGTCGTTTAATTTTGTTGTATTATTAATTTATTAAATCAACATAATTATTCAATTATTTTTGTTGATATCCGTACCGCCTGTTCTAAACTTAGAGTTAATTTGGCAAAATCTTTCCTCGGTAGCTTATTCATGTCACAACGTACTAAATTCAGCGCCATTGTTAGTTTACCAGGGTACTCAATAGTGGTAGCACATATTTGAAAAAAGTTTGCCCCTCCTTCCTAAGTAGCGCCATTAGATTCAGGGGCAAACTTAAGTCAATCGAGTGTTGTGGCTACCCCCCCTTTTAGACGTTGAATTTTTATAGCCTATAACCTGGCCGGGGATTTTCTCGACAGACTAGTAAAGTTTTCATCAAAATCCATTCAGCCGTTTTCACGTGATGCGCGTTCAAATAAACAGACAAACAGATAAACAGATAAACAGACAAACAGACAAAAATTCTAAAAACTTTTGGAACGTGTTCTGTTATCGATTCTAAGTATCCCCAGCCAACTTTTTTTCAAATATCTTCCATGAGACTTTCGACCGTCTTCAGCTTTATTATATGTATAGATTTCGTGTACTTCTAGTGTAGGTGTAGGTATATAAATTAATGTGCTATGATAGTCACAAACTGGAGGACAGCCTTTTAAAATATCTTCCAAGGTTTTTATCCGTACTACTTCGATCCTAAGGCAATAGCATTACATTTAGTAAGGTGTCCAAATATAATTACATGAAGATGGATCCTCGAAAGCAGCTGAGTGTCGCCGAACCCTTATCCGTCTTAATTTTCTCGGCCGCTACTCAGCAGCTACTCAGCTTATCTTTAGACGAGGCTTACGTGACTTGTGTTCGTGTGTCCGACTTTTCAGCTTCTTTCCGAGTAGGTACCTACTTCAGTTCCTTTGTGTGGTACCTAAAATTCTGTGTCGTGGTAAGTCGTAACCCAGTGACACATGCATATTGCAAAATTATCAGTCCTCTTATGCGGTAGAAGGATGTTCTCTCGGAGCACTTACATAAAGGTTTCATGGTTATGGCCGAGGTCAGGACGGTTGGCGCTTGTAGGAAGGAATTATTGAGTCGATTGCCTGGACTTATGTGGCTGTCTACGTTTGTATAGGTACCTACTACCTACTAGGAAATAACCTGGGACCAGTACCTACAGCAGTGTCACGCACACGAATTCGAGCCAATCGTGCAGTATTATAACGCCACAACGCGATTGGTTGATGATATCGCATCACGCGCGCGATTGGTCGCAACTAGTTGCGGTAGACTGCACGATTGGCTCGAATTCGTGAGTGACACCGCTGAACTAGCACCATTCTTAGTGCCCGTATATACGTCAATGTGTATACAACTATTTGACACGGACGATCGCCATAAATATGACTATACTTACAGTCAGCATCAATAACAGCATCATAGTAACGGCCAAAGTACGAATAAAACTCTCAATGGCTCAGATCAATAATTTATTATTTATTAGGTATGTAGATAAGACACAGATACAAACTTGTTGGCTAATACCCGTAGTGTAGGATTTTATATAGAGTGTAAATTTTGTACTAAGGTACGATTCATATGCAGAATATAAAAAAAAGAAGAAGAAGAAGGCTTATTTACAGAGTCGAGGACTACTTGACAGACAAACATGCATGGTCAAACCAGAAACTGTAATAAAAACAAGTAGCAATTAAAAGCATTGTATTATGTGTAGAGTTATAGGTGACTCAGCTCAGATAAGAAAGCACATCAAATTTTATGAAGGCATCTCATAACAATCAGTCAGATTCATATAATAATGTATTCTCATTTCTTTTATTGACTTTATTTTCTTTTCCTTTTGTAAGAATTTGATATGTTTTCTGAAAGAGCTACGTATTTGTCTGATTTCATGTACATATATGTTTTTTTTTTAAATCATATTTCTATAAAGTTATATACTTACTGAGTATAATTGCATGAATTCTGTAGTAATTTAAATTGTATTTTTCTTATTTACGCCTAATGCATGTTAATTATAAGATGTAATAATGCTTTGAAAAGATGTGTCCCGCCGAGTTTGTTGCCGGTCCCGTATTGGGATACCCTCCTCCAACTGAGGGGGGATTTAAATCTTCTCGAGGCAGAGGTGTACGGTTGGAGCCGGTATAGCTTTATTTGACGTTCATAAGCGCATTGTAATATGCCTTATTGCAGATGATGTATTTCTGTTGCTGCTATAACAACAAAAACTATAAGTGAATAAACTATTTTTTATCTTATCTTATAGCATTGGCTACAATTAAGTAAATATGTAGTAGACAGATCGACAAACAATCTAATGACAATAACTTCAGAAATAGACACAACATTAATCAAAAAAACCGGCCAAATGCGAGTCACACTCGCCCACCGAAGGTTCCGTGCTTTATAGTTTTTGTTGTTATAGCAGCAACAGAAATACATCATCTGGTAAAATTTCAACTAGACAGTTACCACTATCACGGTTCATAAGATATAGCCTGGTGCTGTCACTGTCTGTACAGACAGACGGACAATGGAGTCATAGTAATAGGGTCCCGTTTTTACCCTTTGATTACGAAACCCTAAAAATTTGCTAGGTGAAAAGTAAGATAAATCGTGTTCAGATGATAAATTGTGGTCGGCTCTGAAATCCCGCCAACGGACGTCACAATCACAACAGGTCAACTCCGGCTTAGCGGTTAAAATCTACGATCTCCAGCGACAAGAAAGCAACATTCTATTCTTCATAAAGCGAACGCAAGGTCATGCCAGTGCCGAAGAGATAAGCGCACAAAGCCTTATCAGCCGCTGTAGGCACGTACACAAACAGCAACACTCCTAACTGTACATCGGTGGACCTTATTATAAAAGGCATAAGGTCTACCGATGTAGTTAACGTGGGCGAAGGTACAGTGGAAAGCAACAGAATTACACGGCGGGACTTGGCTCGCCCTTATCTGCCAAAACCTACCTGCCTACAGAAAAGGTAACTGAAAACATTGCCTTTATTATAACCCGGACGCCGCAGTAGATAAGCCTTGTCACCCGTTTTACGACTCCTTGGTATCTTATGTTCTTTAAATTGACGCGCGTGTGCAAGTATTATGGAGTATTCATGAAGATACTTCGGTTAGCGGTATGACACGCCTGTCATACCGCTAAACGAAGTATCTTCATGAATACCTACTGCATCCACCTCGTTCCGCCGCCGTCGTTACTATCCGCCGATAGTAAAAGTGCACATGTTTTATTACATCACGACACGTTTTCTGCTTGCTTTGAGCCGCAAATAGTGCAATAGCAGAAAGTAGTAAGAGTCTAGGATTCCCAGTCAAGTTTCACTCCTTTTTATAAGCAACGCGGAATGACAGCAATAACGACGTGTCATATAAAACGTATGTCGTCGCAAAATTAGACGTAGCTATATGACAGTCTTTGCTTAAAATAAAACGGATGAATGAAATAAACTGTGCGATGACGAAGAAGACGCTCCAGAACTGTTCCGCAAATTCATAAAAGATTACACACAGTTAAATTATGATGAAGATATAAAATATTATACCTACAAAATCGTTAAGGTCGAAAACTTCACCAAAAATATGTTTTTGTTTAAATCTGCTGACATGATCGCACGATGTCGTTACGTTGGTATTGGAAATGCGTGTTTTATGTCAGAGGGCCTACCGCGAAGCACGTTCGACTTGTTACGTCTCTATCGCACTTGTAAAATATGTGACAGAGAGGCAACACGTCGAACGTGGTTCGCGTTAGACCCTCAGTAATTGATCGTATGCCGCCCGGTTCACGTTAAAGTGTTTAACCAACATTCACATTGTTTGTAAACGCTTTCACAAGGGGGCTATTCATAAATTACGTCATTTCAAATTAGGGGGGGGGGTCTGGACATCGGATGACGGTAGCATGAAGTAGGAGGAAATGGGGTCATTTGATGCATGATTTTTGGATGATTATAGGGGGGGGGGGGTCCAAAATCGTCAAAAATCGATGACGTCATTTATGGACAGCCCCAAGGCAAATACTATTTGGAATGAGCGAAATGTCCGACTGATCATGCTCGCTGTATTAATTCTCACATGAGAATTCGATCTATTTGATTTGATTAAGTATTTGAGATTACAGTTTATCCATCTGCTTGGTTATTTTTTGTTACGGACCCAATGATTTATTATAACTAAAGATATGTTATAGGCGTTCCAAAATTGAAGCGCTTACCTTGTGACAAATTGTACAAGTTGCCTTTAGTCGCACCTGGGCAAGCGAGAAATGTGCACGTGCTAACGAGCTCCCGCTCACTGAAAGAGAAAGAGACAAAGCTTGTGTTCAACAACGAGTATGACAAAAATGAATGGAATACGAAAATTAATCAAAAATAACAGATTTCCCTGTAGATATAGAAATAAATAGTATAGAAGTATTTTTATAATAAGTAAATATTTGTGATCCTTATGTTTGAGTATAACCTATCTATAGTTATATAATATCGTTGTATCTTGCCTCTTTCTCACATTCTGAGTCTTTCTGACCAAAGCAAAGCGAACGATTCGATATATTTATTTTTCTATTTTTTTTCAAATTGTCGGAGTAACGCCTAAAGAAAATATATTAGTCGCTGCGGTATCGAAAATTGTATAACATACTAAAAGGGTGACCCTCCATCTGGGACAACAGATTTAAAACAGCCGTAATAGAAACACATTAATAATCCTGGTTAATATAGGTAAAGAATTTAGCATAGGCCGTTTTCGCATTGTCGGGAGGGCCGACACAAGGCAGCATAATGAATTAAATTAGGTCCCACTGATAACCTTTCCGCATAACCTCGGGGTTCAACCAGGGTCCGACACGAATATAAAGATGTCTGGAAAGTGCAACAATAGATTGTAATTTAGCAATGTTGGGTTTTCAACTGGTTTTTATTAGCGCGCATCTTACGCAGGACTTTAACTTCTTTATTTATTTTTATTTATTTATTTATTTGGCACAAAAAAACAATTAAAACACCCTGTCTATACTATAGTCTGTATCTTTAGGTATTTAAATAAAAGTAAACAAACAATTTGTAAATTTTCGGGTACCTAGTTATAACATTTATTTTTTAACCAACCAAATACAAAACCGCCTGGATCAGTCACTGACCTGACAAGTTTAACCCTTCAAGTGGTGGTCAACCCGCGAATGGTCGATGCGAAAACCAGTAAACTGTCACCCACCAGTGAGTGGTTAATGAGGTGTTGACGTATTTAGAGGTGAAATTGAACGCATTTAAGTATAGTTCTTTAGGCTCTTCTAGCACCCAAAATTAGGTAGCGAGCTAGAGAAGGATACCATACCATAAGAAACACAAAAACACTTGGTATAAAATTTGTTGGAGAGGACCATTGATTCGGGACGACCGCCTAGTCCGAGGTCAGTCTCGTTTTTTAAGAGGTTGTTTTGTAAAAGAAATTATATCTTAGGTCTTTTTTATTGATTTAATCTTAAAGATAAAAGTCTTCCTTTAATAATTAAATAGCAATTACCTCCAATAATCAATTAGTTTTATGGTGGTAGTCATTTTTAACAAGGAAGCTGGAAAACTGTCATTCTTCCGGAGTTTGATTACGTCTGGCCAAATGTATAAACATTAGAATAATTTAATTGCTATATTCAAATAGCCTATATAACGCTGATTCTAACAATAGGTAGGTATGTGATTTAATATACTTTCAAACATAGAAAAGCTTAAATCGACGATTTTGTAAAATTTTCTTAATCTGCGCTGACCACCCATCGGGGCCCCGCCACTTGACTACTTTTCGCGTTTTCGGTGGCGCCACTTGAATGGTTATCCTACATTACTTATTTGATCATGTAATGTTTTCATCTACCCTCAACTGACTTAAGGAGCCATTTGAGAGTAGATTTTGTTTGCTTTTATTTAAATTCCTAAAGATACAGAGTACAGTCCTAAAGGACAGTCACCATCAGAAATATTGGAGCGGCCAAGGTGTTCTCAATATCTGAACACGCACTCTAACGCCCTAAGAGCCCATAAACGTGCACACTAGCGCCACTGCTAAATAATCGTGATTATTTTAATTTAACGACAGGTATTTAAAAAAGGGGGCCGCTACGTACTGTATTGTGTATTTAAGCACCTTTTGAATAAGTCAAAATAGTTTTGATGTTGCTGGATTCGTCAAACTATGCGTTCAAAGTTAAAACGGCAGTTTTTGGTTTGAGTTCCTAGATCGACGAATCCAGAAACATAAAAACTAGTTTGATGTATTCAAAAGGTACTTAAATACACAATACAGTACGTCGTGCCCCCCCCCCCCCTTTTTTTAATACCTGTCGTTAAATTTAAATAATCACGATTATTTAGCAGTGGCGCTAGTGTGCACGTTGATGGGCTCTTAACTATAGAGGCGTGTTGAGATATTTGTGAGAGCCTTGACCGCTCCGATTTATCTGATGGCGACTGTACAAAACCTGGAGGTTCATTCTAATTTAAGAATTTGTTATGGTTCTGAACTAGTTTCGATACAACCTAGACGATCGGTTTAGTGTAGCGATGTGCCATTCTCGAAATTTTCCCGAGAACAGAGAAATCTATCGGAAACGTTCTCGGAAATGGTCTCTGAGAGTTGTCGCAAAAGCGATGAACTATTTTGTTTACTCACTTAGTGTAAGAGATAAGACAAATACAATGGAAGCTTAAAAGCAAATACTTGGCACCATTCATAGCAATATTTTTATAATACTAATTGATAAAAAACCAGGGGTAAAACAACACAAAATTGCCCAAACAATGTATTTGTCATTCCATAAAAAAAAATAAGATTGTTCATAACTTATTTATTATATTAAGAGAACGCTCTTGAGAAAGTTGGACATTTTCCGGAAATTTCTTGGGAAAGGAATTCTCAGAAACGAGAACGTTCTCATCGGCACATCACTAAAGTGTTATTCTATGGAACTTGCAATGTAAACAAAAGTCACTAGTAAAGTCATCATTCAGAGACAATTTCAATATGGCGGTTTGTTTACATAGTTAGCAAGTAAAGTATAATTTATTGACCCAAAAAAGAAAAACATAATAATAACAGCATAGGTACCTTCAGATCCACAGCGCAGGCTTCGTCATCATACAGATAGCTCATCCACCTCAGGTTTCGTCAAAATAAAACGTATACTTTCACATATGTCATCTGCAACAAGCAAGCAAGCAAGTTTGTTAGCAAGTTCCATAGAATAACACTTTAGTGATTCCACCGCATCGCACGCACGACAAAATTGAAAATTAACATTGAATAATGGCATTGTTTAAAATTAACACTTCTAGCCTAAGTAATATCTGTGTTATGGGGACAGGGCCTTGCTAATGTCAAGTGGTCCGAAGCCCAAGAGTTATGTGCATAACGCCTGCTCTGTGATTTATCTCGTATGAGATCCTGACCAAATACATATAGCTTTATACATACATATGTACGTATAATTATAGATATACAGGCTGATTCATGAGACGTGAGCAGGACTAATCCTGCACACTCAGTAACTGATAATTGATCGATCACCGTCGTATATGAAACAACCACACTTTTTCCTATTTTTTTACTTTTTGGTGAGGGCAAATTTGATTCTCTACAATCGTGGTCACCCTACAAGACCTAATTAATAAACATAAAACCTCTTTAACCGAATGACAACATTTTGATTACGAAGAAAATAAACTGACAAACTTGAGTGAGATGCGAGTTTTCAAAAGTAACCAGACCATGATGACAGTGATGCCATTCAATTTGACACAGAATATCGGTACCTAGTTTAGTATTCTCATTTTAGGGTAACCATGCATGTCGTAAATAAATTAACTAATAATAACTTTTTCTAAGAATAACTTTTTTTTCAACACGACTAGAAAATTAACGTTAACTTCACTAAGCGAAGCAGTTGCTTATAATTTACGAAATGCGCAGTGTTAGTCCTGTACGGTTACCATCAGTTTGTCACTGACATAAACGCCGTCGAGAACGTAATTTACTTTCTATACATCTCGCTCGCACTCGCATATTAGTGCAAACGGGATGTAGGTATAGAAAGTAAATTACGTTCTCGACGGCGTTTATGTCAGTGACAAACTGATGGTAACCGTACTGCTCACGTCTCCTGAATCACCCCGTATATTAACAAAGTGGTTTTGACCGTCGAGGGGAGATCACCTACTCAAGAAGTATTTATTCAACAGCGGGTCAGCGCACAGCGTAGATTTGGGTTTGAAAAATTTTATAAAAAAAAACCTAACTCAGATATATTTAAAACCAAATACCATTAAGCAAAAGAAGGGGATATTTAGAAATTTCACATAGCGGGTATGCAGATTTTTTATATAACGGGTACCTACCCATTATATTAAAAAATCCCCGAAATATTATTTCTTAAAACAGATTAATGAATCGTACCTAACGTTTCATTAATCTGTTTTAAGAAATAATATTTAATCTCACATCTTACATAGGTTAGATTTATTAAATATGATCAGACCGTCCTATCTTTGATATATGCCGGTAAAAAGATAAGTAGGGTTTTCATATTTGAATCAGTAAATACTTTAATAGGTATCCAGGAATCCTTTGAAATAGGTACTTGGGTACTTCTAGCAAAGTAATGCTAATTTGTCGATGAGAATGTTTACAAGTATGTTACTTTTCACCTCAGCAGCTCGAACAAGGGTACTTTGCTTCTTAAAAACAGTGAGCAAAATGCGATTTTGCTCACTAAGTTATTTTGCCTCACTCAGTGAGCAAAATCGCATTTTGCTCACTGAGTGAGACAAAATGTCATTCAAGTGACCTTTATAGTCAAATGTCATTTCAACATGCGGGGTCTAATACAAGTTCGATACCTATACTTGGGTTCTATTATCTCTGTCCCTCTAGGTATGTTCTCACTGCTTAGGGTGAAAAATTTTGTGTACTACACGAGATCAAAGTTATTTACATCTCGTGCGCTTTTGAATCCCTTACTACGCTCAAGATTCTAAATTAGATTCACTCGCTACGCTCGTGAATCTATTATAGAATCTTTCGCTTGCACGGGACTCAAAATAAGCACTCGAAGAAATATCAAACTTTGATCTCTTGTTGTACAAATAACTATTTTAGGGTTCCGTACCCAAAGGGTAAAACGGGACCCTATTACTAATACTCCGTCTGTCCGTCTGTCCAGTCTGTCGGGTCTGTCCGTCTGTCCGTCTGTCCGTCTGTCCGTCTGTCCGTCTGTCCGTCTGTCCGTCTGTCCGTCTGTCCGTCTGTCCGTCTGTCCGTCTGTCCGTCTGTCCGTCTGTCCGTCTGTCCGTCTGTCCGTCTGTCCTTCTGTCCGTCTGTCCGTCTGTCCGTCTGTCCGTCTGTCCGTCTGTCCGTCTGTCCGTCTGTCCGTCTGTCCGTCTGTCCGTCTGTCCGTCTGTCCGTCTGTCCGTCTGTCCGTCTGTCCGTCTGTCCGTCTGTCCGTCTGCCCATCTGCCCGTCTGCCCGTCTGCCCGTCTGTCCGTCTGTCCGTCTGTCCGTCTGTCCGTCTGTCCGTCTGTCCGTCTGTCCGTCTGTCCGTCTGTCCGTCTGTCCGTCTGTCCGTCTGTCCGTCTGTCCGTCTGTCCGTCTGTCCGTCTGTCCGTCTGTCCGTCTGTCCGTCTGTCCGTCTGTCCGTCTGTCCGTCTGTCCGTCTGTCCGTCTGTCCGTCTGCCCGTCTGCCCGTCTGTCCGTCTGCCCGTCTGTCCGTCTGTCCGTCTGTCCGTCTGTCCGTCTGCCCGTCTGCCCGTCTGCCCGTCCGTCCGTCCGTCCGTCCGTCTGCCCGTCCGTCCGTCCGTCCGCTGTCTGTCACCAGGCTGTATCTCATGAACCGTGATAGCTAGGCAGTTGAAATTTTCACAGATGATGTATTTCTGTTGCCGCTATAACAACAAATACTAAAAACAAAATTTGCGGTTTCTTTGTACGGAAGACTTCGTGCGCGAGTCCGACTCGCACTTGGTCAGTTTTTTTTAAAGGAGGAGGCTTTAGTCCTAATACATAAATATGAAATGATGAAGTGAATGGTTTAAAAGTGTTTATACCTACATATAAATCTCACTTTTAGTTAAGTAATTGAGATGTCATTCATAGAAAATCATTACTGTTTTTTTTCCTGGCGACTGGGTAAACATACTTGTTTTCCGTCATTACACAGTATTAAGGTTTAAAGTATCTAGACAAACAGGTAGGTCAGGTAGGTCACCAATGCGTTGGTCAGACCAAGTCAAAAGTGCATTCAATGAACCACTCCATGAATGTACAAGAAGGGCTACAGTACGGGAGGAATGGCGACGGATTGTGAAGCTTGCCACCAGCCATGATATGACGACCACGACCACTCTGACAAGAGTGTGACGACAAAGAAGAAGACAAACAGGTATATTATGTCCGATTTATAATATCAAAATCTTGTAATACTTTTAAGTATTGATAATACGAAATTGCTTATAAAATAAAAACTAGTGGCTCTGTGAGCTGTAGACCTCGCGATATGCTTAAAAATGTAAAAGTTAAAAATCGTCGTCAGCGAACGATGCTATTAAGCTTAGAATAAATTTTAAAAGTGGAAAAATTACTGTCTTGGGTGAGACTTGAACTCACGACCCGTGGATCGATACTCCAGTGCGCTGCCATCTGAGCCACCAAGACCTCATCCATAGCCAGCAAATAATACTAACTTCAAATGTGAATATTTACTTCGTTGAATCATTATCACAGCGAACTCACAATGGTTAAGTGTTACCATTAACTGGCGCTTAAGTATTTTATACCAATTTCCGCCGAACTTTAGAACTTTTTTCAAAAAAAATAAAACGACTGAAAAATACAACAAACTTGCTCATGAAATTTCACAAAAATCGGTTGAGAAATGCGACTTGCAGAGGAGAACATCCGGACATAAGCTGAAACGGAGAACTTCGCTAACCGCTAACACCGAGCGTTAGCAGTTATAAAACATATTAAATATACTTTGAACACGCTCCGGTGATGTTTTGTTTATGACGTCTTATCTGTCTCCGTTACGTGTCTCAGCATGCATGTGCTCGCCTTACAATCTTCTCATTCCCGACTCATACCAAGCGGTCGCCTCGGCAGGCGTGGCTCACTCCGCGATTTCGTCGCGTCGCTACAAGTACATGCGGCCCACACCAATTTTGGTGTCTAGCAGTTGTAGTTGCCGCATCACGGAACGAACGCCTGCTCGCGCTTGTGCCACCTTGCGGTCATATCTGTCGTAATAGACGCGTTTTGTTAGAGATTGAACCTTCTGTACCTAATACTATTATTTATTCTGTGGCCTCGGCAAATCAAAAACCACTTATTCATAACTTGAAAAGCTTCTATTCAATTTTGTCCCTTTCTTACAAAAACAATGTCAAAATGACGGATTAGGATAAACGATAGGGCTTGTTACACTTGACAGTCATTATGGGTTAGTAGACCAAGACAAGTCTGCAACGATTTTGATAGCACACGCAGTGCAAGTGTTATATTAAACGTCAAACCTCTATGAAATTATGGCGTATAAATAACACTTACTAACTCTATGAATAACGCCATATAGGTGTGACCATGGAATTATTAACACATTCGCAATCGACGTATTATTTATGACAATGAGAAAACTGAAGTTTATGTTACTTAGAGTTTGAACGAAATGAAGATACCCTCAAATGAATCTAGGTCAAAGATAGCTCAGAAAGTTGTAAGTCGGCAGGTGGACGAGCCCACTGGGGCAGAAAAGTTTTTGATTAACCAAAATGTTACGAAAATATGACCTAAAAATCTCAACAAGATCGATCGCTGATATAACTATTATTTATCGTGGTCCTGCCTGAGCCTTTAGACAATAAGAAACTTGTACGTAAGACAGCTATTTTTTTCTTTAGTTAGTAAACAAGTAGCCGTATTTTGCTCTAAGGTCAATGTGGTGAAGACCGGCATATAACATTTTTGGTTAGGAATACCGTCATGGGGAAAGAACTTTCATATTTGAATACGTACCTATTTCGCTTCGACACAGTCAGAAAAGAAGAGCTTCTCTCCTTCTGTTCTACCGACCTTCTGTAAGTGGTGTATTTATATACTTATATACACACCTTATAAAACAAAGTCCCCCGCCGCGTCTGTCTGTTTGTGTGTTTGTTCGCGATAAACTCAAAAACGACTGAACGGATTTTCATGCGGTTTTCACCTATCGATAGAGTGGTTCTTGAGGAAGGTTTAGGTGTATAATTTTTAAGGTTTTGTGTAGCCCGAGCCGGGGCGGGTCGTTAGTTATGTACAAATGAGTTAGCAGCGAAGAAAGTGCTTGTATACGGTCTTACCAAGGTATCCACATTAACCTAGTACTTACTTCTGAACCGAACACTCGCCGTAGCTAACAGAATACAACCTGCTAGCTCGCGGCTTACATGCTTAATACGATAAACAACATGTAACTAATCTCGCGGGAGCTTCAGAGTAATGCTATTCGTGGTTGAATAAAATTTCACCACGTATACTTTGTACGGGCATGTACGGGGTAAACTGCCTTGATAATGAGCGTCTGCACACACGTACAGTAAATCCGAGGGTTGTGCGTGACAGACGTGTTACAATATTTTACAAAAAATCGCCCCAATTTAGTTGCCCGCTGAACTGAATTGCGTGATTATTTCCGTTGAGAATTTATTTTATAAAGACATAATGGAAAAGGCTATGTTGGGTGTTCTAAAAGATAAAATGAGAAATGTGAAGCTTGTTGAGTTAATTATTATTATTTTATTTTTTTTTTTCATCTTTTAAAACATTTATTTACATACAATATATATACAGTGGTACTACTAAACGAAATTAATAACTAGCTTAAATCTAAAATAGGCCCTTGAGGCATTGTACCAAGGATGCTGGCGGCATTTCCTCGCTGTATCGCAATGCTGATACGTTGTGCGAGGTAGCCGCCAGCTCTTCGGTCACCAGTTACGTCAACCAGACGCTTCGCGATTTCTGCGAACAACTTATGCGCGCTGGGACCCCATGGACCTAGAGTTTCAACACCAAATGGTACAAAATGGTACTCTCTACCGAGGCTCTTATATTTGTTACGTTTTAGAATTTCGGCGCTTTCCGCCGCTCCGCCCGCTTTTACAGTAGTCCGTTGGAGGTGGGACGGTGCCAGTGTGTCTACGCAGGTAGCATCCCACACCAACATCCGTCCCAAGCTCCAAGGAACTAAGGACACTCCATCGGGCCTCTTGCCATCATCTCTGATAATGCCAGTCGGCTCAAGAAGAGCAGGCACATTGATGGTGGCAAGAGACCGACGACGTTAATTATTTTCATTTGAACGACAAACTTAGTTCATTGCATTGCCCTTGCCATAGTAAAATAAAAATGTTTAACTAGACTTTAAGCTCGCATAAAGTTCAGTCTAAACACGCGACACTAAATTACAAAATTAAAAGTTTCGGAGGTACAAATGAAACTTTTGTAGCAAATAAAATTATTTAAGTTGGTAGTTTGTTCTTGCTAACTACAGCTTAGCAACTTCTGCTGCTAAATAGGTACATAATGACTCATTAATGAAGAAATATCTGTGTAATAATGTCAAATGTACATAACATCAGATAAAATCACCCGACCCTTGGCCCGTGGGGTCCGAATGCGTCTACACTATGTAAGGAATTATCTAAAAGAATAGAAGACGCCACCGGTGATCGTAGAGCTGACAGCTTCCTCGCACAAAGAATAAGTATTGCGATACAGCGAGGAAATGCTGCAGCATCAACGGCACCATTCCGCAGGGGAATAGTTTTTAGTTATTTATTTTGAGATTAGGTAGTTTTATTTGTTTTTGGATTTAGTTTTAAGTTTTACAGGTAAGTTATTTAATTCTGTTTTAATTATAGGTAAGTTAAGTTTGTAGATAAAATTAAGTTGAGTTTAAAGTTACGCTTAAATTATCCATATTTCTACTCTGTAGATTTATTATATATTTATGGTCTTTAATTTTAAATCGCCTTTGATACCGAAAAGGCAAGACTTTTCAGCGTGCACATAGATTTTCAGAAGTCAAGACGCTTTTGCTTCCGGCTTGATAATGGCTTCAACTTGAATCCTAAACGATTCGACCTCAAAAGATTTTCGCAGATAACGAGGAAAAGTTTAGGTGGAACTTCTTAAGATACCCATACTTAATCCTGAATAGTCATGAATACAAGACAGTTAACGACATAGGAACTTATGAGAATAAATAGTATAACGGATATCGATAATTTTTTTAGGTAAAATAATTCTTTTGAGTTCGTATCACCGATATTAAATTCGATATGCTGAAATAGAATAAATTCTTCAATTCTGCACATGCAGTGCGGTAAAGAAATCCGCTCAAGCACTTGCCTAAGGTTCAATGAAAAAGAATGTTAAGACTAAATTTTAATGCAATGTAAGTAAGGTAAACGTACTAGTGCTCGACATGCTAATGCCCAATAGATGACACCTTGCTGTCACCTTTATTGACAATGACTACAGTTTTAAGATGACATCATGTACTGGGACCGCGTCGAGCACCAGTACGTTTACCTTATAATTTTTTTAAATACCTACAGATTAATTATTTTTTTGCCTTCATTCACATTATGTATTTGCGAGCTCATTTGCCTTTGAAGAAACCCTACCTAAACATTTTACCCATTAGCGCCCATTGTACCCACTTGGTTACACCTGGGTTACGGCGTTTGATTCGATTTTCTACGGTAACCCTACCTAACTGCATTTGAAAAATGGTGGGTCCTAAAACTAGGCGTGGGCGCTAATGGGTTAACTGACAGAATTTGAAAAGGCAGGTGCATATTTAGTTGCTTATTTGGCACTTTAATATCAGAATCAAAACATTAGGTAGACAAAACCCGCACCATAACTTAAAGGTAATTTCGTGAACAAATTATTAAGTACAAAGTCTTATGACATGTAACTGTTGTTGACAAGTTGAAGACAGTTCAAAGGCACATGATTTAAAAGTTAGCTTGTCTTGGTCCAATTGTGTTTGAAGTATAAGGAGCTTTTGGTATACTTAATACTTTTTACCTATATTTTTATAATGAAACATAATATAGAACTCATTTTTAGGGTTCCGTACCTCAAAAGGAAAAAACGGAACCCTTATAGGATCACTCGTGCGTCTGTCTCTCTGTCCGTCTGTCACAGTCTATTTTCTCGGAAACTGCTGGACCAATTAAGTTGAAATTTGGTACACATATGTAAATTAGTGACCCAAAGATGGACATGTTTTTTTCATAATTTTAAAATACATAGGTTCGAAGTTATTTAAGAAAATAGCCAAAAAATGACCATTCCCGCCCCTTTATCTCTACCTATAGATGACAGTAAAACCTATTAGAAATGTGCAGTCAAGTGCGAGTCAGAATTATGTACGGAACCCTAGAAATGCGAGTCTGACTCGCACTTGGCCGGTTTTACTTTTTTTCTATTTACTCTAGGAACGGCTTTTTTGGTCGGCGTGGAAAACCAACATGCCTGTTGGCGATGGTAATGCCGCCTGATGGTATGTGGTTACTGAAGCGCATGGACTCTTGCATCTTTAAGGGTGTCACATGCCGACAGTAGCGAAGTTAGGAAAATACCAAATCCTCTATAGACTCTAGAGGAATCTCAAACAGTAGTTGCGGTAGCTCGTTCAAGTAGGTATCATCCCCAAGTAACAATTTGTGGTACTATAGTAGTCGATAGAACGTTTCCTAAATACCACCTAAGGTCATATAAAAGACCTAGGAAGGTTGTATAAAGCCGAAATGGCGCATCTTATGTGCCATTCAGTGATATAGTAGACCTGTAGCAGTGTCAGTCGTGACGTTTTAGGTCTATAAAAGTGATGTAATGCATGACTCTTGTGCTAATTTGTTGTCAGTAACGCCATTATAGTGTTAATTTATACTATAGTAGCATTTGAGATTCCATTATAGTGCTTGTTTTATACTATAGTAGTATTTGAAACTCTATGATAGTGCTTTTTTATACTATAGTAGAATTTATAATTCTTTTACTACGCAATTTGCTATCATGTATTCCATCAACTGTTGTGAGTGGGTTTGTTGTGTGTTTACTTCACAAAAACGGTACTAAGTAAAATGGTGATAAATAAAGACTAAATATTAATATGCGTCAGTTAGATGTCGAATAATTCGGTCCTTAGAGCAAAAAGTATATGGGACGGAAGTTTTACCGTTAGAATAGTATTAGATTAATGAGGAATTTTAAATGCCCCCTCGATTTATTTATGTTTTTAATAAAATAATTTAATAAAATATTATGATAATCACCATAGTTACTACTATACAGCCAAGAAGTAAATCCGACGCTTTTATAGGCTAACTATAGAACTTACGACGAAATATTCACCGCCATCAGGATTAAAATTAGGGTTCCAAAAGAATTTTGCTGTGACCCAGTTGCACATACAAACTCTTTAGAAAAACATAGGATTTTTTTAAAATTTGGATGTAGTCATTACTGTTGTTTTCTTTTTTAGTGTGATTGGTAAAAAAATGTGCTAATAATGGATGCCGATAAATATCTAAACCATCCCGATTTTATGCTTGTATTAAATCATTGATGATAAATCTGAACTACAATCACTAACTAATATCACTGGGGTCTTTTTTATCAATTCATTAATATAAAAAAAATTGTACGGAACCACATTATGTGGCTTAGGCCTGAACTTATATAAGCAAGGTATAAGTAGCCGTTACAGATCAAATTTATCATTTACAAGTAGTCGTTTTCTACCTCTATGTATCTAACTCGGCTTATAAAAGACATAAAAACTCAGCTATAACGCTGTTGTCTTTTAAAAGAAAAAAACAAAACCACTATACAACAGTTTTGTAATATAAAAGAGTCATTGTGACGTTTACAGCTATGAGATATAATAGGGATTTAAAAACTACTAAAGCGCTTATTAACTCTATAAATATATGTCCCAAAAACGCTACTATAGAGCAAAACAGTTATATAATAGTGTTCATATGACTACTAAAGTATTATGTACTGTAGCAGTGATCTCTAAAGCCACTATATCCTGAAATCGTTGTATAGTTGGGTTTTTGTCACTGTAAAAACACAAAACTATAGCGGCTTGCAGGGAACCTTAATAGCGCAAACTACTAAAGTATTATATACTATAGCAGTGATCTCTAAAGCCACTATATCCTAAAATCGTTGTATAGTTGGGTTTTTGTCACTGTTAAAGCACAAAACTATAGCGGCTTGCAGGGAAACTTAATAGCGCAAACTACTAAAGTATTATGTACTATAGCAGTGATCTCTAAGGCCACTATATCCTAAAATCGTTGTATAGTTGGGTTTTTGTCACTGTTAAAACACAAAACTATAGCGGCTTGCGGGGAACCTTAATAGCGCAAACTACTAAAGTATTATGTACTATAGCAGTGATCTTTAAAGCCACTATATCCTAAAATCGTTGTATAGTTGGGGTTTTTGTCACTGTTAAAACACAAAACTATAGTGAACCTTAACCTTACTTAGTGCAGGGAACCTTAATAGCGCAAATTAGTTGCATAAAAGTGATTCCAAATACTATTATACAGTAATATTGCTCTATAGTGATTATATTAGAACCTGTTATAGTACACGCCTATAACGGCCCTATAAAATGATGAAGTAAACCTTTACATCAATTGCTTATAGAATATATTAGCTGTATAAGCCTATAGAGCAAAAAGGTGTTGCCAAACGCTTTTATACGACAGGTGGTCACCTCTGAAACCTTAATACGATGTCTATACAAGGTTTTAGCGATAAAAACTAAAATTATAGGACTAAAATGTTACTTGGGTCCGGCATCGCTGATTATGACTTATGTATGCAGCGAAGTATACTCTAAGTCATAAATAAGTATGATTTTTTTACCTTAATCCATAGATACAAGGTGAAATATTGTATACATATTTATAACCTGTACATCTCAGTAACTAACTTGCCGGTTAGTTAACTTAGGCCAAACTTCCTTCCCATCCAAACATAATGTAAGGCAAACTATTCAGCTAACATAGTAGGAGCTGGAGTGCTTTCTCGAATGTATAACAATGTTAGGTTAGGATTTTTCTCGCAGGTATTACCTGCATGTAAAGATACTAGGGAAATTTGATATTACAGTCTTTCTGGCAATGGCGTAAGATTGTATTTTATCTGGCCTTTAGGAAACAGTTTTTACTAGACCTGTTTCTTGGATTAAATTACCTACAGCTACTTTTGTGAGTCGCTTTCATTGTTCTACGAGTAAAGGCAGGGCAGGATCAAAAGTAAATAATATATACGAGTATACGGTAAGTAGGTATGTACTGTCTTTTCAAGTGGGCATAACAGCGACGGAATATATATGATGATGATGATGATGCTCTCCTGACCGATTTCGGCCACAGCCACTGTGTACTCTGGAGTAGGCAATTTTTAACTCGTGTTATTAGAGTGTAGCTGATCCACTCTCTGGTGCGCCCTTAGGTGGCTCACGTACCCTATCTTCTTGCTAAATACATATATGTATAGACGAAGCTCTTAAGTACATTTCAGGAGTGTCTTTTCAAAGGGCTTATGTTTCTATGTTTTGCAGTTTTGCAGCAGTAACCAGCGTTACTGCTGCCAAACCGGAGTACTCATTCTGGTGTTAGTCTGAATCCGACAGGTAAGTAGTAGTAGTAGTAGTAGTAACTTAAAAGGACCTTTACCAAGAAACATCATTTCTGTGCGACATTTCCGCCGATTGCAATGCTGCCGCAAACGTAAAAATCGATGTTACTATAGGTAAATGAATACTCAAAAAAAGTTGTAGAGGGAAATGCTTGAAACACAACATATCAAAAGTCCCCGGCCGTAGCCGCGGTGCTGGAGGGTAGAGGGGGGTAAGAAGGTCTCATTTTTCGGTTTTTCACTTATATCTTGAAAACTTTGCGTCTTAGCGACATGACTACTTAGACAAACTGAAAGCTGATAAAAAAAATTATAAGTTTTATTTTGTTAAGTTTTTTGATATCTTGAATAGTTTCTGAGATATCCGCTTTTGAAAGTTTATTTAGGGATCTTAATTTTATCTTGATATCTATACATCCATGAAGCTGCTAGGCCGTGTTTGGTATCCGTTTCGTAATCGGGGGTGCTGAATTCTGGGGGGCCAGCACCGGGGCTACGGCCGGGGACTTTTGATATGTTCACCTCCTAACTAGTCCAAACAAAGTTACGGAGTCAAAAATTGTGTTCCTAGCATTTCCCTCTATACCTTCTTATTGCTTGGCCTATACTGCAACGGCAATACTGGTGCAATCTGAATGCGAACGTTATCTAAAACTTACCTTTCAGATATTTTATAAAGCATTTTAGAATGCAACTAACTGCTGTGCTGCTTTAATAGGTAGGCACTTCGCTTCTCATAAAAATATAAACCAGTTGGTTTCTGAATGTATTTTTTGTATCCACTTTAGTAACACTTACTTAGTGTTTCAACTGCGACTGCAGTCGAAAACATAACGAATGGCTTTTTATTTATTAAAACACTGGTAGCGGCTTTTATTTTTACGATAAGTTGATCAACAAAAATGGTTTGGTGTTGTTAGTGCATAGCTCGGAAAAAAAAGAACAAAAAAACTCAGCCTATATACGTCCCACTGCTGGGCACAGGCCACCTCTCATACGCGAGAGGGCTCGAAATAGTACATTTTATTGTAAGTGTGCAAAGTGTATCATTATGTACGAGTCCCGAGATGTCTTTTAATGAGTCGTAGGCGAATAAAAACACGTAACAAGTACATAATGACACTTTCACACGTACAATAAACGACGTTTAATCATTTGCGAAAAAATCACAATAAAACAAATTTAATATTGTTTACTTAAATAAGTACGGTTCCGAATTTTCCAATGAACTAAAGGTTATTGTCAATTCAGCACTATAGCGATGATTATTTGCAATAATTAATAACAATAACTTATTTTATGTAAAAACACTCACATACCTAGTTGCAATTTAAGATAAATTATTTTGATAAAATTAAATATGGCCGCGGTACGCGATACACGGCCGTCGTGAACGCTGCTTGCACTGTTAGTGCTTGAGAAAGGAGACCTACAGGCCTATTCGGATTTTGAGATAATCACAAGATCTTGAGACGATTTAGAGATGAACTAGATCTACATTAGATATCGACTTGATGCGACTTGGATATCTAAGTCATAACTTGTCGAAATCGTTCAAGAGGACCTCCAGAATCGCGGAAACGTCAAATTTGACATATCTATCTTACAAATATCTTTAAATTATCCGTATCGTAACTTGTTGAAGTCTAGTAGAAATCTAATCCATTTTCGGAATCGAGCCGCTAGGCTCTCCGAAACATGTCGCGCGAGTGACTTAAACAAGTGAATCTAAACCGTAAGATTATTCAATGTTAGTATGTCTCACAACAGCCGTTTCAATTCGATTAATTATGACCTCGATAAATAGTCGATATTTAGGTTCTGCCGTGCCGTATTTCACCTTTAAACCCCTAGCTAAGAGCCTAAGACACTTATCTGTCACGAAGGAACCTAGGCAACTATCTATAAACTAAGTAGAAAGAAAGTTAGTAAAAGTTCCACTGAAGGTACTTAACGACTTCACTCCCGCACTTCCCGAACTACAATCTAATTCGTAACAACAACTCTTTAACCGCTATTGTTGCACGGAAGAAATAAAGCTACATTAGATAATGGTACTAAGTAGCTTACTGTACCCGTACCATCAGTCACTGACAGTGTTAAAACTGACATATACGTTAACGTCTACGTAATTTACTTTTTATACACCTCGCTCGCACTAATATGCGGGTACGAGCGTGTTAGAATATTGTTATTCTATGTACAAATTGTATAACGTATAAAACTGACCTGTTTCTCTTTGACGTTCAATGTTGATAATATATTACACTATTTAAACACTTAACACAACATTACGTGAATTTTACAGAATTTGCTATTTATGTGGGTAGGTACGATACGAAACCACCGTTGTTAAGAGAAACAGTAAGTCTGTTAACTTACTACTTAAATTTGTAAACTACTTTGAAATAATTATATTTTGAATTAATATTACTGATTAATAATTATGTATAACGGAGTTTATTGAAAATATATTCTAATAGTTTTATTCTGCATAATTCGATAAATGGACGAGGTACGTGAGAAACTACTTCTGTGACGTCACTTATCGAATGACAAGTGGCATGATCAACCAGTTGCCAGGTAGAAATGGGTATAAAAGGGACCGACCGATCCATTATTATTCATTCTGATTCTGATTCTGCATTCTGCTTTGAGCATTCTGCCTTGCGCATCAGCACTGAGTTAATCATCGCCAAAGGAATATTGAAAGTTAAGTAAATACTATGTTGGTAATTATTGTAATAATTATGTACCTTCTTGATTAATTAGACGGATTAATTAATTAATAATTAATTAAATAATCTCTTACTGAATTATAAACTAATAGTGGTTGTATATATTAGTTGTTGATGATAAGGTGAATAAATTGTATTATTCAATTTAATAAAACAGTTTTATTTTCAATTACATCTGTTTATTATTTTATTTATCTTGCTTAAAACTTAAATAGTATCCAGTTATTGATTTAGCAGTTTTACATAATTATGAATCAAGGTAAATAAATAACATCCTGACAAGTTTTATCCTTGAAAATAATTATTTACTATTATTTTTGACTTTTTAATATTAGAAAAAAAATTATTCATTTATCTAACATCAGAAGTGGGATATTATCCAGCTACACTACATATATACTTATATAATTTCAGAAGAATTTGGAAGCTGTGGAAAACCTTCTGAAAGCGGTCACGGAAGCTGTCTCCGGTGCTCGCGGAAGAGACAAGGACATCGCTTTGCCCACCTTTAACCCCGCTACAAGCGACAGTGGAGCAGAGTCCTGGTGTACCACGAAGCTATGCTATGGTCAAGTAGAACGATGTGTAGCAACTGTAATTAATATGTTTAACACAATGTGCAATGATTCGTCAGATTGGCCGAACGATCTCTATGTTATGTAGGTAAATATATAATATATGTTACTCTATATTCGAATAGTTGTCATGCAAAGATTATACGTATAGTTAATATTTATTGGTCAAAATCACTTAAAAGTGATTGATTAAAGTTATTCGATGATTGATTATTTTTTTATTGATTTGTAGCGATGTAGTTGAACACTTTCGCTGGTCGGCCTATCATTTGGTGTTTTTCTGTCTCACTAGCAGCGAGTGAATGAGATTGACATGTCGAGATGATTGGCAAAGTGTTGAGTTAGTTAAAGCACTCCGCTGGTCGGCCATTTGTTTGGTGTTTGTTCATTTCATTAGCAGCGGGTGAATGGGACAAACATGTCTAGATATCTGGCAAATGGTCAAATTTAATATGATTTTAATCAATCACTATCCTATGATTATGCTATGGTGTTTTTTTTATTATTGTTAAGATTATTGATTAATTGTGTACTTCGAGAACGAAGTATACGTCAGTATGGCCGTGTTAGAATATTGTTATTCTATGTACAAATTGTATAACGTATAAAACTGACCTGTTTCTCTTTGACGTTCAATGTTGATAATATATTACACTATTTAAACACTTAACACAACATTACGTGAATTTTACAGAATTTGCTATTTATGTGGGTAGGTACGATACGAAACCACCGTTGTTAAGAGAAACAGTAAGTCTGTTAACTTACTACTTAAATTTGTAAACTACTTTGAAATAATTATATTTTGAATTAATATTACTGATTAATAATTATGTATAACGGAGTTTATTGAAAATATATTCTAATAGTTTTATTCTGCATAATTCGATAAATGGACGAGGTACGTGAGAAACTACTTCTGTGACGTCACTTATCGAATGACAAGTGGCATGATCAACCAGTTGCCAGGTAGAAATGGGTATAAAAGGGACCGACCGATCCATTATTATTCATTCTGATTCTGATTCTGCATTCTGCTTTGAGCATTCTGCCTTGCGCATCAGCACTGAGTTAATCATCGCCAAAGGAATATTGAAAGTTAAGTAAATACTATGTTGGTAATTATTGTAATAATTATGTACCTTCTTGATTAATTAGACGGATTAATTAATTAATAATTAATTAAATAATCTCTTACTGAATTATAAACTAATAGTGGTTGTATATATTAGTTGTTGATGATAAGGTGAATAAATTGTATTATTCAATTTAATAAAACAGTTTTATTTTCAATTACATCTGTTTATTATTTTATTTATCTTGCTTAAAACTTAAATAGTATCCAGTTATTGATTTAGCAGTTTTACATAATTATGAATCAAGGTAAATAAATAACATCCTGACAAGTTTTACCTTGAAAGTTAATATTGACTATCAATTTTTGAGTTTATTTTTAATATTTAATATTTTAAAAATTATCCATTTATCTAACAAGCGAGATGCATAGAAAGTAAGTTGCGTTCTCGATAGCGTTTATGTCAGTACTGATTGTCGTGCTGTACTACCCGTTTACTTCGAGTTGGCCTTTGCATAATAACGTACCGTCACAGCCTTGTCACAGTACTAAGCGGGCCTAGGTTGCGGCTAGGGAATGCTCCCGGTACTGAGTTTGTATGGCGAGAACCGGGAATTCCCGGTTCCGGTACTGTGTTTGTATAGAAAACCGGTACCGGGAGCACTCCCTAGTTGCGGCCTGGTGCGGGGGGAGATAACGGCCAACTTTAAGCAAATTGCTAGTAGGTACCGTTGCGGCTGCACCAGCATTACTGCAGCAGTATTGCAGCGTGATATTACTGCCGACTGCATTACTGCCGCAAATGTCAAATATCTGGACAGAAATATATAGTCTATAATTATTTGAATGCGCAAACTTCAACTGAAATCTTGAAATGAATATGACTGTATCAAATAGGGAAAGGTGGTTTATTATAGTGGCGTTGTTCCTCCAACGGATGCCATTTTCTATGACGGCTAATCGGTGATCACGTGGTGCTTTCCATAGAAAACGAAGCGCCGAAAGCTCCGGTCCGACCGCGGCCCGGTCTAGCGTGAGTCATCCTTTATGCGAAAAGCCCGAGAGCTATTAATATTATGTCCGGGGGGCTCATGGGAGGGCTAGGCTTTGCTTTCAAACCTGGGTATTGCACGGCAAGCCTGCTGCCGGCCGTATTTATGAGGAGATGTGTGAATCCAGACGATATTTCAAATCAAAATTAAAGTGGTGTCAGAACAACGAACAACAGATTAAAATGGATATGATTGCTCAGCACCATTTTGATAAAAACTTTGGAAAGTTTTGGAAATCCACAAACAAACTCAACCATAGGTCTGGGCTTCCTGTGAGCGTCGCGGGTGTGACTGATTCGTCCGAAATAGCAAATTTATTTAAGAGTAATTTCAAGGTCGAATCGCCACTGGGTCCAGCGTCACAGGAGTTCAACGCTGAAGACTTCCCCCCCGAGCTGAGTGTCACATTCACCGCTAAACAAGTGTCATCAGTGATTAATAATATGGTCCGAGGTAAATCGCCGGGGCATGATGGACTCAGCGTTGAGCACCTGAAGCACGCTGGAAAACATCTGCCCAGAGTACTTGCCATGTTTTTTACACTCTGTCTGAACCATTGTTATCTGCCCGATGAACTAATGCAGACTGTTGTAGTCCCAATCGTCAAAAATAAGACGGGTGATGCCTCTGATCTGTCTAACTATAGGCCGATATCCTTGGCTACCACCATTGCCAAGGTACTGGACGGTCTACTTGATGCCCAGTTAGATCAGCATATCAAATTAAATGACGCCCAATTTGGCTTTCGGCGTGGGCTGTCCACAGAGAGTGCTATCCTGGCCCTCAAGAATACCGTCCAGTACTACACTAGTAGGAATACACCGGTTTATGGTGTGTTCCTGGATTTATCAAAGGCATTCGACCTTGTATCATATGATATATTATGGGCCAAGTTACGAAATGAAACAAGTGTACCTAGGGAAGTGATAGCTCTGTTTAAATATTGGTATTTACATCAAAATAATTTTGTAAGATGGGGTAACACAGTCTCGAGTAACTATAATTTGATGTGTGGGGTGAGACAGGGTGGGCTGTCTTCCCCAAAACTGTTTAATTTGTATGTCAACCAACTCATCGAGGAGCTGAGCAGTACCTATGCCGGATGTCACATTGACGGAGTCGCTGCCAACAATTATAGTTACGCTGATGACATGGTGCTGCTCGGCCCTTCAATCGACTCGATGAGAAGGTTGATAAAAATATGCGAGTCCTATGCTGTGGCCCATGGACTCAGGTATAATGTCAAAAAGAGCGAAGTGATGATTTTTAAAGCCGGTAAAAAAAGTTATCCGACGGTACCGCTAGTGGCACTCTACGATGCCCCTTTAAACTTTGTCACTAAGTTCAAGTACCTGGGTCACTGGGTCACTGACGACCTGAGTGATGACATAGATATTGAGCGAGAGCGTAGGTCGTTGGCTGTCCGATGCAACATGTTGGCCCGCAGGTTCGCGAAATGTACTGTACAAGTAAAGACTACACTTTTCAAAGCGTACTGTCAGTCATTCTACACATGCAGCCTGTGGACCAACTGTACGCAGAAGGCATACAACGGCCTACGTGTGCAATATAATAACGCGTTCCGGGTGTTGATGGGGTTGCCGCGATTTTGTAGTGCCTCTGGTATGTTTGCCGAGGCACAAATTGACAGCTTTGCGGCGATAATGCGCAAGAGGTGCGCTTCACTGATGCGTCGCCTGCGCGGCAGCCCCAACAGCATTCTGAGCGTGTTTATGGAGCGCGAAAACGGCCCCATGCTCAGCCGTTGGCAGAGACTGCATGCAGTTATTGTTTAGTTTTTAGTTTTACTTTAGTCTATTTTTATGTTATACTAACACTAGTAATAAGGTTTTAATGTTCACTAACAATGTATGGACCTTTAGTCTGAAATAAATGATTTTTATTTTATTTATTTTTTATTATTAATTACCCATGAAAATAAAATCATTAAACTGGATGTTGCCATATGGTTACGTTATTTAGGTATTATATTATATATAAAAATGTGGTTTTTTCGATGCCCGGTTAGAAATAATTCCTCCAACAATGCTGCATTCAATTTAATCGTCTTTTTGTCTTACTCGTCACGTAGCATTTCACGTATAAAACAAATTTTAACTTTACCACGTTATTGCAATTGGGAAAAGGCGAAAAAAGACAATAATGCTATCTTTGACGTCGACAGCAAAAAACTTTAAGGTACCTTTCGGATTCAAACTGCACAAGCTGCTGCAGTATTGCGGCGCGACGTTGCTGCCAACTGCAATGCTGCCGCAAATGTAAAAAAAACCGCATAACAATCGCGTTTTACAGTTGTGGCAGCAATGTAGACGGCAGTAATGTCGCGCTGCAATACTGCTACAATACGGCTGCCGACTGCATTACTGCAAAAAACGTCAATGTGTCTCGATAAAATGATCTTTTTGATGTTTACAAAAAAATCGATGTTGCTGCCCGGATTTTTGTCATCCGTGGCAGCAATGTTTTTGGCAGCAATATCTCACCACATTACCGCAACAAGAGCAGTAATGCTTTTGCAATCTGAATTCGAACGGAACCTTTACTCTATCAGTATCAACTTTTTATACACAAGAAATAAGAGACAAAGGTAGAAACGCTGTTAATTATTTCTTCCCCCTTTCACCCTTTTTCGTATAATTTTAATCATTTTATCATGCGGCTGTTTTTCCGCATAGCAATGTCAAAAGAACGTTATTAAATGAAATGTAAAGTCAGAAAGCGTTGGAAAAAAAAACTCGGAAATATCTTTGGATGTATAAATGGTAATACGGGTTACGTTATCAGCTGATAAATGGTAACTGAATAATGGAATTGGTGTAGGATTATTAACTTATTTACTTTGTAACAGTTAATGATATGAGAGAATGTTTATGAGAGTTTAGAATATCAAGTTATTTTATGGAGATATAAAAGATCCTAAAAAATAAAAGCTCCTTAGCAACAAAATAAAATAACTGTAGAAGTATGATTAGATTTATTAGAGCTCAAAAATTATTCCACTTACTTATTGACCAATCACAACTTTATTTTTAATAGAGGGAAATGTGTATTGGGTATTAAGACGAAAGTGGAGGGCTCGTGCGAAATCGCCTTTTCATACAAACGTAGTCCTCATTATCCTCTCTGGATATTAACTTTTTAAATTAGGTATAATAAGAGTTAGGAGCATTTAAAAATTTGTATGAAAACTGTTTTTCTATTCTAATTATTACAATAATAAAAAAAAAAAAACGTAGGGGCATAGCTATGGTTAATAATATATATGTACATAAAATTATGAAAAAAAAACCATAATGTCAATACCTACCCAGAGAGGAAATTCCTCTTCATATTCAAAGCTGCAGGCGGGCATATATATATGGAAAACGGACAATTTCACTGATATGTGTCAGTCATATGGACCGTGTTTTAAAGTCAACAATGTATTGAGAGCTCGTGTGTTATAGTCGCTGTGTTTTGATATCCTTTCTTAATTATCAACATGAGATAAACTGCCATATTAAGTTTTTACCAAAAGTATTTGCGTACAAAACAAAAAGTCAGTATTATTTTTATCCCAAATAAATAGGTAGGTAATCCCTGTTTGGAGACGACGCGGCGATGGAAATCAGTAGCATCAGGATCGTCCTAACTGAACACTAACCCGAGACAAATATCACCCTGTCCAGTACAAAACCTGGAATTCGACCGTACATATTTTTGAAAACTATTGCAGTACCTACTTACATTTTACTCCATAAAGGATGACTCACGTTAGACCAGCCGTATCTGGGCCGGAGCTTCCGGCGCATCGTTTTCTATGGAAAGCATCACGTGATAGCCTGCCAAATCATAGAAAAGTAAGCACCTGAAGCTCCGGCCCCGACACGGCCCGGTCTAACATGAGTCATCCTTTAAATTTTAATGAAAGTGATATTTAATATAGAGTTAAAGGATTTATGAAAATAAAAAATCAAATTATCACAACATTGTTTCTGTTAAAAAAATAAATGTACACTATTTCATTTCATTTTATTTCCAATTGGAAGTTTACATTTCCATCACGTATTCGCCGCTCCAAATGAAATAGAATTTCGCCTTTTGCTCTTCGCAGTATCGGGATTTTGAAGCATTCGCTTAATTAGTGCTGGAAATACCGAATTTTGCGGCCTGTCTGTTTGCCACGCCGATATTATCGAACGTGATTCCTAGTAGGTATGCTCTTTTAATGCAATCATATACTTAATTAATATGCTTTTATTTAAAAAAAATGCAGTCTGGCGTTTCTCTCTCTCTGGCCAACTACCTTACAGCATTTAATAACTGGAGTCGCCTTTAAGAGCTTACCCCTCTGCCGAAAAACTTGCACAATTGTGCAAACTTTTGTATGGCCTGACATGGCTATTTGTACATTACGTACAAATCATGTAGAAATAGCAATACATTTGACATCTCGTCCCCCGCAAAAATTGGCAGACTGTTTAGACTGTTTCGTAAAGAAAATGACAGCGATGACATCTCCAGTTACTAAATGCTCTAAGGCCACTACTTATCGGCAGAAAACGTTGTTGCCATTTTTTAATTCTATTTCTTGTCGGTCTATAAATGTAGCAGGTAACTTGTAAGAATCCGCCGTTTACGTATACCCCAGCGTTTTTTCATAGTATTAATGAGCAGCGCCACGCGTGGTAAATGAAGTAACTAATTCGATCAAACTGCCGCGGCAAATTGCAAACGACGCTGCTAGTGTCATAAGGTATTTTACAAAATGCCGATTACACTCAAATGCAATGAAGTAGGTAATAAATTAAATTGTGTAGGTACCCCACATCATTTGCTCCAGATGCTAGCTCATCTGGCGATCACTCGGGCGTTAGTGGAACAACTTTAGTACTTTATCTAGCTTAGTGTCAAGTTACATCGTAAAATAACATTGTTACAATTTCTGATGCGTTAAAACAAGTATTAATTTTTGATGAGAAATAATTAAAATATTGTAGGACGGGGATGTGAGGGCGAAGACGAAAAGCCGACGTTAGGTACTTAGCGCGTGTATTATACAAACTTAGAGCTATTACAATGCTGTTAAGTCTTTACTTGCCGAGCAAGACCTAACGAGGTAGGCGCGAGCTAGGCTAGTAAGTTTAACTACGACGGCACAGACACTAGGATACTTCAACAGAGGTGAAGGTATGTAGCGTGCGGTACCGAAGTCCCTAGTTGCATTTCTCTCAAATAATCCTCGGTCAATGTTGGAGGGTCATGTTTCTACGTCGTACAACCGTTAGCGAGATCTATCTCGATCGCGTCGCCATCTATTGGTAGACGTGGAGTTACATCGTGCAGCGGCTGCGCTGCACCGCAAGTTGTGTACATTGCGGTACCAGTAGCGCCATCCGTTGGCGGGTAGTGGTCTAGTTGTAGATTGATGTTGGAGGTAAGAGTGTGCCGTCAAGGTAAATCTGGTACGCTTCTCGAACGGGTGCGCAGTTTCACGCAAACGTGTTCCTCAATCTGCCCACGAGGTCACGTCGTTCTTGACTCCCAACCATCTAACTTCAGCTTCACCTTTGAGTAAAAGAGGTAGTTCACTCAAGCCTGTCACATCACCTATGTCTGCATCCTTTTCGCCACTATATGTGTACTTGCAGTTAATGAAAGAGCTCCTGTTTGGTTGTGGTGCAACTGGCATCCTCTCCAAAAGTTGCGTGAACAGCTCTGGCGATAGCATCTTGATGCGTGGTCGTTTGATAGTGGTAACACGGCCGAAACGCGTAACGTAAGTAGGACTTTTTATCTTCGAAGATTCACCCCTTCCGGTCATTAAAGTATTGCAGGTCGATCGTCTCGCGTAGCAACGTTCGTAGCAGGCCCGTGACGTCACGGATCCCGTAGCGGTCGTAGCACGCTTATGACGTCACGCGTCTCGTAGCAATGCGTAGCGCTGATGACGTCACGTAGACGAGCCTCACAGAGGGCGCCACTGTAGGACGGGGATGTGAGGGCGAAGACGAAAAGCCGACGTTAGGTACTTAGCGCGTGTATTATACAAACTTAGAGCTAATACAATGCTGTTAAGTCTTTACTTGCCGAGCAAGACCTAACGAGGTAGGCTAGTAAGTTTAACTACGGCACAGACACTATAGTGTAAATAACATTATTTGCGGTATTTGACGTCTGTCACTCACAACAGCAATACTACGTAAAATGTTTTGCACATCGAAATCACAAAGGAAAACAACTGCACTGCGAACGTTTACGTTCTACGTCTTTTTTTTTTTAATTTTAGGGTTGGTCGGACACCACCGTTATGAATCGGTAGTCGTCTAAGTAAATCGATATGAATTTTTCATTTTTCTTTTAATAAAAATAAGGAAAAGGTGGATAATTAACTGTAAATATGGATATATTTATCGTCACTCAACAGACAACAAATTTGACACAGAAATAACATAAATAAACTTTAAAATAGATCCCCAGTTAGTTTCAATTTTGACAATGGGTGCGACCTACTCGGTCGGTGTATTAAATACACCGGTGTATAAATTGAAACCGGTAGCTTGCGAGAAAACCATATAATTCTAGCTTTATTTAAATCTCAAATAAAAATTCATTATACGTCACAATTCGATACCTCAGTCTACGTGCCATCCAATCGTAATCGGTTGCTGTGACAATTGATTTGCGTTAGTTACATCTCTATATACGTCAATCATAATGTGTCAAATACCGCAAATAATGTTATTTACACTATAGGATACTTCAACAGAGATGAAGGTATGTAGCGTGCGGTCAGGATTGCCAACTCCAATTTTTTTTTACCCCTAGAGCTCAACTTAAAAACCCCTAAAACTGTACTATTATTTTGGAAAATCCACTAAATAAAAAATAAAATAAATTAGACGTTTAATTAATTCTTTATTTATACATTTTCCAGAATTTTGTACATTATTATGATTTTCAACCGGTTCGACATTTTTATGATCATACATATGAACGTTAAATAGTTTTTTCATATCTCATGCTCTGAAAGTGGGTCGTTGTTGTTCTAAAAGGTGCGCAGAAAGTGATACGTTTATGCTCTAGCGCAGAAAAGTGGTGTACTCCTCTGCGTCCCCGTCCCACGAACAACTGGGTGGAAATAAAATTGAAAAATAGTGTCTTTATTTCCTCGCCTGGAACAATTGGTAATTGTTTAATTTTACTAATCCCACGTTGATCTGTTTTTTATAAAAAAAGATGTAAGTAAATTGTTAAAAACAAATTATTCTTGATTTCTTTCGTTGAATTCTATTTACTCGATTTCATAAGGCGGGAACCAAAAGGAATACACCAAAAATATTTTTTTAAACCTTACACTTGCGTAAATGAGCAAAGGCAGAATCTTATACAGCCACAGTTAAACGTTTGTACGATATTAAATTGGGTTTTAAAGTTATTTAGCACTATATTCATGAAAATAAATTAAAATACAAGATAAAAAATTCTTATATTATTAATTAAATTGTTATTTAATATTTAAAATACTTTTATTATAATATGTTATTATTATGTTCTTACCAAGGTCGCGGTGCGGTTCGGTAGTCTGTTGCGGCTTTTAGAACGAAAAAGTATAAAATTAAAAAGTAAGAGGCAATCCCGCTGATATTCATACTATAATGAACAAATAATTTTAAAATTACTGCAGTTTGTTAAAAAATGTGTGTTTTCGTAAATATTGCAATCTAAATGATTTTGCTAGGGGTTATTAATCTTCACATATGTAAAGTCTCCGATTGCAAGTAAGTCCTAAGGAAAAAAATCATGGCCGTGGGTCTATTAGGTACTTCAATTACTAATTTTGCGAAATTGCTTTGTCTTGTTTGGTTTCCTCGCATTCGATATGAAAAGTAGAGTGTTTAACTCGGGTGAAAGGCACCATTTCCGTCTCGGACTATTGGCGCTCTCACTGCGTTCGAGCGCCAAACTACCTCGACAGAAATGGGTGCCTTTCAACCCTTGGTTAACAATCTACTATTTCATTTCTCATGCTCTGAAAGAGGATCATTATTGTTCTAAAAGGTGTGCAGAAAAAAATACGTTTCTGCACTAGAGCATTTTAGGTTCCAATCCAAGTAAGAGTTTTTAGTTAGATTTTTTTTTTTGACATGGACGCTCACTAAGGGGGCTGTGCATAAAATACGAGTAGCACAAAGAGCCATGGAGCGCACCATGCTCGGCATTAAACTGCAAGACCAAGTGAGGAATGTCGAAATCCGACGCCGCACCAAGGTACGAGACGTGGGTGACGTCATCTCCAAGCTTAAATGGAGTTGGGCGGGACATGTTGCTAGGCAGAGTGATGGCAGGTGGACCAAAATGTTGACGGATTGGTGGCCACTTTCGGATGAAAGAAGCGCCTGGCGTCCGCTAGCTCGTTGGGTGGATGACATTCGGAAAATCGCGGGGCACTTTTGGATGAGACTAGCCCAGGACCGGGATAAGTGGCGTACACGAAGAGAGGCCTATGCTCAGCAGTGGGCGACTGAAGGCTAGAATGATGATGATGAAGATTATATAATTTTTTTTACGATAAGCAATTGAAATTTGGGTATAAAATTTGGGATTTGTTATACAATTTCCATTCTGATATTTGACTCCCCATTCCATAAATAACGATACTTTTGCCTAAATCATTAATTGAAAGTACCCTCAAAAAATACTATAAAAATGTATACTTAGTCATGTTTTTAAAAAAACACATGCATTTTATTTTCATCGTATTCGAAATGAAAAGTAGAGTGTTTAACTCGGGTGAAAGGCATCATTTCAGCCTCGGCCAAACTACCTCGGCAGAAATGAGTGCTTTCATCCCTTGCTTAACAATCTACTATTAACTATAACATTTTATTTGTTGGAGTAAATGTCACGCAAGATTACACGAATTACACGACACTTTTGGAGGAGCCCAACACCTAGATCAAACTTATAGCCGTAATAAACTACCGCACGTATAGAAGTACCCTGCCTCTCCCTGCTCCGCCGTACTTGCTTGCTTTTAATTATTGCTTATACATTTATATATATTTATAAGCATTTATACAATAAAGATTATGATTATGATACATACGGAGTTTCCATTCGTCTTCCATATGAAATGACATGTGCAAACGAGACAGCTCTACGAATGTGTATAGCGACGTCCCACATCCCGTTCACACAGGTCATTTCGTAAGGAAACCGGGTAAAAATTCCGTATGTATGTGGCCGGCCTAACACCTCCCTACCCGACAAGGGGGCCCGACCAAAAGTATGGTCTAAACCGCCTTCAAAGCGACGAAAGATCATACAATCACGTTACAAATCACTGTGTAGCGTAAATCCGAACGTTCAGCCGTGTATTTCCTTCTCAGTCGAACTTGCGAGTTCAAGCAACACAGAGTGGTATACACTATGCCCTATGGTATCGATAACGTTTAATTCCCAGTATAGTATGTAGCTTCTCACATCGTGAACACTTTTTCCATATCACACAAACATGGTATAGAAAAATCCCTAAAAAAACCACTAAAAATATTTAGCCCCTAAAAAAACCCCTAGCTGGTTTATTTCCCCCTAGATTTAGTGGTAAAACCACTAAGTTGGCATCCCTGCGTGCGGTACCGAAGTCCCTACTTGCATTTCTCTCAAATAATCCTCGGTCAATGTTGGAGGGTCATGTCACAGTACAAGAACAGTAGTGAATCTTCATAGAAATGTGCCGCTGCCGGCTTGAATGTGTGCGTGCGCGCCGGGCGCCGTGTACGCACGCGCTGCCACGCACACATTAGCATAATATACGGGGGAATACGGTGGCGGCAGTGTGGGCCGTACCGCGACTGTGATCGCGTGCATTCGAGTACGCTGCCGCTGCCCGCCCGCTCGCATTTGTCTGCTCTGACGGTAGGCCTTAATTTTTTTGACCATGACTTCGAACAGAGACAATAGTATTTTTTCTACTCGTCAACTGTAATTCTTGAATTAAGATTTCTTATACCATACTGCAATTGGGTATTTTTAATGTATGGGCTCCCAACTCAACTGTAATATTCATTTCGATACAGTTTACTCAACTATATAGCATATATGCTATTTAGTATATATGTATTGTATCATATACAATGTATTATATGTATTATATATTTTAAATATATATAGTTGTTTACATATTTGTTATATTTCATATCCCATACTTTGTATATAGGTACATAATTATAGTAGGATATAGGTTTACCTATCTTGTAGGATATTAAATATTTTATCTTTATGCCGTTTAGTACAGCTTTTATGTCTACCGTTCTCCAATTTTCCCTCAACTGCTCAAGGGTTAACTGGAAGAGATCCCTGAAAGGGATAAGTTCGCCTTTGTACTAATGATGTGTGTTCTTTCATGTTTTATGTTTCTTTTTGTACAATAAAGTATTTTACTACTACTACTACTACTACTATAATGAAATTGGCCAATTACAGCTCGCCGCGAGCAAGAGGACGAAACAAAACCATAGCTCAAATTAATTATTTATTTTAGGTTGTATAGTAGAAACAATTGGTTCATAAGTCAGAAACGCGCATGTGACACCCTTAATATAGCAACATCCATGGACTACGAAAACCACTTAGTGTTGCTTGTTAGTCCCCATAGGCTACGGTGGCCAATATCGAGAAAACAACTGTCTAAAAATTGAATTTAGCGCGGAGCAAGTACCAGGGCCTCATGAGTTACGAGAAGGTGTCGTTGACCAACGCGCCGGGACGCGTACCAGTATGAAAGTATCGCGGCTGCTCGCGCTTTTAGCTGTAGGTATACTTTTGGTTTGGGTTGTTTGTATGATTCTACTAGTTTAAAGTATTATATTTGTTGACTCGTAGAAAAGTATTGTATACAATAGTGATATAATGAAGCGTATCGATCTCGTACCTGACTTAGGCAACATTATAATAAATAGAAACGTAGTGCTACTCATAATACGCAAATAATATTTAACTAAAAATAAAAGTGACAACCCTAAGCGCCAACGCAAGTGTAGGCAAATAACTTGCCGAGCGGCCTTAGATTCACTACTGTTCTTAGTGTACTGTGGTCATGTTTCTACGTCGTACAACCGTTAGCGAGATCTATCTCGATCGCGTCGCCATCTATTGGTAGACGTGGAGTTACATCGTGCAGCGGCTGCGCTGCACCGCGAGTTGTGTACATTGCGGTACCAGTAGCGCCATCCGTTGGCGGGTAGTAGTAGTAGTGTTACAATATTTAATTTTTAATATTATGTAGTTATTTATGCCTTGCTAAAATTGTCGTTGCGATAAGTAAACCAATACTTATTTAAAAAATATTAGAAATCTATGCATGATTGTTTTATGATTGAACTATTATTAATATAAATTTTAATAATCAAACGGTTTGAAGTTGAAATATAAGAAAGAAATAAATTCAACGTTTAATGGGTAGGTATTGGTTTGGTTGTTTCATGATTACTTTTTGCTCTAGTACTTAAAATTACTTTATTTAGCATCAAATATTTTGTAGATACGTGCTGTTATAAAACTAGTCAACACATCTCACTCTTATACCTATCTTATTCAGGATTGTCTGATCCTATTTCATTTTATGTAGTGACAATAAAGACGACGGCCATAAAAATAACTACTCAATGTTAAAAAACAAACATTTACTTTTTATTTTCGACCGTAGCAAAAGACTTGAGGGGTAAATTGAAACGCGGGTTGGAGGGCAAGACTTGGCAAGTTTGAGACGCGGAACCGTTCGAGGGATTTGTCGGGCCCTCGTAAAGCGTTTCTCGGCGGAGAGGTTATCTTATTTTCAAAATCCTCCTCGTGGCCATAGAGTAATAAGTAAGTATAGAGTGCTCACTCCATACATCAGTTCTGTTACCAAAACGACTATTATTTTCGTAGACATCGAGCGTCAATTAGCGGAATTATCAGTACTGCTACTCGACAACAGATGTCGCGACGAACGGAAAGTCTAATGCTCAACAATTTGCAGCTAATATAATAACTGGATTAACCGGAACTATTTTCAACGCTCTCTCTGTTTGTAATATTAGTTGTAAATTGTTGAGCAACCCTTTTCGCCAGCCGTGACACACTGTCGAGTAGCAGTACTGATAATTCCGCTACTTGATGCTAGATGTCGACTACGAAAGTAATAGTCTGTGACAATGTGTAGGGGTGAGAGAAAAGGGATGGTACTCACAGCTCGTCCTTTCAATTGTCCAGATTACAGTGCACTGTTCACTCCATTCACTCGCGTTTCGGGGGGCCTTTGGTTTCAGAAGGCTCACGCGACTCTGGGGATGCAGAACTTCACCCTTTCGAGTTCTTTTTAAAGAGTCCGGGACGCACACCCGCGATGTGTGTCAAGCTCGGAGGCAGATTGCATTCTGTGTCGTTCAGGAGTGAGTGATTTAAATGAACTGTATCATTTGACTGAACTCACTCACTCTTCAACTCAGTGCAGATTCAACTCGCTCATTTCGCTCAGTAACTCATCTATCTCAGTGTTCCTTCCTCGCTCTTTCCCACTCATGATTCGAATGAGCCGGACGAGCGTGACGAGCGAGTGAGCTAGTGAGACGTTGCGAATAGGTTTCGGAGCGGTTCGGTAGAATTCGGAGGGTGTCGGGAAAACATGGCGGGATTGTATCGCGTGATGATTCGCCATCTTGGTCACACTTATGTCATCTGATTGATTGACATCTCTCTCTAGTCTCTTGTCACTCGTGAACAATATAGCTTACAAATCCACTGAGCGAAATAAGCGAAATGAGTGATACATATCACCGTGAGCGAAAGATATGAATCAATATTTTCAACTCAGTGAAGCGTTTTGCGCATCTCTGCTGCCGAGCGTTCCCGAATGATCGCCGTGAGTTATGACTTATGATTTTGGGAAGGGGCGGGTAGTTAGAAACTGCACATTGTCACAAGTCGTTTTGGTAACTCAACTGATGATGTATGGAATGAGCACTCTTATGCTTACTTTTTTTTCTATGTCGTGGCATGATGACGCGGCATTTATGAGGGCGCGGGCCTTGGAAGGTTGAAAATGCGTTATGGAAAACTGTCTTGATGCGAGCACTCCGTTCAGTCGGCTGCGTCAATAAAGGGCCCGTCTTTAAGGAATTATATTGAGTGCGGAACCGTTATCTTGTTTGTGAAATTTACCGAGAAATGCCGTTTAATAATATAATATCTGGGAGACCGAGTCGGAAAACACATAAAAACATATAAACGCTAAAAAATGCGCGTTTTCTTAGAGATAAGACCTAGGTCGATTTTTCGCCCCTGAAACCCCCCATATAGCAAAATTTCATCGAAATCGTTAGAGCCGTTTCCGAGATCCCCGAAATATATACATAAATAAATGTATATACAAGAATTGCTGTTTTAAAGTTATAACAAGTAGAATTTCTCATTTAAAGGTATTAGATAAAACCTGGAGTTACCATGGTTACCAGTACAATTTCACACTGGGTTAACGGTTTAACCGGTTAACCCCGGGTTAGAGATTGGTGAAATTGCCCTAAGATACAGTTTATTTACAAAGTCACTGTTTTAGGTAGGTAGGTATTGCATTGTTGTTCAATTACAAATCTAATTTATATAATTGGCGCTTCTTTTTATCTTTTACAACTAAGTATCTAAATATTTTTAACGAGATGAATTTACCTTTAAGCAAATAAAAAAAGTTCATGTGTGAACAGAAAAAAGTTACATATTATTTTTGATTTCACGGGCCTATAAATCCCGATTTGATAGGATTGCGTGGGGATAAAGATCCAACACGTAGAGGCCCCTTGGAGATCTTTAATGTCATGTAGAACAGATACTTTACAGTATATTATTATTAAAGTCACCACGATTTACTGTAGTTATAATTACCAATTACCAATATGTAAATAAATTTGAACAGTGACCAATTTTTTATAATACCCACTATTGAAGTACTATTGCTCAGTGCTTATTTAATAAGCACAGTTATAATCCATCAGTTTTCAAACTGTTAGCGATGTTTTGCAAAACTAGAGCAACAAAGCTAACAGTGTGTTGGTAGATAAACAAAACAAAACTTTTTGCTTGTTATAACTTCGGCAGCACCGCTACTGGTACGTTCAGCTCGTTCAGTTTTGTTTTTATGACTTTAGATACATTCATTCATAAATATACAGGGTGAAATGGAACCAAAGAATTTCTCGCAAATTGGGAATAGTTTAGCCTTGATACGGAAAGAGGCAAACTTTATTAGTAAAAAACGTAGTTATAGTATACTTAAAAGTACCTAAATTAATCAATAAAGTACAATATAAAATATTCTACTCAATAAGACCTCCGCGAGCTATACCGGTGCAAAGGTGCCCATCACACTTGCCGCGTTATCACGCTGGATAGCGATGGCCAGCCTTTGCACCAGGTACGAACCCGCGCGAGCATCAGAGGTCCTCTCCCTAATAAAATACTACAATAAAATGAACGTTTGAAGTTACAGCTCTTGTTTATAATTTCTCAAATTTTGTTATCACTTCTTAACTTTAATAAAATCAACGAATTTCAGTAAAGTTAAAAAAATGTTTAAGAAATAGTTAACAAAGCAAGAATGCTAAATAGTTTAAATGTGGAGGCATGTACCTACAGAACGCGGGCGCCCGCCGGCAAACTCTACAACTCGTCGCGAAGTAAACTTTGACAAGCACTTGCGTTGACTTCGGGGTAAGTAGTTCCTGAAGTTCCTAAGATGCTCGTAACGTAGGCAGGTTAAAATTTAACTTGAGCGCTTTAAATCTATCAAATATTTTATTTACTTTTAAGTATGACGAGCCCATAGATACATATAGATATATCAGACTAATATATGTACAAAATGGATATTTTTAAACACTGAAATCGAAGTAATTAGCAGTACATAAACCAATTTATTAGGAATGTTACTAGGTACTTTTGTAAATCCCAAACTAAGCAAACGTTTGTTTCGTGGGTTCGACAGGCATATATTTATGTACACTGGCGTTCAAAAGAGCATGGAGATGTTTCAACCTAAATATTAAGGCATTACGGTCGACATCTATCCATGCACTTTTGAACACCACTTTACCTGCTACATAGTTAGAGGGAGGTCCTAACCCAAATCCAATTGCTTTCAAATTGTATAATGTTTAATGTTTTTTTCACTGCCATGCTACATCATGAGGGTTCGCTTGCCTATTACATATTTGAACAAAATTAACTTACGTAAGTACCTACGCACATTTGTGTGTTTTCAAAACGTTATCAGTGCAATAATTTACATTTGCAACATATTTATAGAACACTAGGTTTACAATATACATTTACAATCATTATACAGGGTGTCCCTAGCTATTGGACAAAGCTGAAATGTATATACATAATATGCATTAGGGTATTTAGAACCAGTATACAAAGTATCATAGCAACCGGTGTAGCGGTTACGAAGAAATTAACAAATTACGTTTTTTTTACGTTGGAGCAACCTGTATGTGTTAGTAGCTCCTGAGGTAATAAATAGTATGAAACCTTCTTCGACCGTTTTGATTATTTTTTATTTATGACATTAATAAGATTCTGACTTTTCACAAATGTTATCATTGCCGCACATTTTCAAACAAATTGTCAAAAGCACTGCCAATGATTAATACAGTATGTTTCTTTTTGTTGTCGATTATTGGAAATAACTTTTGTTTGATAATTTATTTTTTTTATCTTTTGTTCTAATTAAAAAAATATTACCGTTAGAGCATTTCTGAGAAGTAACCCTACGTGGGATTTCAGGGTTTGTCCAATGGCTAAGGTCAGCCTGTATAGTAAACCAGTAAATAGTTCTCGAAGAAACTTACGGCCCTGTTCGAACTTTAAGATACGTCAAATATTACAGCTAGATACGATATGGATTAATATGTCAGTGTCAAAAGTGAGGTTTCTTCAAACAAAAACGTGACTTTTGACACTGACATATCTAATCCATATCGTATCTAGCCGTAATATTTGCCATTATTTGACGTATCTTAAAGTTCGAATCGGGCCGTTAATGTCACCCGAGGCTTTGTCCCCAAGACACTAGCCGCATTTTCCCGCTGAATAGCTATAGCTAAGCTAGGCTTTTGGGCGAATCATGTCCCTGCTCAGAGTTATTTATAAAGGACTATGCGTCAAAATGGCCCCAAAACCAACAGAGTTGAGAGTTAGGTCATTAGATAGGTATTTTTCTGTACTTCATTTCGTTCTATGGGCACCAAGCGGAATTCCATTGCAGAACAGAATTTTATATATAAGTCAAAACGTCGTCACCCTTATGACCTAGGCAATAGAGTCCACCGCCGGGCGAGCGCGGCAAATTATTCGATGTGCTCGCCCGGCGGTGCGCGAACATCTACCCTGCAGCAATGAATTTACTTACTTGGACTCTATTGCCTTGGTAATAAGGGTGGCGACATTTTGGCTAAAATACCAATATCTCAGTTCTGCAATGGAATTCCGATTGGTGCCCATAGAAAAAAAATAATTACATAGAAATACCTATCTAATGACCTTACTCTCATTTCTGTTGGTGTTGGGTCCAGGCTCCATACAAAGTTGCCCATGGTCATTTAAAAGTGATTAACTGAATATTGCTATGCTTAGCGTTTGTGGACTATGAGAAAGCCTTCGATTCGGTGGCAACATGGGCGGTGCTTGAGTCTCTTCAGCGATGCCATATTGACTATCGGTACATCGAAGTGTTGAAGTGTTTGTATAGTAACGCCACCATGTCGGTCCGAGTACAGGAGCAGAGCACGAGGGCGATTCCATTGCGAAGAGGCGTAAGGCAGGGAGACGTTATCTCTCCGAAACTGTTTACTGCCGTAATGGAAGACGCCTTCAAGCTCCTGGAATGGGAAGGACTTGGCATCAACATCAACGGCGAATACATCACTCACCTTCGGTTTGCCGACGATATCGTAGTCATGGCAAAGTCGATGGAGGAACTCAGCATGATGCTCGATGACCTCAACCGAGTTTCACAACGGGTGGGCTTGAAAATGAACATGGACAAGACGAAACTTATGTCAAATGCCAATGTTGTGCCCATCCCAGTCTCTGTTGGGAACTCGGTACTCGAAGTTGTTGACTCGTACATCTACCTAGGACAAGTAGTCCAATTAGGTAGGTCCAACTTCGAGAAAGAGGTCAACCGCCGAATCCAACTCGGTTGGGCAGCGTTCGGGAAACTACGTAATGTCTTTTCGTCCGACATACCTCAGTGCCTCAAGACGAAAGTCTTTAATCAATGTGTGTTACCAGTGATGACTTACGGCTCCGAAACGTGGTCTTTCACTATCGGCCTCATCTCAAAACTCAAAGTCGCTCAACGAGCTATGGAGAGGGCTATGCTCGGAGTTTCTCTACGTGATCGAATCAGAAATGAGGAGATCCGTAGACGAACTAAAGTCACCGACATAGCCCACCGGATTAGCAAGCTAAAGTGGCAATGGGCAGGCCACATTGCACGCAGAGAAGATGGCCGATGGGGTCGAAAAGTGCTCGAGTGGAGACCACGGACTAGCAAGCGCAGCGTAGGACGTCCACCCACAAGATGGACAGACGATCTTGTTAAGGTCGCCGGAAGACGCTGGATGCGGGTCGCTTCCAACCGGCACGTATGGAGGTCCAAGGGGGAGGCCTATGTTCAGCAGTGGACGTCTTATGGCTGAGATGATGATGATGATGATGAACTGAATATTATGTTTACTTGTCATTAAAAAAAAAAGATTAACTTATAAAATTTATTCGTTTTTAGGGTTCCGTACCCAAAGGCAGCGGGACCCTATTACTAAGACTCCGCTGTCCGTCTGTCTGTCTGTCACCAGGCTGTATCTCATTAACCGTGATAGATAGATAGTTGACATTTTCACAGATGATATATTTCTGTTGCCGATATAACAACAAATAGGTACTAAAAACAAAATAAAATAAATATTTAAGTGGGGCTCCCAACAAAAGTGATTTTTTTGCCGTTTTTTGCGTAATGGTACGGAGCCTTTCGTGCGCGAGTCCGACTCGCACTTGGCCGGTTTTTTGTATTGGTACGTTCAACTCGTAGTTGCGTAATGAAGACGTCGCCGATGAGAGCCGTTTAATTAACTTCAAAATGAAGCTTTGGCTCTAACTTCGACGAGTTCTGCGCCCAAGAAATAATAATGAGCTACGGCCCTATTCGTACAATGCTTAATGAGATGTCACAGCGATATGATACAACCAAAAACGTCACTTTTGACACTGACAGATTAGAGGGCGATAGAGATACTGCGAACCACATTCGACGTGTTGTAAGTTTGACAGGGACTTCCGGTTCGAGCGCCATCTTGATAGTCACGCGTCGTGATTAATTCCTTGTTTTTTGCTCATTAATATTGTTTAAAGTGTAATATCGATAGCTTATTAGACAGTAAACTAATGTACCTAGCATTGTGCAGAGAATGGAGAATTAATCTTGAAATGCGTTAACCACCATTTTGGAGTCAACGGCCGGTAGTCCACGTGCTACTTGTATAGTCCAGCTATCGCTTTACAACAGCTAACAAAATCACCGTACACTGTCTTGTACTAACCGTACAATTTTAGTAGTATTTAAAGCTCCCAATACCTTGATAGTGGCGAAATAGTCCCACTGTACTGAAGCCATAATTTTAAAAGAATGAAGTTTGACAGGGAGGCAACACGTCGAACGTGGTTCGCGGTAGGTCATCTGATCTGTCAGTGTCAAAAGTAGGGATGTAATTAACGATACACCATTTTTCCGATACGATACCGATACCGATTTTTGAAGTAAATAATCGGCGATACCGATACAGATACTTACCGATATCAATGGCATAGTAGTTAATTAATAAATCAAATAAATAAGGAATTAATAGTTAATATGCATAAAACATACTTATGTATAATAGACACTCGATTTTGTGAAGTGTGATAAACTGTATAACAAATAAAGAAAAATGTCAAATCTAAATCAAAGAAAACATTTATTTAGGTAATAACCATCAAGCAATCAAAGCAAAAGTAAATCCAAATCAGTAATTATAGTTCACGTTAGGTAGATTATTTGTATGGAAACAAAGTTTACACAAATTATTAGCAGCTTCGTTCGTTTCGCGCGCTTTTCAAACTGTGATATCGGCTGAATTTAAATCGGCGATGCCGATATATCGGCCCGCCGGTTATATCGGTGTCGGTATCGTTACATCCCTAGTCAAAAGTGACGTTTCTGGCTCAACAAATGCCACTTTTGAAACTGACAGATCGGTATCGTATCGTTGTGACATCTTATAAGTATTGTTCGAATTGGGCCCGGCCGCCAGTCCGCAGACAGAGTGGACGGGGTTTTGCTTTCTGCTAGAACAAAATCAATTTTGCTGTTCAATCGTGACTATTTCAAAGGAATTATATTTGCGATTTATTTTTCTATTGTTAGTGAAACGAACGTTGACGTTTTTAAAGTAGAACAATGAAAGTATGCTTTAGAATCAAAAACTCTTAAGAAAGAAATACATAGATAAAAAATAAATATTTTAACAATGTAATTCTAAAGAAACTGTAATCTACTGTTAAAATTTTGACTAACCATCTTAGAAGTAAGGGAAGCTCATTAGAATACGGTTTTGGTAAAATTTCATTTTTGGTACCTACAAGTTTTTATCGCTGACTGTACTCTTCTCTCCACAGGCAACTAATACTCATCGAGACAATTGTAAAAACCCCAAACACCAGGATTCGTTCTTTTATCACAGGTTCCTATGGCCACCTCCTATCTCCATCATCAGATCAGCTCATTGTCAGCATATTGCATTGTCACCCAACTTACATATGTATGCAAATTATCAGCTTCATCGGAAACCAGGAAGTGGGTCAAATTTAAGACTTGACCCGTACAAACATTGTTATATTACATAGGTACCTAATAGAGTTAGACCAAGAAACGTCTGCAGATATTTTGATAGCACACGCAGTGCAGGTGTTATTTTAAACGTCAAACTTCTATGAAATTATGACGTATAGATAACACTGGCACTGCGTGTATTGTCAAAATCTCTGCAGACTTTTCTTGGTCTAACTCTACATTGCAATTAAGTTAATCAAAAGCTTGTAAAAAGTAAAGATCACGGGATAAAACTCCAATTAATTAGTTCAAAAACGAGATAATATCGTCTTATTTCTGTTTGTAAATATGCAACGAGGTAATGCACTCAGAACTCAGAGAGAAAATTATTTAGTGAAATACATCTCTAGATCTCTACGTTCCAAGATTTCAACTTGCTTCACACTTAATTAAGTTTTCTATGAATTTTGTTATAATGTACCGAAAATGCCTGGAAGAGCTATTGGTCCATGAAAGAATACATGAAGGGAGACCTTCCTATATCGCTGAAACGCAAACTCATGGATATGTGTATTCTTCCGATCCTCACCTACGGCGCTCAGACTTGGTCTTTGACTAATGCTCAAAAGCTTTCCCTCAAGGTTTGCCAGAGAGCGATGGAGCGCAGTATTCTTGGTGTCAAATTAACTGACAGAATCAGAAATTCCATCTTGCGCTCCAAAACCAAAGTAGCCGACGTAGCCCTGACAGCCGCCAAGCTTAAATGGGACTAGGCCGGACACATCTGCCGTATGCCAAACGACTTGTGGGCCAAGAAAACTACCGAGTGGACACCAAACATAGTGCGGCGGCACGGCAGACCCAGAAGGAGGTGGCGGCACGATCTCGACGTCTTTCGGAAAGATTGGCCTAATATTGCCATAGAACGAGACGCGTGGAAGAAAGAGAGGGAGGCCTTTGCCCAGCAGTGGGACACAACATGCTAACAAATAAATAAATAAATAAATAAATTTGTTATAACTAGTTACGGTATATTACTAACATTTTAATTTTTTATTTATTTTGGTAGTGTTATGTAAAAAGTGTAAAAGAATATTGAAGCGTAAATTAGTGTAAAATACTGCAGTAGTTTACAGCAGCTAAAGGTGTATCGTAAGCTGTATCGTAATATGGATTGTATATACGCGTCTTAATATTTTTATTAGGCCAATTCGAGGTTTAGTTATTCAATCTGATTCCGATATGATACTGATCTGTCAGTGTCAAAAGTGACGTTTTTGGTTGAATAAATTACACTTTTGCCACTGACAGATCAATATCATATTGGAAACAGTGTATGTTCTGAGTTCCAACTCATTACGAAAAATACATTTTTTTTTTCTATTATACCAATATTTTATAACATTTTGTTTGATTAGCAGTAAGTAACCGAGTTAAGAACTTTCCACACTTCTTTCTTCTTTCTAAAATGTATTTGATCCAATTAGGACCAAGAACTCGAGCCAAAAATCTTTACTTATCAACGAATCAACAATAAGGATTTCAGCTAGTTAAAACGTTGATAGTGTTGCCAAAAGTTAGTCGTTTCAAACTTTATGATAATTAGTCGAGCGACCTAATTTTGAAGATTCCGTGCGTTCCCCGTGGCTTACCGAGAACAATAAGATAGAAAGTAATTAGAAGAAACTTCACTAAAAAATGTTGATATAACAGTGTGACTGAATAGATGCGGGTTTTTCCATCCCTCACCCTAAAAAAGCTAGTGATAAAATCAAGTAACGTTCAATCAATAACTCATTGGTACGAGCTAGGATTCCGAACCTGCGACCTCCGGATTCACGTCAGATCCACTCGGCCACCGCAGCTTCTCACAACAATAAATACTGTATGTACCTACTCATAGTGTTTTGCTTGGGTCAGGGGTGCGAAACTCCTGACTTCGGCCAAACTCGGCTCCGCTGGGCTCAGCATTGCTCCGAGCAATTATTAGGGTTGGCACCACTTGACTTCCTTTTGCGTGCACGACCACAGATAAGATAATCACTTGAATTTTGACAACCCTAAATAGCCGAAAGGGATAGTGCCATATATTAGAAAGGGATAGCATGATTCGACCCTGAACCGCTGTGAAAGTTCGGTTTTGTAGGAAGTTTCCTTTCTGTATGGTAGTACTATTATTTATTCTGTGCTTGGGTCTTCGACTCGCCCATACTCGGTAAGCGATTTCAATGACATCCCGACAATGTCAACCCGAAGAGTTAGTCGCGGAGTAGGTAATATCACGGCGGTTGAGATCTACGAGAGCTGAGGTTTACGAAATTATGAGACTTGACGTATATAGTAGAAGATTAAAATTTAGCTGACTAAAACTTAAATTTGTGTGGTTTGTTAATTACCAACGCAGATCGCATACTCGTATAGTTTGTCAAAGGACTGTCTCATTTCAGTCATATACAGAGAATCATACTCTCTTTTTTCTTACGTACTAGCACCCAAAAGAAAAGGATGAGTATAGTTTTCCTGGTTCTTACTGACTGACAAATTGGTTCGTCCAACTATATATGTTCCCACTACTGTTTTAAATCCACACTTAACTTAAAAGTTCATTTTACTACTACACTTTTAAAACTGATACATTACAATAACAATTTCACTTTACATACTTACTTGGTTTGATTATTGAGTTGACCTTGGATACAGCTCGACCCTATTGTTTTAGGACAAAAACTTCGTTAGCTAGTCTGCATTTTAAAAAAGACTACCAGCGAGCAATTCAGCCACTAATTCACCCGTGTGTACCGTCAAGTTTAATATTCAATACTCAACGATATTAAAAGTATTAAATTATCTCTATTCACTATTATCAACTAAGCGGCAGTAAACAAACATGTTCAATAAGTACGGAACGAACTATGAGGGTATCTACCTTATCTATATGCAATATGTTTGTTTACTAAAATATCTACCGAACTACGGCTCGCTTCTAACTTTAAGATACGTCAATTAATAGATCTAGAAACGATATGGATTAGATATTATGTCAGTGTCAAATGTGACGTTTCTTCAAACAAATACGTCACTTTTGACACTGACACATCTAATCCATATCGTTTCTAGATATATTAATTGACGTATCTTAAAATTCAAATCCGGCAGCCTAGTTACCTACGAACCTGACCTTGTTTTGTTGCAATAGCCTTTAATAAACTTACCTAACATTCGTAAATCTTTAGTACGAATGGAACTGTGTAATTCATAGATAATCGTCGACTACACGCGAATTGTCAAACAGAACTATGGTAACGCGCAATAAATCGCACAGAATAGCCGACACAGGTTCCAAAGACATAATTCTTTAGCGATTACGGCGCCACTAAATCTTGTGAACTCGTTAATAGAAGTTTCTCGCAGCTCTCCGCCTGACGCCACTGCCTTTGGCCGCGCTCGCTGCACGCGCGCGCCAATTTAAATGATAAAATTCAGATCCCCTCAAAGGATAAAATGCAGATTATTCTCTAAAACTAAATTAAAAAGCCTTTTATGGAATTTAATATCGAACTGGCAATATGGCCTTTGGGAGCTACCAATATTGGGTTTAGTAGGCAGACAGTGACTGCGAGCGATTTGTATTGAAAATTCCTTGTTAAAGTGGCGTTTTTTTCGACCTGTTAGGATTTTTTTGTGAGATGGGTATAATTTTTAGTATTTCTGGAAACTAAGTATAGACATGTATGTAGGTTGAAGAGTTTGTTCATATTTATAATCACAATGATGGTGAGATATTTTCAGAGCCTCCCAATAATGTATGTTAAAGAGTTCACAAGATACGAGTACTTATACAGATACACGTTGACTTTTTCAGATTTTCTTTAGTTTTACTTACTTACTTTTCAAAGTCGTTTCTTTCTTGCTAATTGAAATGAACCCAATCTTCATAGTAAGTACAGGCTAGCTTAAATGTATAGTTTCTTATAAAATAAAAGGTAAAAAGTGGTCGTTCTTAGAACCATTAAGTGGTTTTTATCGAAGGAAGCAGGATCGCTGGATCTTTGCCAGCGATCTTCCCATAGTGCGAAGTACGGAAACGACGCGACGTGCATCAAAGTGCTTTTATTAGAAAAGCGTTTTAAGACCACCTTTGAGAAATCTTCCCTTAAATATGGGACTTCACGAGCGTTAAGCGGCCCACAGAGTACCAGTTCACCGGACGATATCAGCCTGTCAGTGTTCGGAGCTGTGAAATTTTGCGTTTAAATAACAGGTTGATATCGTCCGGCGAACTGGTAATCAGTGGGCCCCGTTAGAGGGCCTGATATCGAATATAATAACAATAATATTCTATCTTTAGGTACTGTTTTCGTAATGAGATTGACCTAAATATAAACGCATAAATAAATATTCAACAACTGACTCGGTAACCTAATTGTCAGTAATCCTACCTACCAAACTGTAGGTCCTGAGTTAGAATCTTGGTACCTAAGGTATTTATTTGGGTAATAGATATGAAGTACTGAGTAGACTAAGTTAAATGTGGCCACACAATATAAATTGCAAGATATGAGTAATTTTTAAGTTTGTCATTACAACAAAAGTTATAAAATCAGATTTTGGCAATACCTAAGTAAACATTTCAAAAACATTTTTACATAAAACACACTAGCAAGTACTAGTAAATAACCCCAAGAGTGCGATATTAGAAACGAGATATGAATGTCAATAATGCCAATAGGCATTAGGCACCCACTTCGAACAACCTTAATACGTTATCCCACACATTTGCGTCGTAGTAAAACCATAACAGGAACGGAAAATATCGTAATGCTGCGCTATTATATAACAGAGTAGGTAATCTGCTTATATCATTATGGTATTATTGTTAGGGATGTAGCGTCGGGAGATTGTGACGTTTTCAGAATAGGAGCTGTACAAGTAGGTTTGAATTGAATACTTTCACGAGTGCTTCATCCCTGGTCTAGAGTAAAGGTAAGTGTAGGTACCATTCAGCTTCAGACTACACCGGTATTACTGCAGCAGTGTTGCAGCACATTACTGCCGAATCCATTACTGTTGCAAATGTCAAGAATGCTGGCAGCAACATTGATTTTGACACGCGACCTTTACAGTCGGCAGTAATGTCGCACTGCAATGCTGCTGTATTAATGCGGCCTACTGCATTACTGCCACAAATATATATTATATATATATGTATATTGTATTATACGTCATAATTTCATAAAAGTTTGACGTTTAAAATGACACTTACACTGCGTGGGCTATCAAAATCGCTGCAGACTTTTCTTGGTCTAACTCTAATGCTGGAGTAACCTGAATCCAAACGGTACCTTTTAGAGTGAGTTCATTACGTGTCATCGTTTTGGTGTTTATTTATTTAAACTTTATTGCACAATAAATGAAGAGTACAAATGACGGACTTAATGCCAGAAGGCATAATTATGATGTTATCATTAAGTACTTCACTTTTTTTAATCCAGTGGGTAAAAAGAAATTGTAGCCGAAACCAGCGAGGTTTTTGAGCTTATTTACCCCATACGGTTCCCACGGCACGGCGTTCAGCCCAACATTTATATGGAAATTAAATTACGTTTCACATCACGTACATGCCTAATAAATAAATACAATTATGTGCCAGTGTGAATAACTCGTACCGAATAAACAAACCGCTAATAAACTGTTACTCAAAATCAAATTATTTCTAGAAATTCTCGTTAGAACTAAACTCAACATTTAGTTGGGAATGTAGCGCGCGTCGGGCACATCTCTAATTGCCAGACTACCCATCTGTATCAGAGGAAAAAGTGTAATAAAATACTAATGTAGCAGCTTTCCTGACGTGTATGAAAATAAATGCTACCCATTTTTGTACCTGCCAGGCGATTATACCAGCAATATAGACGCAACATAAATAAGTAGGAAGTAGGTTCTACAGGTAATCTCTTAAGTAGGTACGTTTTATATTATGATAATGTCAGAGATTGGGCATCGTCAGTATAATTTGGAATCAAAGATTTCGAGGGCAATATTTTATTATATAAATAGTAACGGGGATGGTCTAACTCGACACCCTTTGTCTAGACTAGACTGACGAGAGAAAATATATTCATACATTTTATGTGTGAGTTATTAGAAATATTTATAAACGTAAATAACCTAAAGGTCCTCTAAAAGAGATAGCTCTTTAGCGTCTTGTTTACCTCTGTTTTTATGTATTATTTGTGTTTCTATGTACATTTATTCTGAGGTTGTGCAATAAAGCGGATTTGTATTGTATTATGTTTCACAGCTTCATTCTTTGCGATTTATTAGTGTTTACATATTGTAGTAGCATTACCAAGCACTAGCCTTGCACGGTTTGTTGAAAGTTTTTTTTTTTTTTTTTTAAACCTGGCAACACTTGTTTTTCCCACCACCAATCCAACGTGGCGCTGGTGCAGTCCGCCATTCCTCATTCTGTATTTCCGTGCTCAAGCCTTCGCACGTGTCTCAAGTCCGCCGCAAAAATCTTCCAACATGGGCAAGAGGAAGGAAGAGCTCCGAGACGACGAGATACGAAGAAAAATACAAAAATTGGAAAATAAATTGGCGAAAAAACCCGCTAGACGTCGAATTATATACTCATCATCCGATTCTTCTGCAGAATCAGACGGTAAGCTATGACTTCTACGGATGCATATTGCTAAAATGGCAAATATCATCACGTTACATATTAAAATGGATTAGTGATGCGAGCAACCAAACCGGGTTGTCTTCGTCACAATTTATGTGATACGTTACTGCTAACAGGGCAGGTACTGTCACTAATTGAAACCTTTTCATTATTCCAGACGCCGCAAATCAAGTTGCGGCACGCAAAGTAACTACAGTGGCCATGGTCCACGACGAGGCCTCGCAAAACTCACCTCGTGTCACGTCGCCACGTGCCGTCTCGCCGCCGCCACCGCGCTCGCCGCAAGACATGCCGTCGCCCCCGGAGCAGCCGACGCCAGCTCAAACTGACACCGAGACCGAAGAACCTAATCCGGAAGAACAACAACTCGACGACGAGATTTTGTCATTACTGGGTGACGCCCCAAAAAGTGACCATCAATTTGGGCCACCTATGCACAAGGACATTGCCAGTCGATGGCAAGAGATACTTTTAAAGGGTTTGGACAAAGAAACGAAAGAAAAACTATTAAAACAGTATGTGATCCCTAAAAACTGTGACATGCTTTTAGCCCCCAAACTAAATCCCGAAGCAAAAGCTGCTTTGTCAGATGGATCGGTAAAACGTGACTTCTGTATTATGCAAAAGCAAAATCAGGTGGGCGTGGCCCTTGCTGCCCTGGCCTCTCTTACAGAATTAATAATTTCAGGAGAGAATAATAAGCAAAATCTTCTTAAGCCCCTGAGTGACGCATGTCGAATTCTGTGCGATAGCCATCACAGTGAAACAGCGACGAGACGCCACTTCGTCTTAACCGCAACAGATGCTGCTCTTAAAGAAACGTTGGTTGAAACAAAGAGAGATCAATTTTTGTTTGGCGAAAACGTGAGCGAGAAATTAAAAGTAGCCAAAAGCATCCAAAAGACCGGGGAGTCATTAAAACAACAACAAAAGTCGGTATTTAACAAAAATAATTTTATTGCAAACAAAGGTCATTTAAACTTCAAGCCGTATCGCAGGACGGACCACAAGCCAGGCGCCAGCACGGCGCGCACAGCTCGCGCACCTCGCGCACCTCAGCGCTACCAGCCCAGCGCGAGCAGCTACTCGTACCGAGATCGCCGGGCGCCAGCACCGAGTCGAGCCCGCTCGCCGCCGCCGAGACGCAACACCCACTATCGGAGATAGACTACGAGGTACGGTACGCTGGTAGACTTCGGTGTTATTATAATGAATGGACTAAAATAACTGATGATCCAGTCATTTTATCTTGGCTTAAAGGTTATTTAATACCCTTTACTTCCACGCCCCATCGCCCCGATACCCCCCGTGTCTACCCTAAAACTGACCAAGAGCATCAGGATTTTCTAAAGTCAATAAACTCATTACTTGACATCAACGCGATTTCAAAGTGTGATCACGTTGATGACGAATTTATATCCACAGTCTTCCTTGTGCCTAAACCGAATGGCGACAAACGCTTCATATTAAATTTAAAATGTTTAAATAAATTCGTAGATACAAAACATTTTAAAATGGAGGATTACCGTACCGCCTCTAAATTTATTACCAATTACTGTTACATGGCATGTATAGATTTAAAGGATGCATACTTTTTACTACCCGTTCATGAATCTCATCGGAAGTATTTGCGTTTTGTGTATGACAATATTTTATATCAATTTAATTCCTTACCATTCGGTTTAAGCTCCAGCCCGTATGTGTTTACTAAATTAATGAAACCCGTAATGGAATATTTAAGATCACAAGGTTTGCTTTCAGTCATATACTTGGATGACATTTTCCTGATTGGCACTTCATACTCTGAATGTAAAACTAATGTTAACATAACCAAAAACACTTTAGAAAGGCTTGGTTTCTTGCTAAACTTCGATAAAAGTTGTTTGGTCCCAAAAATGGAATGCAAATTCCTTGGTTTTGTCTTTGACTCCCAAAACATGATTATGAAACTTCCTGACACTAAAAGAATAAAAATTAAAGAAAAGTTGCAGGCATTATTAAATATCCATAGGTGTACACTACGTGACTTTGCAAGATTTCTAGGTCTTTTAGTGTCGGCATGTCCAGCAATTCAATATTCGCGGCTTTACACCAAGGAATTTGAGCATTTCAAGTATTCATGTTTATTAAATAATCCTAGTTACGAGCAAAGTGTACGAATACCCGCAGTATTAAAAAATGACATGTTTTGGTGGCTCAATAACATAGATCAGGGTTATACCCCTCTATGCGTAGAAGAATATAACTTAGAAATTTTTTCAGATGCGTCTACGACTGGCTGGGGTGCCTATTGTGATAACAATAAAACCTATGGCCATTGGAAAGACGATGAAATTAATTTACACATTAACGAGCTAGAAATCAAGGCTGCTTTCTTTGCACTCAAAAGTTTCGCAAGAAACCTAAATGACTGTAGAATTCTTTTACGCATAGATAACGTTACTGCAATTTCCTGCATTAATAGAATGGGCAGCATACAGTTTAGACATTTAAATAAGATTGCCAGAGAAATTTGGGAATGGTGCGAATGTCGTAAAATATTTATTTTTGCATCTTACATTAAGTCAAATGAGAATTGTGAAGCAGATTCAATGTCACGTAAAAAGTTTAACGATATTGAATGGGAATTAAATGATTATGCATTTAACGAAATAACATCAAATTACGGGTACCCGGAGGTTGATTTGTTCGCTAGTCGTCACAACGCTAAATGCCCGATTTATGTGACGTGGAAAAATGATCCCGATGCCTGGGCTATAGATGCATTTACGATCTCTTGGAAAGATAAATATTTTTACGCGTTTCCACCATTCGCGTTACTTGCTAAAACAATGCAAAAAATAATAACTGACAAAGCTGAGGGCATAGTAGTTGTACCATATTGGCCGATGCAACCATGGTTTCCGTTATTTAAAAAACTAACTGTTTCTGAATATATTACTTTTGAACCCAATGCTAAATTATTAATATCTCCTTTCAGGACGAGTCACAACCTACACAAGACCCTCAAACTGGTTGCCGCGAAGCTTTCAGGCAAGCATTACTGAAAAAGTCCCTATCGATTAGATGCATAGAAATAATGTTAGCATCCCTATCAGTTTCTACATATAAGCAATATGACGGATGTATTAAAAAGTGGATATCCTATTGTAAGAATATAAGTGTTGATTATACAAATCCATCTGTTCCTCAAATTGTTGATTTCTTAACAGAGGTGTTTGATAACGGGGCACAATATGGTACAATTAACAGCTACAAATCTGCTTTGTCGTTAATATTAGGTGAAATTGTTAATCATGAAATAATAAAACGTTTTATGAAAGGTGTTTTTAAGCTCAGACCTTCAAAACCCAGGTACAATGTAACATGGGACCCTAATATTGTCTTAAATTATTTGTCACACAAATGGCCTAATGAAACTCTGAGCTTAGAAATCCTAGGTAAAAAGTCTTTAACTTTATTAGCCTTAGTAACAGCACATCGTGTACAAACCCTCTCTTTGATAAAGATAAGTAATATCAAGGTCAACACTCCTGTCGATATAACTATACATATCCCAGATTCTATAAAAACAACAAAGCCAAACTCCTACCAGCCCATTTTACGTTTACCGTATTTTGACACACGTCCAGAGATTTGTCCAGCAAGGTGTCTTGAAGCGTATATCAATAAAACAACAACACTTCGTAAAGAACACGATTATTTATTTATTAGTCATAGAAGGCCACATAATAAGTTATCACCACAAACACTCAGTCACTGGATAAAAAACACTCTTAGCTTCTCTGGAATAGACACGTCTATATTTAGTGCCCATAGCACAAGGCACGCTGCTACTACTTCGGCTAATAAACGTGGAGTCTCCTTAGATTTAATTAGGAAAACTGCAGGCTGGACTGATTCCTCCTCGGTATTCGCAAAATATTACAACAAAGAGATTATTGTTGATCCCAATCAATTTGCGATGTCTGTTCTGTCGTCGAATAACCTGTAATAATAATTAAGAATAAGAATAAATATGACATTGATTATAAAATAACATAAGTACTTGCTACGATGTTAATGGTTTAAATAAATGGAATAAAAAATACATACCTTACTGATTGTTATTATTTTTTAACCCTTTTGTTTCATATTTATTAATTTGTCTCTGAACATCCTACAATATGTAAACACTAATAAATCGCAAAGAATGAAGCTGTGAAACATAATTAAAAATCAAACGAACTTACCAAGTGAAGTTCGATGATAATTATGTGAACAGCTTCATTCGACGCGATTTATGCATACCCTCCCAAATATAAAAAATCCCTACCCTATAAATATGAAACAAATTGCTATAAACAAAATGAGGAATGGCGGACTGCACCAGCGCCACGTTGGATTGGTGGTGGGAAAAACAAGTGTTGCCAGGTTTAAAAAAAAAAAAAAAAAACTTTCAACAAACCGTGCAAGGCTAGTGCTTGGTAATGCTACTACAATATGTAAACACTAATAAATCGCGTCGAATGAAGCTGTTCACATAATTATCATCGAACTTCACTTGGTAAGTTCGTTTGATTTTTAATTGTATTCTAGAAATATTTATGAATCAGTAATAGATGTGGTATTATCCCTACTAATATTATAATTACATGCGAAAGTACCTCTTCTGTCTGTCTGTTAGTCTATTTCCTTTTTACACTTAAACCAATGAACCCATTTAGATGAAAATAAATCAGGTATATAGTATAAGTTTGAGGCCTGAGGAAGGACATAGGATATTTTTTTTATCAGTCAACATCAGCATTCCACGCAGACAAAGTCGCGGGGATAAGCTATAGTCTGTATCTTTAGGTATTATAAAAGTAAACAAACAATTGGGACATTATCGGGTAGTTATAACATTTATTGGTTAACAGACCAATTACATAACCGCCTGGATCAGTCACTGAACGACCTGACTTTAACCTACATTATTTGCTCGTGTAATATTTTCATCTACCCTCAACTAGCTTAAGGAGCCATTTGAGGGTAGATTTTGTTTACTTTACTGAAAGATACCTAGAGAGTATAGTAATTGAATATTATTTAATACCACTGACTACAATATCAGCGCAGCATTTAATTTCCCGTTGGTTTACAAATAAGCATGCAGTAACCCCCAGGGCAGACTTAATTAATTTCACACCGAGCTGAATTTCTGCACGAGTCCTGTGGGTGCGAAATGTTACAGCTGTTCGTAGTCGCGTATGTAGTGCTAAGTTGTTAGTCATGTGCTAATCAACCACTCGGTTTGATCATTCACCTCATAAGTCATAAGTGATAGGTACACATCGGTAACTCGTGGCATTTAGGTAGCACTTAAAAGATTAGTGATGAGCACACATCGGTAACTCGTGGCATTTAGGTAGCAGGCACAGACTAGTGATGTGACAATGTTCTTCCTATACGAGTCGAGAAAAAGAAACCACTAAAAAACGGAAATTAATTAAACTAATCTTTTAAGTGCTACCTAAATGCCACGAGTTACCGATGTATAGTGTCGTAAATAGCTATTAGGGTTCATGTATGTGTTAAATTAGTCTTTACGTTTAGGTTGCTATTTTTACTTTTGTATATCATGTTTTACTTTGTGCTCGTATATTATGTCAAATGAATTGCGTGGAATGTTTTATATCTAGTTATAAGTCTAGGATTCATGCTCCTTTCATACGTGCTTAATATTGTACCTATCTATAAGTCTAGGATTCGTGCTCCTTTCATACGTGCTTATAATTAACGAGATTGGCAAAAATATACATTACTGACTCTGCATGATACACCCACTAGTTGAAGAAGGTACCAAACGGCCTTGTGTTTTACTATATAAGCCAGAGCCGTTTCGTGGCTTATTCAGAGGAGAGCCACTGGTACCTCGCACGGACGCACCTCACCAGCACCAGCTTATCCGGACAACGATTTTCTGCGAAAATTGAAGCCGGAACGCGCCCGGCCCCGCCGGAGGAGAAGCCCAGCTGCACCCAGAACCCACTCACCGATGGTCGCCCTGTTCAACAGGACCGACTGGCGGTGACGCGTCGCGCAGGTCCCGCATACATGAACAAGAAGCCACCGATGTCCCCCCCCGTCCCTTCGGGGCGGGTGGGTAGACAAGAAAACGGATTTTACAATCCACCCGCAGCCACAACAGTAAAACTCGCGACCCCCCCGGTCCCCGCGGATAGGGTGGGTAGTACGCAACGCGAGTTTTACGAAGTACCCGACGACACCAAGACCCCTGAACCCGCCTACGGCTACACAGAGCCGTGGAAACCCGACTTCGACGCCCTCATCGAAGCCCTCGGACGTCCCTACGCACCAACCCCGCGGGTAGCCCCAGCCCCAGACCGACTTTCCCCTCGCGGGCAACTGGATCGTGACCGATCCAAGGTTGACGGCCTGGCGCAAGTCGGTCTCCCTGGGACAGTAGAGACGCCCCCGGAAGACGCCCAACCACAGCGCCACCAGGACGAACACCCGGTCACTCTTCGACCTTCGGCAGTTGAGGAGGAACCGGAGTGCAGCCCGCTCGACAAGCAGGAAGAGGCCTGCGACATCATCACCCCGCCACCCACGGACCCGCGACTCCGCGCCAGCCCCGGAGACGCCCCGCAGCCCCACAAAGGCCCTTCAAAGGGCCCACAGAAAAAGGACACCGCACCCACAGAGGCCCCCAAGTTGGGAACCTCCGTACCTGCTCCCCCGGACCCCGCGCCAGCACCTGCTCACGCGGACGCCGGCCCCATCCACGCAACCGTTGCAGCCCCACAGCTGCGCCGGAAAAAACCGCAGAAGCGCGCCGAACGCTCGCGTCGCTGCCACCTAACGGGCATTGCGCCGCTCCACGCGCGCCCCCCGGACACCCGCCGACAGCGCCAGACCCCCCAGGGCATTGGTGCCAGAAGCCGAAGGAGAAGACGCCGCTCAACGGGCACTGCGCCGCTCCACGCACGCCCTCCGGACAGCCGCCGACAGCGCCAGTCCTCCCCCCCGGGACGCTGGTACCAGAGGCAGAGGAAGACAGCCCACAGCAGCTGCGAGGCCCCACGGCCACAAAGCCGCTGACAGGCTATAGAAGAGGAGAAGAAGAAACCAAAGTCATGACAGGCCATTCACGGCTAGTCATGACGAAGAAGCCATCGCCCTTAGAATAACGGCACTGAGAAGACCCGCCCGTAGTTACGGGCGGCGATTTGAAACCGCCAAAAATCCCCAAAAGGGATGGGAAGGCATCTCATGCCTCCCTTCGGGAGGCATGAAAGAAGCAAGAGAGAGGCTTATTCAGAGAGAACTCAGAGAGCTTAACTCCATCACTTGCCTGAACACTCTCCAATAATTAAAATCAGACATATGTGTTTTTATTTCACACAACACATATACCGGTAAATGGAGGTATAGCGGACTTCGAGACAGCACAGCGGCCAGCGCGTTCCAGCGGCGAGTTTCTACGCTTCTCCCAACGAACCCCCATCACGAAAAGCTACAGTCTACACTCCACAGTTTGGTCCTTTTGAAGCCGGATGAAGATAGAAAAACGTACGCGCTGAGTTTCAAGCGACATAGCTTAACTCAGACATCAAGATAGAAAAACGTACGCGCTGAGTTTCAAGCGACATTGCTTAACTCAGACAGCAAGAAAGAAACAAGTACGCGCTGAGTTTTAAGCGAACGTTGCTTGACTCAGACGGCAAGACAGAATAAAGGACGCGCTGAGCCTAGAAGTTCGCTTCGGTTTAGACCCAAACCCTATACCTTTCCGTAACCCATTTACCGGCTTGCCGGACGGACCGTGCAGCGTTGTAGGTTTACCTCCGCTCACGTGTCCTGGCAACTTTCGTTGCATGTGTCACATGGTTGATACCCACACACTGCTATCGAACGTTCTAGGCATTGCACTTTGCCATTGCGGGAGATTCAGTGCCACGAGGGATCCACGCTTAGGGCACTGACGTTGCGCACGGCAACGGTCAGTCATAGGCATAGACAGGTCAAGTTAGGGACCCCCCGCGTGTGTAAAGTGAAGTGGTTCCAGCCAGAAAGATGTCCGAAAAGGAAGCAAGGAGCTTTCGCCCACGCACCAAGGGCCCGCCTGCGCCCGCACCGAACATGGACACCCCTACCCCCTCGTCTGGTAAGACTACGTCCAACGAGACTAATACGTGGAGCAAGGGCACCAGTGGCAACCCGAATGCTACCGGTGGAACCGAGTCGGTACACTCGGAGACGTTAGATGCCACGGTAGTAAATCGTAGTAGGTCAGGTACGCTAGTGAATAAAGACGCCGATGCGCCGCCGTCGCCGCCGCGGGCGCCGTCTAATCGCGATTCACATAGGAGTCGCAAATCGGTTAGGGAACGCGATAATCAATTGGCCGTGCTAATGGCCGAGCTCGAGGTTCATAAAGCCCGTCTAGTCGTTGCTAAGACAGAGTCCGACACTGCACATTTACGGCTGCAGGTTGCGCAACTGAAGGCGCAATCTGCCGGCAGCAGTGACGCGACCGTCGAAGAACGTACTAGAAGTTGGGTAGAACGACAAGCGAGGTTACAGCACGAGATCGCACAGGAAAACGTTAAAATCCCGCCGCCGAAACAGACCGCGCCACCGCCGCCGCGAGTAGCCGTCGATCGGACTAGCAAACCAACCCCGCGCATTTTAGAGGTACCGCACGGTACCTACGCGCCAATGTACCATAAACCGCCGGAATTACCTGCATTCGGCGGAGATATCACCGAGTGGATATCATTTAGGGCAGAGTTCGAAGATACGTCGCCCATGTTTAGTGCCGTCAATAACGTCAGTCGGATTAGGCGCGCACTTAAGGGCGAAGCTCGGACGGCCGTAAAATCAATAATGTACACAGTTCAGGATCCGTACGAGATAATGGAAGCGCTGGAACGGCAGTTCGGCGACCCTGAGGAGATTGTTCTTACGGAAATTCATAATATTAAACGCATGCCGCGTTTATCCGAAGACAATTCGAATATAGCCTCATTCGCCGCGCATGTAGCGAATGCCGTCGCCACCATTAGATCCTTGCGTCAAGAGAAATACTTGCACGCGCCTGAGCTCGTGAATAAAATCGTGGATAAATTAAATCTGATAGTGCGCTATGAATGGGCCAAATACAGGCAGTCTAACGTAGAATCACCCGGGTTAGTAGCAATTTCCGAGTTTCTTAATGACATTAGTACTGCGGCCAAGCGCATAAACCGATATAAGCCGTCCAACAAATCACGGAATGCAGTGAACGCGGTTTCCTCTGCGCGCGAACCCAGAAGATCGAGCCAAGCTCTCTCTAGGTCTCGCGACCCCGCGTTCTACCGTGATACGTATGATAGATCGCGAAATGAACGAAACGCGGTTTCCTCTGTGCGCGAGCCCAGTCGATCGAGCCACGCTCTCGCTAGGTCCCGCGCCCCCGCGTCCATTCGCGACTATAGTTCGGATTCGGAGTCAGATTCCCGCGAGTCATACACACGTGATACGGGAAATAGATCGCGTACTTATAAATCGACCGTAGCTCAAGTAAAGCACCGCGATGGCAATTTAAAGAAAAAGCCAGCGTCAACCGGAGCTAAGCCCAAGCGACAGATAGCGTCTGTCTCTGTCTCGCTCGAAGCGTGCGCCATATGTAACAACGGCAAAGAACACGAAGTTAAGGAGACTCAGACTCAACTCAGACTCAGAGATTAGAAAAAATAGAAAAGATTCCCGCTCCGACCGCCGCGCCGCGCGCACGCGTGCTTAGCTCGTACCTACTGAGTGCCGATCTTTTCGCCGCCGCGTTGAGCCTGGCTCCGCGTGCTGGTTTTTTGTTCGTTTCATCGCCGCGTTGAGCCTGGCTCCGCGTGCTGGATTTTCGAATAGTGCCTAAGCCACGTTGTAGCCCTGCTCCGTGTGCCTTTTTACTGGATTGCTGTGAAGTGTTAATATAGAGATAGTGACTCATAAACAGTGCCACCCTGCCGTGTTTCGGTTTGTTTACTGAGATAGTTTTAGTTCCCAAATCATTGATAACTTAGTGCCCCCCCCCTCTCCACCCTTCACATCATTCCCCCCGGTACAGGGTACTGGGGGAGAGCGAAAAATCAACATGACAACGAAAATGGAAGTTATGGACATGTTCGTGGACTCGTATTGTCCACACCTGCACGGCCAATGGCTCGAACACAAAATAAAACTAGCGGCTGCGACCAGCGCCGCTGGCCTTACCGGCACTTCCACGCCGGCTCCTAGCCAGCCCCCAGAGGCTTCGGAGGAGCGGCGGCCCCTGCAACCGACAGCCGACACCTATGTGGACACCTCAGCTAGCAAAGGTAGGGTTTCACCCACTCGCAATATAGACAGATATTACTCACCGGACATGACTACATTAAAATCAGACAATTATGATTATAGACGACGTGACTTAGAGGCGCGCCATCGAGGCAACCATCGCGCACGTTCGCAGTCACTCTCGCAACGCAGCGTTAGCGCGTCCTCTCGCTCACACCCTTACAGACTAACCTCTCCCTCACAAGACGAAGTGCGCACCCCCCGGTCTAGGTCGCGTTCCCCCCAAACAGATGAAATTTATAATATAATAATGAGCGCAAATCGCGGTAGCGTGTCCAAATCAAAAAGCGTCAGAGACCAGCTAAGTAATACGGACAGCGGCTCTGACGGCGAATTCACTTCTTTAAAATCTGACGAGGACTACGAACAGGCCAAAGCAAGGAAAAGTAGGAGGAGGAAGCCTTCAGTCAAGACTCCCACCCCCCCCCCACCATTCAATCCCACCCAACAATTCCGATCTCGCAGAACCGGTTCTCTCATCTACCTCAAGACGAATGGCCTAATTCTCAACCAGGTCGTAATACTAACATTTCTCAAGTTAGCCACCACGCGTCACCAGCTCATACTCATTCACAATCTCCAAACCACCACTCGCAAATTAAATCTCAGAACACCCAAGAGATGGAGTTGGTATACGATGACGAGGACAACGACTCACTTGCTGAGGACGATGACTATAACAATTATACAGAAGAAGAAGAGGATGAGGACCAGCCCAAAAGGAAGCCCAGATCCCCCCCTTCTTTAGTAGTTTACGACCCTAATAGGTGGGCAACTCTCTCCAAGCAAGCTAACATCAAAAAACTAGGGTTCCTAAGGTCACATGTAGGTATAAGCAAATATACAAAAGAACCCATACTATATATAGACACCCAGACCCCAGATCAATACAGAGGCTGGCGTAAACTGTTAAAGGTTGGTTTCCACTCCCACCCTACTGGCAAGCAGAGGAAACTGAGGGTGGTTATCCTCGGTTTGCCAGTGAGCATCGAAACCGATGATATTAAAAATGACCTTATTAGCAAAGACCTCCCGGTACTAGAAGTTACTAGAATGTTAAAAGGCCCTAAAGATAAACGCGAACCTTTTAACGCAGTTAAGGTCGTTCTAGACCTAACTAAAAAAGGTAAAAAAATATTCGATATCCAGCATGTGTGTGGCCTTAGTGGGCTCAAAATTGAACCACCTCACAGGAGCAACAGAGTGGCTCAATGTCAAAAATGCCAACGATATGGCCACACCGCTAAATACTGTCAAATGCCACCAAGGTGTGTCAAATGCCCAGGTAACCATCTCACAGTCAACTGCGACAGACAGACTGACCCGGTAACAGGTAAATATGTAACCACATGTGTGTTGTGCGGAGGAAACCATTCTGCAAACGCCTCAATTTGCCCGGCAGCCCCACCTCCAAAAAATGCCAGACCCCGCCGCAGAAGGGGTAATAACAATAACACCCGTACCCAACCGATCTCACCCTCAAACCAGACTAACTTCGATCTCTCTCAGGCAGAGACAGGTGATGCCAGGGGCACCTTTCCAAACCTACCCACTCCCCATAACCTTTCCTCTCAAAATCAAACCCAGCCTCAACAAAAACCACCCCAACAAAAAGCAACAGTGAAACATAGTACAAACTTCACATGGGGCAGAACCCCCCCCCCCCTTCCCACCCTCCAACCCAACCCTGGCAACCAAATCCTCCTGCAAATCAACGCAAAGCACAAACTCCTCACCTATATCAAATGAGCTCCTCCCCCTCTCCTTCACAATCCAAAACTTCCCCCCCACCACCCACAGTGCCTCAATATCATGAGCCGCACTCGTCAGTAAATTACAATAAAAGGCGATCAGCAGTCCCACCTCCGCAACAATCACACCTCCCCCTCACTCCACACTCTTATGGTAACCCTGAAGCGGACTTACAATTAGTAATGGACATGGCAAATACATTAGACATAGACGAGGTCTGCTTATTGGCCACTAAAATAAGGAACGCAAATTCCACAGCACAGCAACTAATAGCCATGGCCCAACATGCAAAACTACTATCAAACATTAAAAACTTATGTAAAAATAGCGTAAATGGACTACACGCCCGTTAACAGATGTAAGCCAAAATCAATTAACATAGGTTTTTATAACATTAATGGAATACAAGGAAAAAAGGAAGAACTAGCTAGTGCCATGAAATCACTACAATTGGACATTCTCCTGGTCCAGGAGACGTTCCTAAAGCCAAATCATAGATGCCCCAAGATTGCAAATTACAAACTAATTAGAAATGACAGATTAGGTATAATGAAAGGTGGTACCTTAATATATTATAAAAAAGAGTTACACTGCTCGGTCATCCCCCCTCCAACCCTAACCAACTTAGAAATTTCTGCATGTAGAATAGCACTCACAGGCCACAACCCTATCACAATAGTCTCTGCATACCAGCCTGCCTCCAAAAGTATCATCCTGCAGGACCTGGAGATCGTGTTTGGCATGGACGAGTCGGTCATATTGGCCGGCGACTTCAATGCCAAGCACGTTCAATGGAACTGCAGGTTGAACAATGGTAATGGCAGGCTGTTATGCCAGTATCTTCTAAAATCTGACCCCCCGATTGACATATTATCTCCCCTTGAGCCTACTCACTATCCAGCACAGGATGATTTCTTACCAGACATTCTGGACGTCGCACTCATGAAAAATGTTTCACTCAGAATGCGATCAATAGAGGTGGCACACATCCTTAACTCCGACCACAGACCTGTCATCCTGAGGCTAGGCCCCCCCCCCAACGGATCCAGACGCCACAAAGAAGGTGGTGAACTGGGCAAACGTGGGGGTGGAACTGGCCAGGGAGGACAGCCCACTTCTAAACCTACTAAACCCTAACCTATCATCAAAGGCCTCACTGGAGAAGGCAGTCGAGGACTTAACCAAGGGCTTTCAAGATGCCATAAATAGGTGTACCAGGTCAGTCCCGGCTGATGATGATAGACGATGGCAGCTCCCCCCCGAGATCAATGACTTAATTAATAGGAAAAACATTGTCTTAAAAAATTACGATCGCTTTCCCTCCCGTGAGAGCAAAACTGAAATCAACCGGCTCCAAAGGCAAATTAAGGAAAAGTTAAAGATTCACAGGGAGGACAAGTGGAATGACATGCTTGGAGAGATTAGGCCAGGTCACCAAGCCTATTGGCAACTGGCCAGGTCTTTCAAGGCTGACACGGCAGTTTTAATGCCTCCACTTGTTCGCCCTGACTCCCACCTACCGGCTTTTACTGACACCGAAAAGGCCGAATGCCTGGCCGTGAGCCTGGAGGACCAATGCTCTCCCGGCAGGGAACCAATTGATCCAGATCACATCCCCTTAATAGAGGAGGAGGTGGAGGAGCTCTTATTAGAACCCCCAGCTGATCCCCCACTCCAGCAGATTACTTTTACAGAACTTAAAAGAATAATAAACAAATTAAAACCATTGAAAGCACCTGGACTAGACGGAATACCCAACAGATTTTATAAACTTCTCCCAGACCCTCTTATTCACATTCTATTAAAGATTTATAATGCAGCTCTTGACGGCTGCCACTTTCCAACAGCGTGGAAGGTGGCAGTCGTCATTGGCATTCCAAAGCCGGGTAAACCCAGTAATATTCCCACTAGCTATAGACCCATCAGCCTCCTCAACATCATGGGCAAAATTTATGAACGCTGTGTCCTCAATAGGATTCACCAACATACAGACGAAAATGACATCTTACAGGGGGAGCAGTTTGGGTTCAGGGCGAACCACTCTTGTGTGCATCAAGTTCACAGAATCACAGAGCACATCCTTCACCGGCTGACGGAGAGAAGGAGACCCATCCCAACGGGAGCAGTCTTCCTCGATGTGGCCAAAGCCTTCGACAAGGTATGGCACACCGGCTTGATTTACAAGCTGAACAAACTAGGTGTGCCAACACGTCTCATTCATATCATTAGAGACTTCTTAACCGGTCGAAGCTTTGGTTACAGAGTGGAGGGGTCCCTCTCTACCTTTCACCCCGTGAAGGCAGGTGTACCTCAGGGTTCGGTTCTGTCGCCAACGCTGTTCTCCCTGTACGTCAACGACTTACCCAAAGTACAAGATGTCCAGTACGCACTATTTGCTGATGACACAGCGTTCTATGCCTCATCCCGCTCTCCAACCATGCTCACCTCTCTCCTCCAGCGAGCGGCTGACTCCCTAGGGGACTGGTTCGACCGCTGGAGAATTGAGGTGAACCCTGAAAAAAGTGTCGCCATTCTCTTTACCAGAAAAGGAGGAGGTCTTCAACAAACCCAACAAAATTACGACAAAATTAAACTTTTTAACAAAGATATCACTTGGAGCGAGCATGCCAAGTACTTGGGGGTAACCTTGGACACTCGCCTTAATTTCCATAAACATATAAAAATAGTAAGAGACAGGGCAGCTTTTATTATGGGTCGTTTGAATCCTCTCATTAAAGGCAACAACAACATGAGCATCAGGGCAAAAATAACGCTGTACAAAACATGTATTAGACCCATACTATCCTACGCCAGCGTTGTCTTCGCCCACTCATCCAAGTACAAACTTAAATCTTTCCAAATTCTCCAGAACCGTTTCCTCAGAAGGGCAGTTGGTGCGGCCTGGTATATTAGAAACGAAGACCTCCACCATGACCTGAACCTCCAATCAGTCCAGAACTTTTTCCAATATGCCTCAAGGAGGTACTTTGACAAAGCCCCCCATCACTCTAATCCACTAATAGTCTCCACAGTTTCCTACACCCCCTCACCAAACCCCAAAAGAGGAAAACGCAGACCAAAACACGTTCTCACAGACCCAGATGACGATATAACGATCAGGTTAAACGAAGACCCCCCCCGTAAAGAAACTTTCCCACCTGACTGCACACACAAAATAGACCTGACAAACCTGACAGACAATGACGCCATAACTGCAATAGCACATATTATAAATATACCAAAGCGACTAAAATCAAACCCGCGAGTGGGTGTACCCCTAACTTTTGCTCCACAGGTCACCACGTCTCAACATATGGCTGCAGGGGCGGTCGCTCAGGCTAACACCTAGCGGGGCCCATGTCTACTACTCCGATCCAAATATGTCATCATTTCGCTCTCTCCCGCTTGACAGACAAACCGACAACTTATTTACAATTAAATAAAACTGACTAGACTAACCCAACTGACCAATAACTAACTAACACCCTCACAGGAGGTTAAGACCTGAGTCCCTTCAGGACGCAGGCATCTTTTTCATTCCCCGGGATGTCCCTTCGGGACACCCCGGCGTCAAACCTATGGATATGATAGAGGCCCCAATTTTCTCTAAATTCCATTAAAAATCCTCAAAAAAAAAAAAAAAAAGAAGTTAAGGAGTGTTCGAAATTTCTAGCCGCGACCGTAATGAGCGCTGGGACTTGGCAAAGGGAGCTAAATTGTGCTTTAGATGTCTAGGCGCGAATCACCGTAAATTTTTTGGATGTAAATATGTCGCGCGTGGCATGAATCAGTGCGAAGCCGGATATAATAGACTATTACACGGTTTAAGCGCGGCCGGGTCCGCGAACGGTAATAGTGCGCCGGCAGCACGCAAAGCA